>NC_136492.1:104980008-105385008 GCF_053919585.1 Euprymna scolopes
GAGTTGCAAAAAAGAGTTGTGGTGTGAGGAGAAATACAAACTGAAACAGAGAGAATATTCAGACCTGTAATAATACAAAGGGGGCTTTGCAAAAATATGTTGTGGTGTGAGCAGAAATACAAAGTGAAATAGAGAGTAGGAAAGTTTTTATAAATACATGCAAAACCACATTCATTTTTTTAATTCAAATTAATAAATTAAATAAAATATAATCTTAAAAAGATACGATACAAGTTAGAAAAGCATTTCATCCAAGGCATGAAAATTGTTAAACAAAATGTTTTTACTATAAGCTTTAAAAATAAAGGTACAAGATTCAATTTGAAAATTATTTATCTTCTAAGTGCACTTTTATACATTTTACAAAGTAAGGTATTAAATTTTTATACCTTACTTTGTAAAAGTTATAAACGTGCATTTTGAAGATAAATAAATTTCAAATTGAATCTTGTACCTTTATTTTTAAAGCCTATAGTAAAAACATTTTGTTTAACAATTTTCATGCCTTGGATGAAATGCTTTTCTAACTTGTGTGTATATATATATATATATATATATATATATGCAGTATTATATATGCAGAAATGTGAGGGGTGTACTCACTTTTGTAACACACACACACACACATATGTGTGTGTGTGTGTTACAAAAGTGAGTACACCCCTCACATTTCTGCATATATAACACTGTATATATATATATACACACAAGTTAGAAAAGTACACCCCTCACACACACACACACACACATACACATATGTGTGTGTGTGTGTGTGTGTGTGTGTGTGTGTGTGTGTATATATATTTTTTTACACAGTGATCACCACTTATCAAGGCCCGGAAGCCACTCAGGGATAAGAGTTATTGCAAGTGCATTACGTTAGTGTGGAGATTTGATGAAGTGTTTAATTAATGAACCGCCCCGGTTCATTAGGAATTTGTTAACATTGGACTTGAAGACATCCAAGTTATAGTCCGGAGGGAAGCAGGCAGACGGAACAGAGTTCCACAGGCGTGCAGTTCTAAGAAAGAAGCTTTGTTCATGGAATCCGCGTTTTGATTTAGGCACAGATATAGAGTGGGGGAAATTTTTCACAGTGGATTCAGCTAGACGGGTGTTTTTCGTGAAAGATTGGCGAGGGGGGGACCAGAGATTGGAGTTCACACGAGCACCTGCCATGTAAATAACGATAAAACAAGGATAGGCTCGCAACGTCTCTTCTGTGGGAGAGAGGTTGCAGGGTAGAGAAAAGGGCATCTCCCACTAAGCCACGAAGTCTATTTTGTACTCTGTCAAGGTAGGATAGGCTGTTTTTAGCAGCTCCTGCCCAGATATGGCGACAGTATTTCATCCTTGGACGTACTTGGCTTTTATATAGATAGAGAATTGCATCAGTAGTGAGATATGTCCTGGAGCGGTAGAAGGATCTTTCCAGCGACCTTGGCAACAGACTTGATGTACGTGTTCCATTTCAGATCAGGAGTAAAGGTCAAACCCAGAAGCTTGTCAAAACACGGGGCCTCACCCAGACGAGAGCCATCCATCACAATTAATGTCAGCTGGGGATCAGAGCGTTGATGATGTAAGGATAGGAGTTTGGTTTTGGATGCATTAAAGGTAACCAGCCACGTCTTCCCCCACTGAACCACGCGTTCGAGATCAGAGGAGAGAGAATCAGAGAGAACTTTGTCATTTACAGCCTTTGATGTATTGCCGTAGATGGTCGTGTCATCAGCATAGATGTCAACAAATGATTTAAGTATGTGCTAAGGGAGGTCATTGATGTAGATCAAGAAGAGAGTTGGGCCCAGGATTGACCCCTGAGGGACTCCAGCATTTATATTGCAGGCCTCCGATTTTTGTCCATCTACCACTACTCTTATGAGCCTATCGGAGAGAAATGATTTAATGATTGAGAAAACATTTCCAGTTATACCGTAGCTGGAAATCTTGTGCAGTAGACCCTTATGCCATACCTTGTCGAAGGCCTTTGATATGTCAAGAGCATATATATATATATATATATATATATATATATATATATATATATATATATATATATATAAGTGTATTACAAAAGTGAGTACACCCCTCACATTTCTGCAAATATAATACTCGCATTTCAGCCTCGCGTTGCCCGGATGTTTGGAGGTGTATGTTGAGCAAAAAAAAAAGTGGTAGTAGGAAGGCAGGCTCGCACCCGTGCCGCGAAGGAGTAAAAGAATGAAAAAAAACGTGACGTCTTTGCTGTTACGACCACCGCCAAACCGGAAGTGACATAGGTTTTAATTAAGGCTAGACAATCGAAAAGAGGGGATGACTTTCGACAATATTGGCGAAAAAAAGCGACCCCTCCCTGTAGAAAGTGCTTAGTTGAAGGTGATGAAATTAATGTTTTTGCCAATTTTTCGATATTTGTCGTCTGAAAGTTCGAGCTTAAAAACGATACTGATCTTGGTAAAATCCGTCGTCTCTGTTGAAAGTTTTAGGCAGGCATGCAAACATACATACATACATTTATATATTGGTAGCTCAAATTTTCGACCCAAACCGATTAAAAAGCTTGCCCTATTTCTGAATACACTTTATGTAAAATTTCAAATGTTTAGACCAGAAATTGTCTGAGTAATATGGTAGAGACCGCAGCGGTCAATTTTTTAAAAACTTTGACTCCTATTATGATCCCTTAATATTTATTGTTTTGGGCTCAAATCAAGTTATTACCTTAGATTCATGTCCAAGCAACCTATATCTAAAATTTCAAGTGTTTAGACCCAAAATTGTCGAAGGAGTTTGGTAGAGTTCTACAAAGGTCAAATCGTTTAATTTTAATCCCTTAACACCCAAGTATCTGGCCGAAAATAGATTACAAAGATTTTCCCAAAATCTCAGTACCCTGTATATCAAATTCTGAGTCTGTAGACTGAAAATTGACACAGATGTTGTGTAGGGAAATGTACACAGACAGACAGACAGACAGACAGACAGACAGACAGGCACTTTCACTTTTATATAGATATAACAGAGTTAATTTATTTTCCCTTCAAAATAACACAAAATATATACCGGGGCTTCACATGTCGCCACTGGAATGCTCTTCCACTTCTCCATGATGACGTCACAGAGCTGGCGGATATTTGAGACTTTGCATACCTCCACTACCAGCTTGAGGATCCCCCAAAGTTGTTCTATTGAGTTCAAATCTGGAGACATGCTTGGCCAGTCCATCACCTTTATCCCGAGCCTCTTTAATAATATAGTGGTTGTCTTGGAGATGTGTTTGAGGTCATTGTTAAGCTGGAAAACTGCCCAGGATGGGGATCATGCTCTGCTTCAGTATTTCGCAGTACATGTTGGAGTTCATGTTTCCCTCAATGAAATGTAACTTTCCAACACCTGCAGAACTTATGCAGCCCCAGACCATAACATACCCACCACCATGCTTGACTGTACGCATGACACACTTAACTTTTGTACTCCTCACCTTGTCGCCGCCACACACGCTTGAAGCCATCGGAACCAAACAAATTAATCTCGATTTCATCGAACCATATCAGATGGCTCCAGTAATCCATTGGCATGTCTTGCGAGCTTTCTTGTGTATCATCTTCAGAAGAGTCTTCCTCCTGGGGTGACAGTCATGCACACCAATTTGATGTAGAGTGCGACGTATTATCTGAGCACTAACGGGCTGACCTCCCACCTCTTCAATCTCTGCAGAAATGCTAACAGCACTCCTCCGCCGATCTTTCAAAGAAAAATTAAGATGTGATGCTCAGCACGTGCGCTCAGCTTCTTTGTCCAATGCCTGTTCTGGCTGGACTCTGCTCTTGGATGATCTTAGTCACTGTGCTGCAGCTCAGTTTTAGGATGTTGGCAATCTTCTTGTAGCCTTGATCATCTTCATGTAGCGCAATAATACGTCTTTTAAAATCTTCAGAAAGTTCTTTGCCATGTGGTACCATGTTGGAACATTCAGTGACCAATATGAGAGAGTATGAGAGCTGCACTATAAATTTGAACACACCTTCTCCCTGTGCACACATAGTCTGGTAACACTAATGAGTTACATTACATTTTGGAGGGAAAATGACAACCAGTACTCAATTTTGTCATTTAAGGGTGTTTCTTAAGAGTGTACTCACTTTTGTTACCAGAGGTTTACCTTTTAATGATTATATTTTTGGTTATTTTAAGGGGAAAATAAATTAACCCTTTACCGCCAGAATTTTTTTATGCAATAAATAATCATTTTACTCATGAAACCCGCACGTGACGGAAGTTAGCATGCAATTGATACACGGACATAAACCCCTCATTCACCAAAGTGTCATTTTGTCAGTGTTTTCCCATGAAAAGATATACTTAAATATCTGCAGAAATGTGAGGGGCATCCTCACTTTTTTGAGACACTATATATATATATATATATATATATATATATATATATATATATATATATTAGTGATAGTCTTCCTGTTGTAGATCGGGAAACAGTAAATAACCCACGAAACTGGTGCTCTTAGTCTATAACCCTATATTACTTTTCTGAAATTTTGTAGTTTCCATAATTAGAACAGCAAAAGAAATTAAAACACTGAATACAAATTACATAAATATGTAAAGTAAAGAATTATCTCCCTTGTCATCAGTAACGGGACACTAAATATTCCATTCGGTCATTTTCTATTTATCGTAGTCGAAATAATGAATATATTTTTTAAGATTATGTATAATATTTTTTGTTGCTGTTAATTTATAAATGTAACACTTTTATTTAATAAAATATCGTTATGGGAAGGATATTTTTTAATAAAGTAAGCATTTTTTATGACATGATCAAAGAAATGTCTCTACATTACGAAAATTCAGACCGGACAAACAAACGAAAGGGAAATGTATAATGTTTGTACAAAGTACAAGGATGAAAATAAAGAAATTCTTCTTCGGGCTGCATATCAATCAGTGAGGTCTAACGTCGAAAATTCGGCTGATTTAACTTTATGTTATAGTTATACAATCTTACAGATATGGATACAGACATCGTCTTTTATGCGTATAGATTGTAAAGTAATTATATAATGTCAACCAAGCGGTTACATACTTTCGTTCTATAAATATAAACATGAGCTTCATTAAATAAACAATACGAGAAACAGTAAATTCGTATTAAACCCAAAGTATAAACGTGCAAAAACATTAAATAAATAAACATTGCCAGTAAAGAGGCAATCCAGTTCAGATTAATAAAATGCATGGTTCCCACAAACCGCCCTAAGTTTTAGAGATTTTATTTTATTTGTCTTCTTTTTGTGTGTGTTTTATTTTAATCTAAAAAGCACGTATGAAATATTGCTGTTATTCATATCCCTCCCACGGCAGCATGATGTGACACAAGGGTATAAAAAGTGGGATTTGAAAAGTAAGCAAACTAGAGGAAACGTACTCTGCGTGCAAAAAAAAACTACTTGAACAGCCCTGTTAGTATTCCTCGGTGGGGCGCCTCAGGTGATTAGCAATAAAGTAATCCCTGCTCAAAACGAGAAAGCAAAATCTTGGAATGTGGACCTTGCAGAGCCAGATACATGCATCACTCAGCAGGAGACAATATCTCAAGATAGACCTAGACTCAGTATTTATCTCTACAACAAGAAATGTGACATCAGAATCGGACAGTGGAAGTGAAGGGTCATCACCCGAGAGGAGGAGCACTTTGACCGGCAAAAAATGCTTGACTAACCTCGCCGGCATTCCTAGATATATTCCTAGATCAGACGATTAGCAATAAACTAACTCCTTCTTGAATAGAGAGTGAAGCTAGGAGGCTGGACCTCTAAAACTGCACAGGACCAGTTATACGCCGCAATCAACCAGGAAAACTCTGTTCGTTTTGGTACCGAGGTCTTCCCATTTTTTATAAGAACTTCCATAATCGAGCCGTCCGTCTATCAGTCACATTTCAATTAACAATAACATTTTGAGCGGAAAAATCGTATATTCATCTGTTAGTTGGACATGTACGACACGTATAATTTTAAAATACGCATATTGAGTGGGCGTATCCTGTTTTAGAAGCATTTAAGTATCTCTAAGATAGCTTTGTCGGTAGGTCTGTCCGTTATTCATAAGGGTGAAGTATAATTTTCGTTGGTATGTTGGCGAATTCGGGAATTTGTAAATATATATGTAGTAACATGTACTAATATTAATATGTACTAAGAGTCATTATGTACTAAATATTACTATATAATGATGAGTAGAAGGACTACACATCTACGTGTGATACTGTAGATATCCTCATGTGTTAGAAAGTGGACAAAAACAGGAAAGACTACAAAAAAATAATAATTGATTAGTTGAACAAAAGTATAGGAGGTGAGGTTAGTAGAAATGCAATGGGAGGAGGAGCTTCACCAAGGAACACAAATGCCATCTGAATTTTTTTTCTTTTCACAGGTAGTCACCATTTATCAAGACCCGGAAGCCATTCGGGGATAAGTGGTATTGCGTGTACAGTAATCAATGGGATAGTATTATAGTAATCGTTAGTATTGGAGATTTGATAAAGTGTCTTACTTAAGGGGGCGGTTCATCAGGAATTTTTTTATGTTGGACTTGAAGACATCCAGGTTGTAATCAGGTGGAAAACAGGCAGACGGAACAGAGTTCCAAATGCGTGCACTTCTAAGAAAGAAGCTTTGTTCATGAAATTTACATTGTGGTTTTGGCACAGATAAAGAGTGGATTACTAATCAAGATGTGACAGTGGCTGGGATAATAAAAAAAAAACGAACATATAGTTCAATGTATTCAGAGTTAGTTTACAGACAGTTTTAGGAATGGACGTGAGTTTTGCGTAAGTTTACAGCAGTTTACGGTTTATGCACATTTTCAACGCTACAATCCAAGAGACGTAACTCTTAATTGTTATCGAGTTACAAACTTGCCCCGTTTTTCTTATCATACAAGCAGTTATTGTTTCCTATTCATTTTATTTATTGATTTTTATTTTATTTTTTATTTTTTTATATCCGATGAATACCTTAAATTTCGTTGGAGTCCTTCTTGTTTACATAAGTCGGTTTGGTGGTATCGGTAGTTGTTCAGTGTATTTTGCTCTGTTATGTTTGCAGTTGTATTGGTTGGATGTGTGATACTATGAATGTACTATGGATTCTCCCCAAAATCTAGCGAGAAATTGGGAAAACTATAACAAAAAGATAAAATAGGTTGATTAGTAGAACAAAAGTATAGAAATTAGGGTTAGTAGAAAGGCAATGGAGGAGATGGTTCATTAAGAGACACAAAGGGTATCTGAAATAGGTTGGTTAATAAAGGTATGGTGTTGAGAAATAGTAGAACATGGACGTCGATAAATTTAGAGTTAGTTTACAGACAGTTTTAGGAGTGGGAATGGGTTTTGTGATAGTTTACAACAGTTTATGGACAGTCTTCAGTTCTCGACTGTTGACAAAAGTTGACAGCCGGGGACAGTGGATGACAGGTTGTGACTTGGAGCAGATTAAGATGAGCTAACGTCAACTGGAAACAAAAAGGTTTTAATTTTTTTTCTTTTGCAGTTATTGCAGGGAGGTGTTGCAATCATCCTACATACAGTGTCCAGCATTCCTAAATGGTCAACCATCTGATCCTGATCAGGCTCAACGTTGCTTAACTTCGGTGATCTAACAAGAACCAGTGCGTCAACGTGACGTGCGAAGATCTAAACAACCGATTTCACAATGGTATCAATTTACGCCGATATAATAAAAATGTCAGCATGATTTATTCGCTTTGCAATAATTGTTTTTCTTGACCTCAAAGGATCATGAGATGCAGAAAGACATGCACAAACGTCTTCTAAACAAGCGAGATTAGTTTAATTAAATTATGTGAGGTCAGCTTGCGAATAATATAAACTGATACATCAGAACTTTTGAGTAAAGATTGGTCAGCTCAATGTCGAACATGAAGAAGGTCGTAGTTTACATCGACCAAATTGTTGTGAAAATGATATCCAAAGCAGGAACAGTAATCCGAATAATCAAAATAATACATAAAACTCGTATACGGCTCAAGCTGGTTAAATCTGGATAAGATCGACCAACGTTGTGAAATAACAAACTGTTTCAACGTTTGTAATCTATCTATATTTTCAAGTGGTAATTGTGACAAATTTAATCCGATGATAAACATGCACCAAATTTTGGAACAAAGTGGCTCGGTGCCAGTCGTATCGCCTCTCTATTATATCCTGGGTTTGTTTTACAAGTACTACCATGGAACATGCTCTGGTGAACTTATTACGCTTGTACCCCCTTAATGTAAATACTCCACATCCACTCGAGTAACTATTGAATTATTAACTTGGGCCATTAACATGAACTATTAACTGGGTCCATTAACTTAGCACATTAATTTGAACTATTGAATTGGGCCAGTAACATGAACTATTAATTTAGGCCATTAACATTAACCGTTAACTTGGCCTATGAACTTAAACTATTAAATTGGACCAGTAACATTAACCGTTAACTTTCATATTTTCACGATTTCTAATATGGATTCAATACTATTTTCTATCTTGGGATTTGTTGTGGTTTCCTAAGAGCCCGGAAGAAACACAGCTCGTTATTTAATAGAAACAAAATTTATTGAAGAGAAAAGTAAATATTAGGTTGGTGCAAAAATAATGTCGTTTTTGGCCTTCAGCTTCGTGTCAAAACACGACATTATTTTTGCACCAACCTAATACAATAAATAAATAGTGTGCTTATACGTCAGTTCAACTGCTAAGGTTGCAAGACGCATGCATAACTTGTGCGCTGAAATTGAGAGGCGTATTTTCCCAATTTTTATGATAAGTAAAACAGTTCATTATTATCTGCAGGGTGGGCACACTACAACAGGATTAAACTGTGGAACCCGATAGCTATTTTTATAAAAAATAAGCCGGATAAAATATCTGAAAATTAACTTGGACGACTATTGGATTTTATTAAGTGTATTTTATATTTTAAATTACAATAAATATATTCTGAATGGATTCACTATTGTGATATTTTTATTGGACTTTGGGCCATTAAAGGTCAAAGTCGAATAATACATGCACAATTAGATTCGATATTATGATGTTTGGTGAGCATGGTTAAACTTAATATCACTAACGAATATATGACTATAGATGTAAGAAAACTAAAGTCTTGTTACCCCTACCCAAGAGTAAAAACAATAGAAGAACCGGTAATGGATTATTAACGTCCATTTGTATTAAGAAGCTATGTGGCACAAAATTTTGCAGCTGAGAGAAGACAACTTTTAAGACAAATCCTAGTTAATGACAATGAAATAATATAGGGTGGAACGATAAAATGGTCGCCTTAGAATCAACGACATAATTCCATTTCCGTTTCATGAAAACCGGTTGTGCACAAATCCCAAGAGCGATAAGAGCCTGCTATTATCTCTGAAAGTGACACAATGTTCAACGGTCGAGATTGGAGATGCACCGCCGTACAAATCATGCTCTCTGCCGATCGAAGTTATGACAACAGGACTATTGCCAGCACCCTCAAAATGCCTCGGTAGATTGCCACGAATGACAGGCACGTGTCCAGGGTGATGAAAACAAAGTTTCCGGCCACGGTTATAGTTTTTGTTGTGGTTTCAAATGAGGGCCACATCAAGCCATCTCATATCTTCCAAGTCGACTTGAAAGTCAACACTAAAGTGTACCTGGATGTGTTGAAGAGTGTGGTGATCCCATGGTGCAATCAGGTGGCCGCTGGCAGACCTTGGGTTTGGCAGCATGGCTCGGCACCGGCTCACAATTCCAAAGAGCCGCAGGCTTGGCTTCAGAAGGAGTGCTACGATTTTTAACCTTTCTCTCACTGCCTACCTCGGTCTGAACCCGATTGACTACTTAGTTTGGTCATACGCCGAGAACATCATCAACATAACCTCCCACAACACAAAAGCCAGCCTGATCGCCGCCATTCGCCGAGTATTCGCCGAGATCCCGCCAGTGCTTGTGGAAAAGGCATGCTCTTTGTTCCGGAATAAGACGGTGATTGAGGCTGAAGGCGGCTCTACATTGAATAGGTGTTAGCTCTACTACATAATCAAGTTACCTGAAGATTTGTTTCAATAAAAGTTTTAAAATAAAGCTGTAGTGATATTTTTAAGGTCGAAAAATTTATCATTCCACTCTGTAAATAAACGATATTATTGCGTACGTGAACGTAACAAAACCCATAAGATTTGAACTCCTCCTGCCGATTCTGAAGTCTACAGCAGTGTACCCACCACCATCATTAATTTTAATAACATTTAAAATATACCTGTCTATGTTTTTTTGATAAACAAAAAACATCGGGTAAATGATTTGATTCTTAAATTCGAGAGCAGAGGTCATAAGGACAATAGTTATTTACCATCGTTTGTTTTTTGTGAATTAAAAAGTTAGCAAAACAACTATTTAGTAATAACAACTTTAAAAACTAAAAAAAAAAAAACGCATGTTCATTGATTTAGTCCAAGGGTAGAATACTGAAATTATAATTTTTGTTGGTGAAGTTTGTTTGCATTAAAGACTACACACACTCACACACATCTTTGACGTCAATGCAGAGTAGAATGGCGACTGGTTGGTGCCTTTGGTCGGTACCACAAACATCCACCCGGCCGCAATTAAACAACAAACACAAAAGTTATCACTCTGCACACTTTCTTACATGACACTGTACGAAATGGCCACTTGATAAGAAGCCACTTGATATGTTTTTTTTTTCTAGCAATGTTTTATCATTTAAAAATACGTGCACAGAATTGAATATTGCAAACAAATTAATGAAATATCAGATGAAACATGTCAATCGGATGTTAAAATAATTACCGTCAAAATTATTTGGAATAATCTTAAATGCGCATCTAAAATAATTGCAAGGAATTTATCACATGTTGCTGTCGCCTGCAGCGTGAATCTATCTATCTATCTATCTATCTATCTATAGATAGATAGATAGATAGATAGATAGATAGATAGATACTAGCAGGGAGACCCAGCATTGTACGGGATTAATTGAGGATCAATAAATGTTCCACCCTCCCATAATTTTATTGGCATTGAAGTCGGTGAAATCACTCGATTTTACAATCAAATGGATTCATTCCCTGCTTTAGTCGGAGGCCTATCACGGTGCATCGGGTGAAAGCTTCACATGCCTCCCCGCAACACATTTTAGTCTACATTGCACTGTAGAGAACATATATATATATGTATATATATACATATATATATATATATAGTAAATTCGAGAGAGTTGATGCAGTGATTGCAGGTGATTAAATGACTTACTGACTAAGTGTTTTTTTTTAACGAATGATAAAAAGTAATTTTTTGTGTAGTTTCAAATGTTAAAAAACTTCAAAGACTATATATATATATATATATATATATATATATATATATATATATATATATATACAGCGTTATATTCAAGCATGCCTGTATGAATATATATATATATATATAACTATTTAATTTACTCACATAAAATTAATATACGAAAGTATAATTTTATGCGTAAACTTTAAGTATTTACTTAAAAAGTGCTCAATACGTAGGTAGACCTAGTTAGTAAGTTATAAAATATATATGGCGATTAAGCTACACTGAATATTCCGCGTTTCATCCACTCTAGGACTCATAAGCCTGAAGAGTCCTAGAGTGGATGAAATGCGGAATATTCAGTGTAGCTTAAGCGCCATATATATTTTATAACTTACTATATATATATATATATATATATATATATATATATATATATATATATATATATGCCCATATGAAATTTGGAATATAGACTTTTGTCATTTATGTGTGTGTATATATATATATATATATATATATATATATATATATATATATATATATATATATATATATATATATATATATGACAAAATGACGGGTTTCGATCCTGGCTTGAGACAGTTGCCTATCTAGCTGAACTGATGAGCTGTGAAACAGCGAAACAGTACTGTATATGGATTACTATATATATATATATATATATATATATATATATATATATATATATATATATATAACAAATAAATTTATATTCCAAATTTCATATGGGCATTATAAAAAATCACGAAAATTGGGAAAGAAGTTGCAAATTCCTTTTATTACACTATATATATATATATATATATATATATATATATATATATATATATATATATATATATATATATATATAGGTAATTATGATATATATAGAGAGAGGAAATGTGTGAGAGAGAGAGATAAAAAATGAATTGAGCTGCGCTCTATTTTAGTTATCCTTCATGACTGAGACAATTTTTATTTTTGTTCCTATCCAGAGTGCCTTTATTTAGGGAGCTGGATTTTTCCACACATTGAAAATCTAATTCTGCCCTCTTGGGCAGAATTAGATTTCGAATCCCATGTAACTCTACATACATTCCCTTTCTTTTTGTTTTATTCTTACATCATAATTTTCAAATATATTATAAAATTTAAAATAAAAAAGGCTTTTCGTTTGTCACACTTAAATTTGAAATAAAATATTCGTTGGTTTGTCACGCTTAAGTTTTAAATAGCATTTTCAGTATCCTGTCACGCTTAATTTTTAAATAGTATCTGCCCTGGTCTAGCACACTTGTTTTATAAATTATATTCGTCAGTTTTTCACGCTTCTTAAGTTGAAAGTTTGAAATAACACTTTATTTTACTTGTTTCTGTACACGGGTAAAGATCGATGTTTAATATAATATGTTTAATATAATATGTTTAATATAATATGTTTAATATAATATGTTTAATATAATATGTTTAATATCCTCCTCCTCCTCCTCCTCAAAAAAGAGGCATTTTTAATTAGGATAAAATTAAAAATCTCCTCAGATTATAAAGATTTTCCTTTACTGGCCAAAAGTACAAGTAGCTGGTCTGTCACGCTGAACATGTTTGAAATAGTATTTTCGTCGGTCTGTCACGCTGAAGTTTTATATATGCTTCTAATCACTAAATGCGTAGACTGAATTGTTATTTGTTATTTATCTAAAGCAGATAATTCAGCTGTTTGTCATAAATCCGAGTAATAATGTTTTAAAGACAGTCATAACTCGGGCTATGACAAGAGAATATTCTTATCATTGTTTTGACTCTCGAGTATATATCCGACACCGTTAGACACTGTTAACCAATTGAGAGCCACATCACTCTATCTAAAAACATATAACATATTAACTGGAATAGATACATTGAGATCATTGCTAAGGCTGCTGCAAAGAAGGTGGTCTCTCTCTATCATGCTAGAAAGTTATATACGCTTGAAAGTATCCTGTACCTCTACAAAGCCATCATTCGCCCATGTATGGAGTATTGGTGTCACAATTGGGCTGGTGCATCTGCTACTAGTCTCTTGCTCCTAAACAGGATCCAAAAGAGAGTCGCCAACCTAATAGGTCCTGAACTGTCATCTAAAATTCAGCCCCTGTCCCACTGACGAAATGTTGCATCCCTCTGCCTGTTTTACAAGTATTTTAATGGTGGATGCTCTTAGGAACTACAAGCACTTGTAGCCCCTCGACAAAAATACCCCCAATAAACCCGACAAGCAGCAAAGTCCCACCCCTACACAGTTGAGATCCCTAGATGTAAGACTTTTACTCTAATAGCTTCTTCTCCAGAACTGTAGAACTTTGGAATTCTCTTCCGGTTTCCTATTTCTCCAACTGTACTGACATGCAGAAGTTCAAATGTAATGTGAACAGACATTTTGCTGCTAAACTCCCTACATAGTTCCCCTGGAACTTAGGTCTCTGATAGTAGCCCCCTACATCAAAGTGGCAATATGCCTTGTTTGGGGCGAAAATGTAATTACAAAAATATATATATATACTCGAGAGTCAAAATAAACACACAAGTATTACACTTTGAATCTATTCACATGGCACGCATATCCGAGAGAGTAAAATAAAAAACAGTGCCACCAGTTGTCTACGTAACTGGTCGTATCATGTATACGGTTACAATGCAAATTAATTATTAAATCAATTTTATCTGCTGTAAGTTGAAACCATTTTCCCAATGTGTTAGTCCTCGACTTTTAACCTCCAATTAAAATAATGTAAATCACAATCATTAGTGGCGTGTAACAAAAAAAAGCCGTGTGTCAGCATACGTGACACAATGAAAAAAAAACGGTGTCTGTACTGTAACTTGAACTTTATATGTATACAGCCAAAACGATTAACACATTTTAATTGGTTATTTACAGGTTACACGTCCGTTGTGACCATGTCGGTTGACGAGACATTTTTAGCGACATTTACAAGTGCAATAGGAACGTTCGTGCACGAATATTAATTCTTACGATATTAATTGAAAATTATATAAAAGGAACTTTGTGAGTATGTGTCTGTATGTGCCTATATGTGTGTGTCTGTGTGTGTCTATGTGTGTGTGTCTGTGTGTGCCTATATGTGTGTGTCTGTATGTGCCTATATGTGTGTGTCTGTATGTGCCTATATGTGTGTGTCTGTGTGTGTCTATGTGTGTGTGTGTGTCTGTGTGTGCCTATATGTGTGTGTCTGTGTGTGTCTATGTGTGTGTGTGAGTTCGTTCCCTATGTACTCAAAAACAGCTAAACCATTTTTTATGAAGTTTCACACGAAGGTACTTTGTGTTTCTGGAAGTGTTCTTAAATAGATTTGTATTGGCATGTGTTCGATAGATATCGATAATCGATAATAAAAATAACCCAATAAAAGGAGCAACACGCGATTTTGACCAAAGTTAACACTTTACACATCACTCGTGCATTTGAAAAGTTTTGTTAACACACAATCTGAAAGACCCGACATATAAAATCAACAGTAGATTCTTTGATATGACAGAGGCGCGTTCGAAATGTGTGTTTCTGTTTGAAGCATAATTGAACCATAATACTTGACTTTTTCATTGTAAGCTTAAATTTAAGCCATTATAACCGCACAAGCAATAAGGCCAGGCATATGAAATTAACAGTAGGTTCTTTGATAAGACAGGGGCCCGTTCCAAATGCTTCTTTTAAGAGCACAATTTAACCATGGTATTGGACTCTTGCATTTTAAACTTTAATTCAAACGATTATATATAAACATAATTTTGTAAAATTAACAGTAGGTTCTCTACAGTGCAATGTAGACTACAATGTATTGTGATGTAAGTCACTGCGGGAGGTTGTGAAGCTTCCTCCCGGTGCACCGCGATGGGTCCCCAACTAGAGCAGGTAATCAATCGATTTGATTGAAAATGTGCGATTTCATCGATTTCGATGACAATAAAAACATGAGTGTGAAACATCGTTGATCATCATTCAATCCTGGGCAACGTCGGGTCTCCCTGCTAGTATTTACTACAGCAGAAGCTTCTTAATAAAAAATAGCATTCAAGTTATCCTTAATGGCAGTACATTTAAAACAAAACATGGCGTTAATGCGGATATTTATAGAAGGTCGATTTTCGGAGTTTTATTATTCCCGTTTTCCATAAATGACCACCATGATTAAGTTGTGTTCCAGATGGGTAAATTTTCACATGAATTCTCGTTCTATTCTCTGCATGTAGACAAAATGAACGTACATATGTCCAGTGTACTGAGTCAATGCTTAGAAAATGACCTCCAGTCTATAATAAAATGTAGCCAAAATGAATACTACTAATCAAATCTCCTTTTCTTTAACAATTATAAGAAACCGTTCCAAATACCGACTGTATCTGCTAATAGTACCCTACTTGAGACTCGAATATTCAAACTCATCGGCCTAACACTTATAGATAACATGAACTGGAGCCAATAAATAGAAGATATTGCCAAGTCTGCTGCAAAGAAGGTGGTCTATCTCGCTCTAATGGACTAGAAAACTTTTCTCAATAGAATACTATATCCTCTCAAAGTCATCATTTGACCATGCGTGGAGTATTGTTGCCACTTCTTGGCTGGTGCACCAACTACTAGGATTTTTCTCTTAGACAGGATCCAAAATAAGCCTATTATCTGACAGGTCCTACACTGTCTAGCAAACTCTAACCTCTGCCCCATCACTGCAATATTACATCCTGTGCTTATTTTACAAATGCAGCAAGGAAATATTCAAACGAGCTTGCTGTATTTGTCTTTCTCTACGTAAGTACCTGGTTACATAAATACGTAAACAAACTTTACACTCAGCAAAATCCCACCCATTCATTGTAGTGGCCCCAAATGCTGGAAAGCTTTCTACTTTAATAAGTTTATTTACTCGAACTGTTAGCCTTTGGAATTCACACCTGCTCTTTGTTTCGCCGACTTTACCAACATGCAAAAATTTAAATGTAATGTGAACAAACATTTCGCTACAAAACTCCCGCTTGCCATGCTTCTATAAACTTGGTCATTTATTTACAATAGTCTCTTATGTGTTAGTGACAATTCGTCTTGTGTGAGGTACTATGAGTAAAAACGAAGAAAAGGGGATAGTTTCTATTTTAGTAAATGTGAACGCTATATTAGAAGCAAAGACGAAAGTGATAGTTTGTTACATGTTTGGAGTTGGACTAATTATTTAGAAGTGATAGAAAGCGTTATCTATGTACGTAACAGGAGATATATATATATATATATATATATATATATATATATATATATATATATATATATATATATATATATATATATATATATATATATACACTTCAAAATAAAATTATCTAACAATCAACTGGTATGGAAACCTGTGATTATAGGTCTTACAAAATATTGTTGGCAGTAATATTCTATAAGTACTATCCCATCTAAATAAAAATTGCTCGATATACAAGATAGAGCAAATGAATACAACTTTTCATTTTTCATTTATTTTTAATTTTCATTTTTCATTTTTCATATCAGTTCAGTTTCTCTTAATTTGCGTAGCCTGTCTACTGAAAGCGGTTTTATTTTATTTTATTAAAAATTTGAAGTTATTTTGGAGTGGAATTTGAAGCTCATGTTCTATAATTATAAAAATATTAAATACATTAAATTATATGTTTATTAATAAATGGATCCACCCCATTATATAAACAAAGAAAATTTCTCCAGGAAAATGCCTACTTCGGACTATTACCTTGTGATGTGGATTACTCAAAATACAGATTGGATCACTTTACCTCACTGCTATCATATACATTCGCTTCGGATTTTACCATGCACTTTGGGTGTGAATTTTTATATCCTTTTCATTAACTTCTCTTACTCTATGATATTTAAATACTTAAAAAAAAAAACTTTTAATTGTGAGTTTCCATACCTCTCTGACTTTAGCAAATAAGGTATAAACCTATAATTATTTGCTAATATTTTCTCCTCTGAAGAAATGGTAAACATCAAAATTCTATAGGATAAGAAGTATTTCAAATTCTATAGGATAAGAAGTATTTCAAATTCTATAGTATAAGAAGTATTTCAAATGTATTGTTTGTCTTACATAGAATAATAAAAAATCTTTTGATTTGAAATTTAATCATTTCACGTCATAAATTTTTAAATTTATTGAATGACTAAAATTTTATATATATATATATATATATATATATATATATATATATATATATATATATATAGGAAGCATCTATAAGGTGGATAAAAATAGTAAGAATGCCACATCTTGTCAAAAGAGTCTATGCGAAATAGGACGATGTCGAGCAAATGGAAAGAGTTTGTCTAAGAGCAAGATAGTCACATGACTGACGTCACACTATTCAGATCCATGCGTAGGATATTCAAACGTGTGCATGAGAAGATGCTTTACGGCTGTTTGTAAAGAATTGCAACAGAGAATTTCTTACATGTCTTTTAGGTCAAGTTTATTGTTATAAAGAAAGCGAGAAAGTATGTATACATGCATGTAACATAGTTAATACTTAGCGAATATCGTTTGGATGGGTAGACTAGTGAGAATATAACATATGGTGGAAAGAAATTGTAAAAAATAAGTCGGTGTTGAACGGACGATTTTCGCCTCGGATTTTCGTGTTTAAGAGAGAAGGGGAGAGTGAGTAATATAGTCATGTGACCTCAAACTATTCAGAGCTAGGTGTAGCATATCTTCGTATTTGTTTGTCTAATATCTGTTAGTAGTTTTTATGCTATCTACTTCTGTAACATTAT
Organism: Euprymna scolopes; assembly: GCF_053919585.1. NCBI lineage: Eukaryota > Metazoa > Mollusca > Cephalopoda > Sepiida > Sepiolidae > Euprymna > Euprymna scolopes. The sequence goes on from NC_136492.1 coordinate 104,998,215, forward strand.
TTCAGGAGATTTTCTTAGAGCAGTATTGCAGCAATGTGATTTCATTTGTTGTATTTGCGCCATTTCAACCGTTTTTAGTGAAATGCCGACACACAGGATAGCACTTTTTTTTACAAAGGAATCACCACTTATCAAGGCCTAGAGGCTACCCGAAGATAAGGATTAAAGAGTGTACAGTGGTCAAGTAGCAGTATCAGAATTTTTGTAGGAATTTTTGACACCCCTAACACGAAACTGCGAATAAAATATAAAAATCTCGTAATTTCTCTGTTAAAAGTGGGTTATTTATTTTCTTTATGGATTATACTTCCAAAATAAACTATTACAGTTGTTTTAAAAGTAATAGAAATATTTTTTTTTAAAAACAGTAATGAATTTTCCGAACTCAATATTTTTCAATTTTTAAACTTTAAAAATCTATCAAAATTTTTCTATTGATTCTATTTTTACGATATTTTCAGGGTCAATGTGAAATTTTATGTTCTTTCCAATAAACCGAATATAATATTTTAGACAAACGTTTTTTTTTAAATTCACGCCCCCCCCCATTTGTGTAAGTGTCACACATTTTCAAGTTTCTCTTAAAAAGTAAATAATTAATTTATGTTTAATAGTTTTATATATCACAAATTGAAGAGAAAAGGTCAATAAATAATATATTCAAATTTAAAACAAAAAAGAATCCCTTTTTTAGAAATTTACCTGTAAAGTCCGAAGTTTAAAACCTTTTTAAAAAAAAAAAACACATTGTTTTTTTTTTGTTTTTTTTTTTAATGAAACCTTGGTCCTTGCTCCTTTAATTGAAAAAAAATTAGGGCTTGAATTACATTTTTCGATGAGTTATAAGCTTGGAAAGACAGGGGGTCGAATAATTCACGCCTCTCATTTTGAAATGTCTATTAAAAAGTAAATAATTAATTTATGTTTAATAGTTTTATATATCACAAATTGAAGAGAAAAGGTCAATAAATAATATATTTAAATTTAAAACAAAAAAAATCCCCTTTTTAGAAATTTACATGTAAAGTTCGAAGTTTAAAACCTTTTTTTTTTTTTTTAAACACATTGTTTTTTTTTGTTTTTTTTTGATAAAACCTTGGTCCTTTCTCCTTTAATTGAAAAAAAAATTAGGGCTTGAATTACATTTTTCGAGGAGTTATAAGCTTGGAAAGATGGGGTGGAATTATTCACTATTTTCACGAAATTTCTGACACACCTAGTGGTCAAGTAATCGTTAGAAGTGTAAATTTTGTAAATCAGATTACTTAAGGAGAACGGCTCATTAAGAACTTCTTTACATTGGACTTGAAGACGGCCATATTGTAGTCAGCTGGAAAGCAGGTAAACGGAAGAGAGTTCCACAGGTGTGCAGTTCTAAGAAAGAATCTGTGTTCATGGAATCTACGTTTAGGTTTAGGCACAGATAAAGAGCGGGAGAAATTATTGATAGTGTTTACAGCCAAACGAGTGTTTCTCATGAATGTTTGGCGAGGGGAGGACCATAGATTGGAGCTCAAAAGAGTACTTGCCATGAAAATAACGATAAAACAGAGACAGGTTCGCAACGTCTCTTCTGTGAGAAAAAGGTTGCAGGGACGAGAAAATGGCATCCCCTACTAGGCTACGAAGTCTATTCTGGACTCATTCAAAGCAGAATAAGATCTTCCTAGCGGCTCCTGCTCAGATGTGATAGCAAGGAGAATTTAAGCGCCTCCTTCCCTCCGCCAGTCAGTGCAAGGTCAAGAGCCCACATCAGTCCCCCGATCAGGGTAATGTGAGGCCATGAAAAGCAGATGACTTATGTAATACGGAAGCAATTAGGAATAATTCTGTTCATGGTTTCGTATCTCGTTGTGCTAGGCAGAACATCCCTTTCGCTACAATGGTTAGGACAATCCCCTAGTACGGGCACTGCTCGGACAGAAAGAAACTGCAACGTACTGTTTGTACAACTGCAAAGAAAGCTGTGGAAGTACATCAAAACACTTTCGAGAAAAAAGAAACAGCGTGAATGGGGTTGTGAATGATGAACAACAATGAATTCATGAATACCTCGAAGGAGAGAGATAGATGGAGAGTCATAGCCGTCAATGCTTGTACCAGGCAGAACACCACTTGAATTGAATTAATGCCGAAGCACAATCGATGCATTCAGCTTTAATTGCTATTTTATTAATATCTAGGGTTCATATCTTTCCTGATAATATTACAGTATATTCAATAGATCTAAGTAGAGGTGGATTCAATTACCACACAATATCCTTCATATATACGAGCATGAAAATCCGACGTTGGCCTGAATGAAGACCCCATGTCCTTTTGTTGCTCAGCTAACAACAGCGCTATTTTCATTCTAAACTGTTTACATTTTATTCGTTTGGAGCCGAACATGTACTCAGTATTCATTTGGTGTGGTGGGATAGTAAAATAAAATGGCGTTAATTGAAATAAATACATATAAATTTGTACATATAATGCACGGAACATATAACAAATAAGTCGACTCCTTTTTTGTAACGACATTTATTTCCGAGTATTTTCCCGATTAAAACGTGATTGTGCTCCTCCTCCTCCTCCTCTCTCTCTCTCTCTCTCTCTCTCTCTCTCTCTATCTATCTATCTATCTATCTATGTCTCTCTCATAGTCTTTTTCTTTTTCCTTGTCGTGACGTCATTTCGCATATGGCTCCGTATACGCGTGCCCGCACTCTGTTACATACTCAACTACTGATCTTTCAAGTCAAAGGACACTTTATCCCAAATCGTCTCTCATCGTCCTATGGTGACTACTTCTTAGTAGGGATGCATTCTCGTTCTGGAACCTAAGTTGGTACAACACAACAAAAAAATTACTAAATATTAGATTTGTAGAAAAGCCATTTTATTAAACTGTTGACGTTCGCTTCTCTGCTAACAGCGGATAAGAATATCGGGGCTACAGATTTCTGAAATCCTGGCCACAGCTATCGTAAATAGAAGACCGTTTCACTAAAGTTACGTAATCTGCTGACATCACAGAATAAGGCACAACGGCCGTGGTTAGACGATAGACGACTCTTACGTAAGATGGTCATATTCTATTCCAATTCTTACATAAATTGTTGAAGGATTCATAAAGCTGGTCCAGAAATAAGTATATTTTCTTTATTGAAAAATTAAGAATTATTTTACATTTGGACATGTGCGAATGAAAGGGGGCATTTTTGCCGAGAAAATATTGTGAAGATTTTTTTTTTTTTTAAAGAGTGTTTAATTATTAATTTACACTTTACTTTAATTTTAGGTTAAAAATGCATCCGTTTTCAAATAATTTTAAATAATATTTTACAATCTTTTTTTTTTATAATACAACAAACATTATGTTTTTTTAACTGTATATTTTCTCATAAGAATCTAAATACAATGAACTTTTGGTCAATAAAATGAAAATTTAAATTTATTTTTTTCGTTATTTTTTTTTTTAACTTTTAACGAAATAATTTTCACATGGGATTTTTTCCAGTCTGTTCACTTTATAATAACTAATTTTTTCATAGAGTATCATTAATATATTTAGGAGATATCTTTAGTTTTCGACATATAGGGGTCAATAAACTATATAATATTAGCCTTAATCATGACTTTGCGATGAAAATTTTAATTTCTTAATTTCTGTCTTTTAAATTGATTAAATTCCTTTAAAAATGTTCATGTGCGTGCGCATGCGTGTAAAAAGAAAGGATTGTTTTTATTAGTTTTAGTAAATAATTCAAGAGTATTCCCATAAAAATGTCAATCCCATAATGTGTTTATATATTTATTTCTAAGTAGTTTGAACATTTTTGAATCAACAAGTTTTTTAACACTTACAAAATTAAAAATTCATTAAAGAACACGTTTTTGGTACTTGTGCAGAATACTGACTGTTCTGAAATAATAACGTTATTATTTAGAAATAGCAAAACAATTTTTATACATATATGGGGGTGTTTATACATACTGGTCTTTTACGCGGTTTCAGTTTCTTTGGATGAAGAAAGAGGACCCGAAAAGATTTTATTTGGAAAGAATTGACTCAAAGTGAGACTAATGTTTTTCAGCTGCTTATTTATTTATTAATTTAACTTTTCAACTCCATAACGCAGACGAGCAGATACATCGCAGTAACTGTTCGCATTTTGATTTTCAAAATTTTCTACATTATTGACGTTGTCTCATTCTTCCACATAGTTTCCACGGAGAGACTGATTTGAAAACCTTTATTTCTCTGTACTCGAATAATGTGATATCCTTCGTCATCGTTCGACTCTGTTTTGTGCAAAGTTTAATCAGCTGCCCTCTGTTTAAGCAATACATGAAACGTTCCTGGGAAAGATTCTGTTAGCAAATTAAGTTTATCATAACATTGTAACATAGCGCGAACGCGCGTATGCAAATGCATGCGAAATGACGTCTCCGGTAGGAAAAAATAAAGATTTTAAAAAGGAGATCACGTTAAAGACGGAAAAAACGTTGGAAATCACGTTAAGCGCGTGAATGACGTTCAAGATCATGTTGGAAATGACGATCACGTAAGAGAGACGTAACAGCGGTAACGGGAAAATGCAGAAATAAATGTTGTTGTACAACAAAAAGAAAACAAGTTGAAGTTTTTTCTGTTTTTTCTATTTGCGACCGAGACTAGAACGTGTTCCGGATAACATTACAATATTTACTAAGTGTAACCCTTGTCAAAATCAAAACTAGCTAATTTAATCATCATCGACTTAGGGTTCCTAATAAATCATACTAAACCGTGTGTGTTATCTTATCGATTGTTAAATAAGATAAGTACTAAAAAATATTATGAGAAAAGAAAATATAGGGTCGAACGATAAATTTGTAGCCTTAAAAAAAATAACACTACAGCATTATTTTAAAAACTTTTATTGAAAAAAATCAATTCAGATAACTTGATTATGTAGTAGAGCTTACATCGATTCAATGTAGCCGTCTTCAATCTTTATTACCACATCGATACGGGTCTGGAACTGGAAGCATACCTTTTCCACAAGTGCTGATGAGACCTCGGCGAGTACTAGGCAGATGGCAGCGATCAGGCTGACTTTGGTATTGTAGGAGATCATGTTGATGATATTCTCAACGTATGACCAAACGAAGTAGTCAAGCTGGTTCAAGCCGAGGAAGGAGAGGGGCAAGTGAGAGATAGGCACAAAGTCGTAGCACTCCTTCTGAAGCTAAACCTGGGTCTCTTTGGACTTGTGGGCTGGTGCCGAGTCCTGCTGCCATATCCAGGGTCTGCGAGTAGCCATCTGATTGTACCGGGCGATTACTATACTTTTCAGAACATCCAGGTACACTTTGGTGATGACTTTTAAGCCGATTTCGAAGATGTGAGGTGGCTTGATGTGGCTCTAACACCCAAGACCATAACCGTGGCCGGAAACTTTGTTTTCATCACCCTGGGCATGTCCCTGTTATTCATGGCAATCCAGTGGTGCATATTGAGGGTGCTGGTAATATTCCTGTTATCATAACTTCGATCGGTAGAGAGCATAAGTTGTACAGCGGCGCCTCTCCGATCTCGCTCGTTGAACAGTGTGTCACTTTTAGACATGGTAGGGGGCTCTTATTGCTCCCGTGAGTTGACCAACTAGTAGATAGTCTGTAACAAAAAAAAAATGTTTTTCATCAAACGGGTATGGAATCATGGTGTGTATTTTTTATGGCGACAATTTTATCGTTCCACGCTGTAATTTGAATATTATTGGATGCACCCCTCCTTAATTTTGACGCCTGGTGCCAGCACCCCGTTGCCTGCCTGCCTCCCTCCTTATATGCACGCCATGGATCCTCCATTTCATCACGGCTGCTCTTGAAATAACTGTTTCACCCTGAAACTCGTGGTCAGATTAGCCAACAAAAAATGATGTTGCATGATAAACTCATTGGCAGACGAAGCCTCTTATGGATATACGTGGGCGCATCTAAAATAAGATGCGTTCATTTAATCTGTGGTGAAAATGCTATTTCAAGCTGAAGTGTTATAAGCTGTTGCTGTAACATTAAAAAGGCCGAGATGAAATTGTTATCCGAAGTAAAACTATAGGCGTCCGTTGCGTTCTGTAACAGGTAAGTTGTTGCCGAGTGTTTGGTTCTTGTATATCTGTATGTTACTTACCACTGGCCTTCAGGTATTCAGCTATCCTCTTTCAAAAAACGCATCTTCCCTTTCTCTCTCCCTCCCTCTCTCTCTCTCTCTCTCTTTCTTTCTTTCTTTCTCTCACTTTCTCTCTCATTCTCTCTCTATCGCTCTATCTAGCTAGCTATTTATATATCTATCTGTCTCTTTCCATATATATATATATATATATATATATATATATATATATATATATATATATATATATATATATATAGTAGAGATTTAGAAGGCTATCACAATGCTAGGAATGAAATATAGTTGTTGTTGGTGAAAGGAGACGAAAGCAAGTGGCAATTTACAAATCAATAAGTACATACATATATGTCTATATATACATATATTTATTCAATTGTATTAGGTACAAAAGTCTTACTTGTTATGTCTGCGACAATATCCATTATTAATTTCGGAAAAAATTACCTTTTCAAATGATAGACGTGACAGATCGATTCAAAGAATGCTAGATGACGGAGTTCCACTTATTGATTTGTAAATTGCCACTTGCTTTCGTCTCCTTTCACCAACAACGACTATATTTAATTCCTCACATTGTGATAGCCTTCTAAATCTCTACTACATACCTATCCCACACAATGCTTCAGGCAAACTACATATCAATCCTATACATCCCTTTCTTTCTCTTGTTCGCTAGCTCTCTAATAAAAAAGAGTTCTCACTCTATTGTTGCATGAAACCTTGCATCTTTTTTCAGTGACTCAAATGCTGTAATATAATTAACTCTAACTCTAATTCATTTTTCGCTGGCACAAACGGAAGTCGATATCTTTTGTAAATTAGTTTATTAACCGCAAAACCGCATTTGTTGCTTCTTGCTTTTGATAATGTCCTATCCTTAACATCAGTGACCTCGGCTGCGCTATATCCAAAAACACTGAAAGATCCAAATTATACAGTAGCTTGTTGACTTACAAGAACTGGGTGTAATAGTTGAGCTTTCAATGATCGTATCGGCAGAGATTACAGTAAAATTCTCTAAAAAAATATAAAAACGTAGGTCCTTGAAGAGAACCGCAGTCTGATGCGAATGAGTGATTGATCAAGAGATACTTGAAAGACTGCATTCGTCTGAGTTTCATTCAATGGTCGCCCCCCCCCGCCCAAACTTTCACAAAACGCAGTCGTCAGGTTACAACCACAACCAACAGTTTCCCCGAGTCTCTATCTATGCCTAAATCTAAACACAAATTCCATGAACAAAGCTTCTTTCCCAGAATTGCCCACCTGTGGAACTCACACTGGACTGCTTCTCAGTTAACTACAACATGGTCGTCTTCAAGTCCAATGTAAACAAGCTCTTGCTAATCCGCCCCCTTAAAATAGTCCAATTCTGCCTAATTCTCATCAAAAATGGTCACTGAGCTCTTGTCTCACTTTACATATTAAACTCCCTCACCTTATCCTCGAGTGACCCCCAGGCCTTGATAAGTGACAACTTCATTGGAAACAAAAACATCTACTCAAGGTTAAGCTTATGTCATTGTAATCTATCTTTAATCACGCTGTCCAATATCCAATAAGGCCGCGATTCCTAAAATGTTGGTTAGATTCACACTGATTGGCATAAAGAGCTCTTGGTAATGTATTGAAAATTGAAAATTATGACGTCTGAACATCTGAACGAAAACGAAATAATATTTTAATATAAGCCTTATTAACTGATAAAATATAAATATTAAGAAATAGTCCAACAGATTTATCTAAAATCATGAAGTTGAAAAATTGACATTTTTATATCTATATAATATTCGTACGTTCTGCTTTCCAAAAGGCCAAATACAATCTTTAAACGTCAAACTGCTTCAAAAAGGGCCATATTCGCGAAATTTGGCTTTAAAAAGGCCAATCTGGCAATCCTGAAAAAATATGAGAGCGACCTCCCTTTGATTTAGCCTCTTTTTCGAATATAATTATAATAATATATGATTATCGTTGTAATGGTTTGAGAAGGAATCTCGTAGTTATTTTCGACGTGCAGCGATTTTTCACTGAAGAAAGAAGTCAGAGGAACGTTACGTAAAAAAGGGAACATTCGAAAGAAACAGGACAAAAAAGAATATTGTCTGCTAAGAGGTGCTGGGCTGAAAGAGTAAATGAAAAATGTTATTATTTGTATAAAACTATGCAGTACAATATTACTTTTTGAGTATTTATTACTTCTTATTAGTTCATCTCATTTTGGTCAGTTCTATATTTAAAATACAATGACTAATATTTTCATAAAAATGTTAATAAACTGATATTTGCAGCGTATTCTTGGTTTTTTCTGTCCAAAAAGCTATATATATATATATTGCGTTACTCAGAAAAATGCCAGCTTTATCAAAACAGATTTGTTGATTAAATATTTCTTGTTATGTGAAATTTCCATGGGTCCTGATAGTATCTATTACTTTTTTAACTGTCGAAATTAAAATATTTATATTAAGATTGAATGATGTTGCGAACTATGAAACCTGCCAACCGCGCTCCATTTTACAATAACATTTTCACTGATGAACGCAGATTGAATCCTTGTTTAATACACGAGCAAAGAGAAAATCACTGCTTCTTATATGAACGAAAGGGGGATAACTATGATTAAATTAATTTCGTTTTATATGCTAGTGCGGTGGGGGGGGTGCCAGGGCGTAAAATAAGCTTATATATGATATTTTAATTCGCCCAGATTTTGTATATATTGTTATAGAGTTGTGATGTCAAAAGTAAAAAAAAAAGGATATTTAAGTGCTATCAGCTAGAATCGAAACCGAAGCATTCAAAGCTGGTGACGTTACAACTGTACCAACATGACACACATATAAACCGATTAAGAATTAAAAATTTAAAATAAATTAAGATGAATGTACAAAATGTTTAACGATTTTTTCAATTTTGACCCATTTTTGTCTCGTTAAGAACAAATTTAAGCGGCTAATGACCCATAAAAGAACGGCCCGTAAAGAATCCAATCATTTTAGGCACATTGCGCCGTTCGGCGACTTTTAGTTTCGGAGGAGATAGAGTTTGAAAATATGGAAACAGACAGACAGATCGACAGATACACAGATAGACTGACAAACACACAGACATATAGCCGTTTATATATTAGAGTATTTTGTGCACTTTAATTTTTTAAACATTTCAACCTTAAATTGCACATTTCCACTGTTTTATGCTTTATAGAACTGGTTTTATGATGAGTTGTTCGTAGTATCAATCTTTATGGTAGTACAAATGAAAACAAAGCGTTCATTGCTTTGTTTTTGGTGACTTATTACACTATCTATTTCGTATTTTGTATTTAGGAATTTAAATATGCGAAATATATTAATTAGGTATAGACGACTTTGTGGTACGAAAGATAAAGTTAAATAAAGAATTAGAGTTCAAAAAAGTCCGAGAATGTTCTAGGTAAAGAAGAGTACAAAATAGACTTCGTGGTTTAGTGGGGGATGCCCTTTTCTCTACCCTGCAACCTCTCTCCCACAGAAGAGACGTTGCGAGCCTATCCTCGTTTTATCGTTATTTTCATGGCAGGTGCTCGTCTGAGCTCCAATCTCTGGTCCCTCCTCGCCAATCTTTCACGAAAAACACCCGTCTAGCTGAATTCACTGTGAAAAGTTTCCCCCACTCTATATCTGTGCCTAAATCAAAACGCGGATTCCATGAACAAAGCTTCTTTCTTAGAACTGCACGCCTGTGGAACTCTGTTCCGTTTGCCTGCTTCCCTCCGGACTACAACTTGGATGTCTTCAAGTCCAATGTTAACAAATTCCTAATGAACCGCCCCCTTAAGTAAACACTTCATCAAATCTCCACACTAACGTAATGTACTTGCAATAACCCTTATCCATGAGTGGCTTCCGGGCCTTCATAAGTGGTGATCTCTGTGTAAAAAAAAAAAAAAAAGAGGTTTTTTGGTCTATAAGGAGAAATTCAGTACCTATGTCTGTTTCGGTTGGTGCCGTGTGCGTTTATGTATGTGTTTACGTATGTATGCATGCAATAGGCATGTAGATGTACCTGCATATTAGCGTGTCTGCTTTCTCAGTGTGTAAGTGTATGTACGAACTTTTGTGCGAGAAAGTTCAGTTAAAAGCATGTATGTGCTTGTGCTAATTAGTCCGTGAAAGCTTTTCGTTGGATCTGTTGCTGCCTTTCGGCTATAAACTGGTGTTAGCGTATAAGGTTCACTAAGCCACTCTGAAAACGAAAAATAAAGTAATGGTACTTGTACATATACGTTTCTCAGGGTTTGTTTTGCTCGGAGGATAATGGCGTGTTGCTAATGTGTGCATAGGTAAGAAGTTAATTTTCTGTTATGAACAGTTATTATGATTGTATTTGGTTTAGTTTTTAAAAGGATTACCTCCTATAGTAAGTGCCGCCATATTTGAAAAGTTCTGGAGTGTTCGTTTCTATATTAAGAGGTAGATTCCGGAATAATTGATTTGTCAGCTTTCAACCAATGAGAATGGGCTGAATTTTAGAAGTAATAATTCATTATTTTTAAATCTGGAAATGTAAATATTATGTTATGCCTATGAGTTTATGATCTAGTTACGAAGGGCGCAAGCACAATATCTGTAGAATGTATATATTTCCTCCCGGTCTTGACTGGGCAGTAGGAAGACTTAATATTTAGGTGGAAAAATAGGAAATACTGCCTCTAAAGATGCTGCGATTATGATGGTGTTGCTCCTAGGATGAAATGTAGAATTTTATTATAACGACCAAATGTGTCTAAAATGTCGTTCTAAAGTTACATAAGATAGTGGCTAATAGTCTATACACAATAAATTTGTAAGTGGCATCTGTTGTTGCAAACCTGCGATACTTTGGTCCAGAGGGGAATTTCTGCAATCAAAATATTATATATGGAGATGAAGTGAAACCTATTTTGAAAGATTGTTAATAAAAATTATTGTAGCTGAAAAACATTCGGATTCCAGTTAGCGTATAACTGGACAATTTCCGAATTGAAAACATGGAATCGTTGAACTTTAGTCAAGCCTCCAACACACACACACACCTTATCATATATGTATGTATATGTGATTGTGAGCATGTATGTAAACAAATAAGTTAATAAATGGGTTCATTTGATAAACAGCTGAATGATAACAAGTAAATTATGTGAGATAATTACGGTTATATAACGTTCAAATACAGCCTTTCGTCAGATCACTAAAGTTAAGCAACACTGGACTTGGTCAGTACAGAGATGAGTATCCCTAAGTAATACAAAGTGTCGTAAGTTTGGAAATGGCTGTAAAAGTTATTCTAAAATACTCTTTTGAACGGCATGAAACCGCCTGATCCTTCTCCTAACAATGGATTAAATCGTAGGGCAACTAGTGTAAAGAAAATTACATTAACTTTTATGCTTATCAAATCATTGTGCCCGATCATCTTAGATTGCTCTTTGCCACTAAACTTAAGCAATTCCGAGTCAGAAGTGCGGTTAGAGATTTCGATACCCTTGATTCCCTATAAACTCGTTATCAGGTAGACGTTATGCTCCGTTATTTACTGGTCAAAAATGAGTAAAGTGAAGGATGAAAGATGAAGAATCGAAACCATAACGATTTTTCATTGTTTACACTTTGTTGCAACAGTTTAAGAGCATAGGTTTATCTCTGAAGAGCGTCAATTTAAACGTCCGTGTGTCGTGGTTTTCTCTTTGTTTGTTTTTATCTACGTCTTTTGTTCATGCTGTCTCTCATATTAGCAACCGCCAAGGTATTATAAGCATCCCAAAAGCAAAGTCAACGGATTCTCATAAGAAAACACATAAACGCAAGTACATTGAGTATAAGTCAGTTGTGCTTGTGTGTGTGACACCATCGCGGCAAATGACCCCCAAACGCTAGCGTCTATTTCTTAGTTATGTTCTAGTGTATCATTTAAAACCCAGTGTTTCAGCTGTCGAGACATCATTATCTTTTGGTTGAAAGCTCATTTGATCGTCAGCTCCACTCGGCCTAAATCTGTGCCGAGCTTTTACGTCTAGGGTCAACCCTTATCTGCTCTAAGCCGAACTTTGGTTGCTAAATATATTTAGTTTCAACCAGAAATTCTACACGTCTGTTTTTTTTTTCTCAATCAAACTCAGCTCATCGGCGGAAATTATTACTTCCGCTCGTCCTCTCAGCCACTCCTAACTAGCTACCCGAAAACTATCAAATAAGTCCACCCGTCTGGATGAACTTAATAGATTGTATCTGTCTAACTATCCCACTTTCTATAACAGAGTCATATTAATAGTATTGACTGTGTGGAGTGCATTTGCTCGGACAGGGGGAGGTAGTCTATTGTAGTACACACCTTTTATAATGAATTTCTCATTTATTTCATAAATTAAAAAACAAAGATCAAATCATATCACCTAAATTATACATACGTCATCTATTCATATTTCATAACAATAAATCATGCATTCATTTTATGTAATTGTCTAAACTTCGCAGACATGACAGTCAACCAAAAGCAAGAAAATAAAAATAAACATCGAAAGGGTAATCTGGTTCAACTAAACCTCTCACCAACGAAAAGGTATTTAAATCAAGCTTTAAAAAAATATCATATAGTAAGAAAGCAATTCCTTATAGTAGAGGATCCTTCCACTGGTACTTGTTTCGCCTTCCATCGGAATAGAAAAAAAAACAACTAGAAGCATTTTCACGCGCCTCTCACGGAAGGAATTTTAAAATATTAAAATCATATTTCATATTACAGTAGAACCCCGGAATACGATGGTCCTAGGATACTCTCTTTTTTTTTCAGGTTAAGATGTGGAATACGATGTTTTCCGGCCCCTGTTTACTGTATTTACCCCGCCTTACGGTGTTATTTATAATATTATTTTATTTTATATATATGTGTATTGTCTACTGTCCTTTGTTTTGTTACTAATTCTTAATATTTACTGTATACAATTTTGCTTAGGCCCCGCCAAACGGCGAATATACCTTACGATTCCAGCCCCGGAACGTATTAATGCCGTATCCCGGTGTTCTATTGTATACTACTACTACTACTGTATACTACTACTACAAAAGTAGTAGTAGTAGTAGTAGTAGTAGTAGTAGTAATAGTAGTTTTCCTATATTTGTTACGTTAATATTTGTTTTATGACGAAGCTTATTGAATGCGAATCGTGAGCGACGGTTCAGCTTTCACGAATCTCCCGGGTAGAAATACCTGATTCACGTAAGACTCTGAAACCTACGCTCGTTCGTGTACTTGCTTGTTACGACACGTCTTGGCGTCATTACGAACGCATGTGCTCACCATTGGCAGGTTGACAAATTCTGGCGACAGAAAAAATTCTATTTCGCAAGCGAAAAGGAATTACTTCTCTTGAGATGCGTTCACGCATCACAATAAGAGACATTCTCGATCTGGTGACGGTCCGTTCGTCTGTCACGTTTAAGATTTAAATAGAAGTTCCATTCGTAAAGGAATGGGCGCATTTAATGTTACATACGTTTAAATATCTCCATAAGCAACGTAAGTCTGTCACGGTAAGTGCAAAGGTAGATGCAGTCGACGATGCAGTGGCCCCGAATATTGAAACGTAGGGGGGGGGTATTTAATCATATTCAAATTAATTCCCTTTCTCATATTTCTCAGTACTAGAACTTATACTTGAGTATTTGGGGCATACAATAAAGCAGTTTGTTATTACTATATGAACACAACTTGTTGCGTTTAAATTGAAATATTTATCTTTCTGTGATTCTGTTTTTGTCGTTTCAGAATATGCAGTGGTCTGTCGTGTTTCACGTTAAAATAATATTTTCTTCGGTTTCTGAAGCTCAATGTTTTCTTAATAGAATTTGTCCCAGATTGTAATGCTTAAATTTACAATATATATATATATATATATATATATATATATATATATATATATATATATATATATATATATATATATATATATATATATACTTGCGGTTCTTTACAAAAAAAAATAGATGACTTGATATCACCCCTCCCACTCCAAGTTAGCTTTTCAAAATTTTGTTTTTTTTTTACAAATAAAAATAATACATCTCACTTCTTCATTTAAGAACAAGATGCTCTCAACTGATGAGGAACAGTTGGTTTTTTAATAAACCAATTTGCTCCGAAACATTAGCATGTTTAATGTAGCGAGTATGTAATATTTGTCTATATAAATAAAAATTATATATATATATATATATATATATATATAACTATTCATTTACTCACATAAAATTAATATACGAAAGTATAGATTTATGCGTATTTACTTCAAAAGTGCTCAATAGACTGATAGGAAGGGGCGCGGTGGATACTAGAAAGCTGATTGGCTAACTAAAATCCTCAACAGGACCATATAAAAACGAGAAACAACAACAGAATTCGCGCATAAGCCTGACGAATCCTAGAGTGGATGAAACGCCGAATATTCAGTGTAGCTTAATCGCCATATATATTTTATAAATTACTATATATATATATATATATATATATATATATATATATATATATATATATATATATATATATATATTGCTTATGAAAAGAGAATTAAACCCTTCACTTAATCATCAAATCAAACGTTAAAAATACATGGCTAAATATAGTTTATTTGGTCCCCTCTAGGCCTCCGTACTTAAGTTTAAACTATCATTAAATTTTGTTGTTGTTTTCATTTATTTTTTATTTCGCTACACAAATCTATAGAGTGATATAAAATTTGGAATTATTTGAAATTCAAGTACTTATATAATATTTTTTGCATATTCTTATAGCAAATCATTCTAAATCTTATTTAGAAAAGAAAAAGAAATATTTGGTTAAAAAAAACCGCTTAAAATATTTTAACGTTTTAGCGATCGAGACAAATTTACAATCTAGCTGCGATTAAAACAACTCCAGGAACCAGAAATAATTAAATTTATGTTATGGTAATCTAGTCTACCGCGTCATTACATGGACTCTTCTAGGCACCATGAATAGTGGTAATAGTGGTAACAGACAGGGTCTATACCACCAAGTGAAAAAGCAGTCTCTGACAACCTATTATTTCTGTATCTTCTGTAAATATATACTCTAATAAACTACGTCTTTGTTGTCTTATTTCTTTGCTACTGTTTAGGGCTACAATAATTTAATTTTAAAAAATATATAATTTTATTAATAATGGAATAAGAAAACGATATCTTGATAATTCAATTTAACTTTCAAATTTGTACCATGCGAAAGTTATATTGGCCAATCAAAAATCGGACGATGAAGGGTAGACAACTTAACTAATTACCGATATTCAGCATTTAATTTGTTCGTAAATCGATATTTCGTTCTTAAATCGGGTAATTTTTTGTCTGAGCTTTCTGTTCGTAAATTTATTTGTTTGTAAAAGACGTTCATTAAGATTGGTTTGACTCTATATAAAACAGCTTTTCTGTGTCACTAATACGTATACACGCGTAAATGGAAATTAAAAAGCAAAATTCTCATGTGAAAAACACCTCACATGCAGACAAGCTTAATTGGTGATATTAAGATTTTTACTTGGTTATTTTTTTTAATCTGATTATAAGAACCAAACGTATTTTTGTGGGTATATTTTTTTCTTTTTTAAAAGTGAATCTTGCACAAAAATGGTGTTAAGTGGTCGCCAGTTACAGCGACATCCTGCCATAAAGTTTCAAACCAATTTATGTTAATCTCAGAGTAAAAAACGAAAAGCAAAGAAAAGTGATCGTTAAAAAAATTACTACATCTGAGTATAAATCAAATAAATTGCCGTTTCGAATAACATCTCTTTTTTTGTTAATTGTCATTTACATAAGTATTCTACAAATCTACAATCAAACTATGTATAGAGTACTGCTGTCATATTGAGAAATTAGTAGAGAATTTTGATATATATGAGAAAAGAGGTTACATAAAAAGATGGAAAATATTTTTTAAAAACTTAGTAAAAATATACATTATATCTTGTAAAAGTTTTTGTTTAATTATTAGATAAGTTAAATATAACAGTAAAATTTTGGTCTTTGGCTTGAAATATTATAAAAACGACATATATACGGTTAAACGCGATATAAAAATAAAAAAAATTTTTAATTCGTAATTTCACTTAATTTTATTATTTTTATTTTACTTATTTACTGTATTTTATTTTAGCATTATCTATTTTTAGACTCCATTTTATCACCTCCTATTCTTATTTTTAGACACCATCTTTTAAGTTACTACGCTATTTTATCCCAATTCAATTATTTCTAATTAAAAAAAAAATTCTTTCGTAATCTCGTGTCATTTTATTTACTTAATCTATCACCGCTATATTTCCAAACACAATTTTTTTTTAATCTCTACGATATTTTTTAGACGTAATCCACTATACTAGTTTACTCTAATTTATCTTTTTCTCTCATAAAATGTATATATGACATCTAATTTACATAAGGAAAACACGTTGCTCTCCCCCATCATTATATATAGCCCCAATCCTCCGACTCTCTCGTCAATGACCATCCCTCTTGAAGAAACCCGCATAAATCGGGCGAAACGTTGAGTATCCAGGTCTTTCCACCTCAATTTTATTTCATATATAGATGTGTAAGTCCAGAAAAACATACATTTGAGCAGACAACACCTAAAACGATTAGTTTCTTATTGATGTGTAGGCTGCTAACTGACAAAATTTCCTTTATTATCAATTTTCAATTTCGTAATTTGCAGCCCGAAAAAAAGTAATTTTTAATTATTTTTATGAAATTCATCTTCATTCTAGAAAATGCCAATGTTTAATGTTTGAGCTTTGTTTAAATCTTAACTAATTAAATTGCTGTGTGTACGGAATGTGTTAATATTAAATAAAACTGTGACTTTTGTTTATAAATCCACAAAATAATTTATCTAAGTTGAGGGTTCTTGATAAAGTGTAGAAACACATCTAAAATTTCATTGTTTTCACCTTTCTTTTTTCTTTGCAACGTCTCTCTCAATGTCGTGATGTTGTTGTCTTAGTCTTTTCTAGGACTGTCTTAATAGATCTAGATATTTGTCAATTGATATAAAAGTTTATCACTATCTTTCTCTACATTAACTCTGAATCCATCGTATAAACCTTCATCTAATAGTCGCTAATTTTTTTTTAATTGTGCTTAAATCAGCTCTCAAGTCTAGAACATAGATCTGCATTATCTGTACCTAAACCTAAACGTAGATTCCATGAGCAAAGATTCTTTCTTAGAACTGCACGCCTGTGGAACTCTGTTCCGTTTCCTTGCTTTCCAGCTGACTACAATTTAGTCGTCTTCAAGTCCAACGTAAACAAGATCTGGATGAGCCGTTTCCCTTAAGTAATCCAATTCACCCAATTTCCGCTACTAACGATTATTACGATATTATCCCATTGATTACCATTGATATATATATATATATATATTTATTTATATATATATATATATTTATATATATATATATATATATATATATATATATATATATAGAGAGAGAGAGAGAGAGAGAGAGAGAGAGAGAGAGAGATGTTGTTTATTTGTTTTTGTTAGCGATACTTTTTGAATAAATTCAATTAGTTGGAAATAATTTTCCCTTTGACCAATTTGGTACCCCCAAATAGGGAACATTGTCCTGGATATGACCTTAAACTATATCCAGTGGTGAGGCCCCAGTTTGCGGGCTTTGGGGAGTGTGGAGCCACCCTTTAATTACCATTGCTCCCAGGTCCACTCTGCCCCGGAGTGGTAGTACCTGTTAGGGTCCCAACTATGGGTTGAATAGAAACCGACTTGAAAACAACAAATATATTCTATTAAAAAAATCTTCTTCAAAATCTTTGGATTCGGCATTAAATAATCCGAAAAGGGTTAATATGCCGTAAGACAAAAACAACCAACCAACCAACCAACCAACCAACCAATCAACCAAATAGGGAACAGCATATGTATTGTTTTTAAAATATTACTATCCACTGACACGTATTTTGTCGTCTACGATTCATCAGAGTGGCTAAATCTAGTCGACGAAACACGTGTCAGTGGATAATAGTGTTTTTAAAACAATACATATGTTTGGGGGTACCAAATTGGTCAAAGCGAAAATTATTCCCAACTAATTGAATTCATATATATATATTTTATATATTTTACATATATATATGTATATATATATATATATATATATATATATATATATATATATATAAACACACACACACTCCTAATTAAAAATTTAAGATAACTTGAAAATCTTTAAAAAGAAACCTTTTTTAAGGATAGATTTCTTAACTCTTCCCATTTAAGGCTACCAATACTATAATTATGAAAAAAAGCTATATTCCAAACATTTAATTCAGAAATCTACATTTTTATAAAATAGGGCATTTTACACTTGATCAAAATCGTGAGATCAAGGGTATAAATTCTACGAAATTATACGGAAAGTGTATTAAAACATTCAACAACTAAATGTAATAATGAGTCTTACCTCCACTGGTTTTGATGACTTCAAACATTGTTTGGTGCATGTTAGAAATAAGCGTTTCCATTAAGATGCGGGAGATGTTGATCCAGCTTCCAAAAATAGCTTCACAAAGTTCATTTTTTTATTGAATATTGTTTGCCATATCGATAAACATCTCTTATCATCCATCCCAAACATTTTCAATTGGGTTCAAGTCCAGTGAGCATGCAAGATGTTCCAAGAGATGGACCCCATTTTCTTGCAGAAAGGTCCAGATCCGTCATGTAGCGTGGATTGCAGCATTACCCCGTTGGAATAACCATTCATCCCCACACAAAGGATGGCTCTCCGTCATCAACGATGCTTTTTGTAGCATGCTAACATAACCAGTCGATGTCTGATAACCCTGCACCACCTGAAGCTCTATCGTCTCTCTGTAAGAAAAGGCACCCCATACCACTATGACGTGTGGAGAAAATTTCAAGAAACATGTTTTCGTTATGCAAATATCGTTGGAAGCCATCAGGACCATCTAGATTGAATTTTTTCTTATCAGAAAATAGAACTTTCTCCCATTTCTCAACGTCCCATGTTTGGTATTCACGACCAAACTTTAATAGACATTTCAGGGGATCTGAAATGTGAGAAATGTAACATTGTGAGGTATGTGTTAGTGACGGATCGTTCAAGGTTGGGCATGTACGTTCTTGAATATATATACCTTACCGTGCAACACCGGAACACAAACAACTAGTAATAATTATCACATTCATCATTATTGTAGATGAGGATAGGCGCGTACAAAATATAACATTTTCCTTTTGTTCATATTCAATAAGTTATTATATAAAGGACAGTTGTGTGTATCTATATGTCTATGTGCGTTTGTGCCCGGCGAAAAGTCGAAAACTACAAAATAATGACCCACAAAAATTGTATATTCTTGATCAGCATAATAATTAATAATATCAAAAATTTAGAAAAATTTTCCATTCTTTTACCTTAATCAACGCAAATTTTGTGAGGAACGGTTTACCAGTCACAAATTAAAGGGGAGTAAATCTGATATTTTTTTAAAGAATTAACGTTTTTCTATATAAAGGAGTATGTGTGCGTATCCAGAGAGAGGAATGTGCTGGATGGTTAAAAAAGAAAGAGATGGAGACAGAGAGGGGAAGAACGCAGAGAAGGAAAATAAAATAGATAGAAGTTTAAATACTTACCAGTTTTTGCCCTGGCAACGTCGAGTAACCCTGCTAATGTATTATAATAAATTAGTGGACATTTACATTTGGAAATGTTTAGTTCGAGCCAGATTTGATTTTCTAATTAACACTTCAACAGCTTCGACAACAGCTTCGGCTTTTGAGCAATTTTATTAATAGAAGATTAACTCTTCTTTTTAACATTTAAAATCGAAAGTACTTATTTTGTGATCGAAATTCTTATGTGATTTTAACGGCTTTAAACTCTTTGATGGAAACTAATATCGGTCTTTAAATTAGTAAAATAAATTACATCAATCATTTTTTGTAAATATTTCATCATTTTAATCTGTTGATGCCGTCATCATATACACCATCATCATTATTATTATTATTATTATTATCATTATCATTATCATTATTATTATTATTATTATTATTATTATTATTATTATTATTATTATTATTATTATTATTCTTCTTCTTCTTCACCAGGAGTTTTCACACAGGCCATCATCAGAGATTTTTCTTGTGGTGTTCTGTGGATTCTGTGTGGCAAGTATCCCCAGATTTTTAGACGCTCCACCTCTTTCAATGATATTTGCCAATGATTTCGCGTTATCGCAACAGCCGTTTATTATTGATTTCTCACTGACAACGACCATTGATCTTTGCTGGAATTTGAGTGACAATAAACCTCCCCGAGGTCCCAGTTCTCTTCGCACTCATCCAGTAGGTCTGATTAGTGCTTTCTATTATCGGTCTTTCCATCCTCTTTGACCCTGCACAACTTCTTCCGGCTTTTGTGACTTTCGTTTTCAAGTACTGCTGCCGTTTTGTGCTTGTATAGTTTTCTGGATGTTTGCATAATTCCTAGCGTATTACATTCCCCACTTAATTGTGTTTATTTTTTTTTTTTACATGGGGGGTCACCACTTATCAAGGCCCGAAGGCCACTCAGGAATAAGGGTTATTGCGTGTACAGTAATCAATGAGATAGTATTGTAGTAATCATTAGTATAGGGGTTTTTGATAGAGTGTCTTACTTAAGGGGGTGGTTTGTCAGGAGTTTGTTTATGTTGGACTTGAAGACGTCCAGGTTGTTGTCAGGAGGGAAACAGGCAAGTGGCAGAGAGTTCCACTGGCGTGCAGTTCTAAGAAAGAAGCTTTGCTCATGGAATCTACGTTTGGATTTAGGCACAGATAGAGAGTGGGGAAAATTATTGACAGTAGTTTCAGCCAGACGGGTGTTTCTCGTGAAAGATTGGCGAGGGGGGACGAGGGATTGGAGCTCAGACGAGCACCTGCCATGGAAATAACGATAAAACAAAGACAGGCTCGCAACGTCTCTTCTGTGGGAGAGAGGTTGCAGGGAAGAGAAAAGGGCATCCCCCACTGAACCATGAAGTCTATTTTGTACTCTGCCAAGGCAGGATAGGCTGTTTTTAGCAGATATCTTCTGGAGCGGTAGAAGGACCCCACCATTTTCCCAGTGTCCATGGCAACAGACTTGATGTACGTGTTCCATTTCAGATCAGGAGTAAAGGTCAAACCCAGAAGCTTGTCAAAACATGGAGCCTCCCCAAGATGAGAGCCATCCATTTCAATTGATGCCAGATGGGGATCAGAGCGTTGATGATGTAAAGATAGAAGCTTGGTTTTGGATGCATTAAAAGTGACCAGCCACCACTTCCCCCATTGTACCACGTGCTTAAGATCAGAGGAGAGAGAATTAGAGAGAACTTTGTCATTTATGGCCTTTGATGTGTTGCCATAGATGGTCGTGTCATCAGCATAGATGTCAACGAATTATTTAAGTATGTGTTTAGGGAGGTCATTGATGTAGATCAGGAAGAGAGTTGGGCCCAGGATGGACCCCTGAGAGACTCCAGCATTAATACTGTGGGCCTCTGATTTCTGCCCATCAACCACTACTCTTATGAACCTATCAGAGAGAAATGATTTAATAATTGAGAAAACATTTCCAGTAATTCTGTAGCTGGAAATCTTGTGAAGTAGGCCCTTATGTCATACCTTATCGAAGGCCTTTGATATGTCAAGAGCAATTGCCCTGGAAAGGAAACCTTTGTCAAGAGATTCACTAATCCTATGTGATATAACCGTTAGCACATCTGCTGTAGATCTTACAGAGCAGAAACCATATTGCATGTCACTAAGAAGGTTGTTTCTGTTGAGGTGGTTGACTACTTCTTTATTTAATATGGATTCCAACAACTTACTCATGACACACAGGAGACTTATTGGTCTGTACTGAGAGGGAGATGACTTTTCACCTGAATTCTTAAATACAGGGCATACTGATGAGGTTTCCCAGGGTGTTGGAAAGCACTTCTCCTTAAGGCAACGCTTTAACAGTTTTGTAAGTATGAGGGCAAGTTCTGGTTGGAGCTTTTTCAGCACTATAACTGGAATACCGTCAGGGCCAGTTGCTTTACTGGAATCAAGGTTCTTGATTAGCTTGGCGACCTCACACACAGATATGTGTATGTTGCATAGCGTGTTGTCTGTGGTAGGAGGAAATACAGGGAGTTGATGGTCATTGTTGCATAGGGTAGAATTAGCTGCAAAGTTATTGACAAATAGTCTGGCCTTGTCTGATGCTGACGAGATGACCTCAGGTCCATTGATGATAGTTGGGATAGAATGCACACTTCTGTTAAGGATCCTGTTTGCTATTTGCCAGAACTGGTGGGAACCAAGCCACTGCTCAGCTACTTTGGATTTAACAGACTGAGCATATAGTTCTCTTGCATGTTTTATTACTCTTTTACAGTGGTTGCTAGCAGTCCTGAAAGCAGCTTTAGTCTCAGTACATCTATTATGTTGGTAGCTATGGAAAAAGTGATTTC
Organism: Euprymna scolopes; assembly: GCF_053919585.1. Classification (NCBI taxonomy): domain Eukaryota; kingdom Metazoa; phylum Mollusca; class Cephalopoda; order Sepiida; family Sepiolidae; genus Euprymna; species Euprymna scolopes. The sequence continues at coordinate 105,020,945 of NC_136492.1, forward strand.
TGTGCGCAATGGCAGCAGCACATTCAGGGGAGAAACATGGCTGGCTGTTAGGTTTTTGTTGGAATTTTTTGGGTGGTATGAATCGGTCTATGCCTACAATTAACCATTCAGTCAGGTCTGATACTATAGAGGACACATCCTTTTCAAACATGGAATGCAGAGGTAGGTCAGATATGAATGTACGGAAGCTATCCCAGTCAGCCATAGAGTATCGATATGCAGTACGGTGGAGAGGTACATCTGAAGACTTATTACACTTCATTTTTATCTTACCTGTACAACAGAGTGGTCAGAAGATCCCAGAGGAGATAGAATGAAACATGAACACAGCTCCGGGGAAGTTGTGAGGAAAAGGTCTAGAAGGCTTGCATATTGACCGGGTGTATCGGGCATATGGGTGGATTCGTGAACAATCTGAGTGAGGTCATAGGCAGTGGCAAAATCATGACAGAACCTCCCCTCGCCATCGGTTTTATTCGAGTGGGTCAGCCATTCCACATTATGGACATTGAAGTCGCCGCAAATGTGAATGTTAGCCGAAGGATGAGTAGACAGGATGTGGCCAATTTTCTCAGATATGCTCTTAAAGATAGTAACTCCACTGTTGTGAGGGCGATAGAGGGCAAATATAAATGCAGTGGTGTAAGCTAGTGCAACCCAGAAGCACATATAAGGTAAATTAGGGTCTTCTCTGGAAATATCCCTACCACATGGAAAGCCATCTTTGATGTAGGCACATATTCCATGCCCATCGCGATCTTGGAGGTCAGATTTAGATGTTAAGTGTGAGTATCCTTTAATTATGAATTCGTCTAGAGAAGTGGTTGGCCCTATGCCAGTTTCAATTAGAAAGAATATGTACGGTTTCGTCTCCTGTAATTGTGTTTCAACCTCTGGAAGGTTGGAACGTAGACCCCTGATGTTGGAGAAGGAGACCTGGTAGTAGGGGTCTACGTTGGAGGATGGGGTTCTAGGTTTATTCGTGTTTCTTTTTTGGAGATTTGTCATGATTGTTGAGGTTTTAGGGTTTGTAGACAAGGTCGGTAGACTTGGTTGGAGCAGGACAGAGAGGGAAAATAAGAGAGAAAAAGACAATAAATTTCTTTCTTTTTTTTTTTTGTAGCACATAATAAGGAAAAGCAGTAACAATTACCCACTAGTATGGCATCGAGAAGCCCTACGAGAAACTACTGTATGGTCCAGAATCCATTCACCAAATGGCAATACAGTAGCCCCGGTACTTTGCACCTGCTGATAGGACAGCCTCCTTAGTGGTTAATCCAAGGTTCGGGTCCCTGACTATCAGGCGGGTAACATCAACCCAGATGAAACGTTTACCTCCAGCACCCTTACTAGTGACATGACCACAAGGATAGACATAGAAACAGAAATTTTCCGACATCTCAGGCTACTCTTTACAAAGTACTACCGACCTGGAAAGCAGCTTTTTCTTCACCCTTTGTCAGAAAAATCAGTCATTGAAAATTCATTCTATTGGGGGGGGGGGGCTAGTTTGCTACATTTGCTTATTATGTTGTTTATCGTAATCTCTGCAGCTGTTATTAGGGATTCAGTTTCTCTGTTTATGTGTCCTTTTCGTAGCCATGTTCAAGTGTTTTTGTTAGTCACTTCTTTTTCCATCCTTATGAATCATACATGTAGCGGTTTTTCTTCCCACTTTTTTTCTTTTCTTGTCTTATCTCTCCTCTCTTTGTTTCATGTCTTGTTCATTTTTTTCAGTGTCTCTTGATGCAGTAATTATCCTTTCCGTGTTCTGCATTATGTATTTTTCAAATTCTTTATTTGTGTGCTTGTGTCATTCACACAGTATTCTATACAAATCAGTCTTTCCCCCCCCCCCCCGGTCTTTCCTTTTCACATACAGTCGATCGGTATCATTCTTTGGGTGTAGTGCATTATGCATGGTCATAAGGTTCTTAGTCTTCTGGTCGAGATGCCTCAGTTCTCCTTTGCTTCAACCTATAAACAGTGCAGAGTATCTCACTAATTACACTGTTGATGTGTTTATACCCTTTATTAATTTTTTATTATACAGTTTAATTTCTCGGAATTTCCTTGTTCTTCTCCTGTATTCCTTTCCAATTTTCTCTTTCACTATTATTATTATTATTATTATTATTATTATTATTATTATTATTATTATTATCATCATCATCATCATCATCATCATCGTCATTATTATTATTATTATTATTATTATTATTATTATTATTATTATTTACACACTAATAGTTTTCGTTCAACCTATGATTAGTGACTGTTCACTGGCAATAACGATTGGGATATCCCTGGAGTCTGAATGACCACAAGTCTCCCCAGATTACCAACACTTTTCACCTCGTTCGATAACTATTGTAAATCACTTTGCATTACCGTAATAGTTGTTTTCTCTTAGTAAATACCATTAGTCTTCTTTGAATTTTGAGTGGCGCTGGTCATGGGAGGACATATTCCTCAGAAATGTATTAAGATATTCCAATTTCTTATAATAATATTAAAGGTGTATAATTATTACCATTAAAAATATTACATTATTATAGAATATAAAAATGTTTTGTTTTTTTGTTTTTGTTTTGGTTTTTTGGTTTTTTTGTAGAGATTCCTGAACGTTTTAAAATATGGAATTTTAAAATATTCTATTTGGAATGTCCTATATTGTGGAATAATAAAATATTCTATTTTGAGCAATTCTGAAATGTTCCATCTACCAAAACTATAAAAGAAGGCTGTTCACGTAAACTTTTCAGTTATGTAGTTAAGTTAGTCAAGCATATACGCGGCGAGATGAGTTGTCAATTGCTAAGACACTAACTACAGCTGACTCCGCAAAATTCATAGGATGATTCTCCAACCGAAAGGAACTCACTTAAATGAATCAATTATTTGCATCCCTCGAAGAAAAACTGGACCTTTGGTAAATATAAACATTTCTGTCTTTCTCTCTGACCAAAGAAATATTATTTCAATGTACTGTTTGCTCGGTCTTCCTTCTTTCAGATTTCACGACTACAAATTCTAACTTTCTTTCTGAAGTTAGAATTGATTATCTCCCTTTGATCTTGTCAAACGCTTTCAAATATCTAGTAGTACAAAGAAAGCATATTTAATATTGCAGAGCGGAAACCATATTGTTTTGTTTTTCTTTATGTTAAAATAAACGTTTTATCGTTTTCGAATTGCTTTATGTACTGTTGAAACTCGATTGAACACCTGAAAATAAATAACTACCACACAAAAGTAAAATAGAACAGATATATTGAGAGCAAGAAAGTATATACAACATTTACATAGAGTTTACTGGTATAGTCATGGGGAGACCATCCCTGGAGAAGGTGTCGGCGAGGTAGTCGTCGACTCTTGATCTCGTTGTCTCTCTGAGTCTCTCGTTGGGTCTCTCCTGTCTTTATGGTACCAACCATATATATATATATATATATATATATATATATATATATGGTTGACACTCCACGTAAGTTGATTAAGTGGATCCTACCACAACATGTACATTTTTTTTTTAGAACAACTTGTAGTGTTCCCTGGAGTCTGAGTGACAACAAGTCTCCTCAGATTCCCAGTATTCTCCATCTCTTTCGATACTATTTGAAATTTAATTTACGTTATCGCAACAACCGTTTACCATTGATTTTCCATTGATAGCGGCTATAGGTCTTGATTGAAATTAGATTAGCAAAAATTCACCCAAGGTCCCAGTCGTACTCATCCAGTGGAGGCTTTGTTAGTGTTTTCTGTACTTGGTCTTTCTATCCTCCATGACCCACCGACTATTTGGTGCAGTGCCAGCCATTCTGACGTCAGTGAGTTTAGTGGGGGGGGGAGAGATTATTATTATCGGCTCACAAAGAGCTTTCACACAGGTCATCAAAGATCTCCCATTGAAAACCTGTGGTGTTCCCTGGGAGCTGAGTCTCCCCAGATTTCCAGCACATTCCACCTCCTTCGATAACATTGGCAAATAAATTTGCGTTATCGTAACAGCATCTCACCATTGATTTCTCGTTGGCAGCGGCCATTGGTCTCCACTGAAATTTGAGTGGCGATAAGCCTCCCCAAGGTCTCAGTTCTCTTTGCGCTTGTTCAGGGGAGGTCTGGTCAGCGCTCTATCCTCAGTCTTTCCATCCTCGTTGACCTTCTCGGTTCTTGGGTTTACTTTAGGCAGCGTTGTAACTCTTGCTTCCTTTATATTGTCCTTTATTTCACATATTCCATGAACGATTTTTCTGGCAAAGGAAGGAATAGTTGCTGTTTTCCGGGTCGGAATTTATCTATTCATCACTTATCATTGTCTAGTTTTTGACGTTGAAGTATTTTAGCTTTTTACATCAAGTGGTTTCATGCCGTGTCTGGAGCTATTTACATAACAAGAAAAATAAAATAAAATGATTATGATTTCAAAATCTTATGCATACGAAACAATCTCTACACCTGAAACTGTACACTTCGTTTAAGAAATAAATCTATTTCGGATCAATTTTTCGCCTTTCACCAATTTATTGACTTTATGTAAAGAAAAAACAAATTATTTTTACATTTATTCTTATTTTACATTTATTTGTATTTTATATCGCGTCCAGATAAAATGGTCGCGAGGAAGCAACTTTTTTTACATTTCTTCATAAACTAAATAAGATTTTGTCGTTTGTTTGCAGGCGAAGAAATCCTGTTTCAAAACGTATTTAAATTAAGCTGACGGTAAAGCTGTCGGAAAGCCGTCGAGATGAAGGCCCTGAAATGATACGTATTCTCTCGTGACAACCTAACAGTATCTAGCGGTTGGAATGAAATATCCCACAAGTGAAAACAGCCAATAAACACCATTATATCAAAGTGTACAGGGTAAGCTGTTTCTTCCAAATAGCAATATCTTCTGTTGGTCGTTGCTACTTTCCCGGTAGCAAATATGATTCTTACTAAAAAAAAAAATTAAAAAATTCCGGGTCACGCCTGACAGAGACAGCTAATTAAAAAGAAATAAATATCAATTGGAAAGTATATTGTACCGACATTTAATTGTATACGGAAAAACGTTGTTATTTATTTATTTATTTTTTACAAAGGAGTAACCACTTATCAAGGTCTCAAAGACACTCGAGGATAAGGGTTAGTGAATGTAATGTGGAAGTGTAGTAATCGTTAAGGGTGTAGATGGGGTAGAATTTGATTATTTATGGGGACGGCTCAACATGAATTTCCAAAGTGTTCCTTCTTCTAGCTTAGTTGTCTTGCCAAAGCGTGAGACTAATCTACCATGTGTGCTCCTTCTCCTAAACTAGTTGCCTTACCAAGGCATAAAGGTCTACTCTACCTATCGGCGTTATTGTAAAGTTTTACTTTTTCTAGAGGAGTTGTTTTACAAAGGGTTGAGAGCCTAGTCTACCCTACCGCTTTAGTCATAACTGGAGGGAGGAGAGATAGGTTAATATATTTTCCTAGTGTCTTTGGGGAAATGATGCGTGTTAACTCCAACACAATTCGAACTCGGCACACCAGTAACCCACCCTCACACACACGGTTATTTTCTTTGAAGCTAGGAAGATGTGCAGTAGAAGACAAAAACGATTTATTTTTGACGTGTAAAGATTTAGAAGCAAAATGCCAACGGCTTCTGTTATTTTGTATTGTGACCTCTAATATTTTTTTTTTTTCTTCTTTTTTAAGAGAAGGGTAGCCTTATCAGTTTCCGGTGTGTTGCTAAGAGAGTTGAAACGATGAGTCGCAATCTGGTCGTTACCTAGGCAACAAGAGATAAACACCAGGTAAACCCATTCTGACATTCCAGTAATAGATACCCTAACTCATACCCTCCCTAACCCCAACTTTCTGAACGCGCTCGCATAATATCCCTACACTCTTCAATCGCAAATACCAACAACAATGGGTTGCTATTTATTTCGAGTAAGCAGAGAGTTAAAAGGCATTTGAAAGCGAATCGTAGATGTACAAGTTTTAGTGTGATAAAAAAAATTCCTACGAAAGGTGCGAGGCGCCTACCACCACGTTTATATAAGTAGAGGTACGTAAGTTAGTCTCATCGACCAGGCACGTCGACGCTGTATGTGCAAGATTATCTGCGTGCTCTTTTTAGGGATCAAACAAATCTAAACTATACTAACCTCACTAAATACTGTATTTTCTTTTCGGCCATCAGATAAATCTGTGGCACATATTTACCTCCGCCAAGAATGTTGTTTATTGACGAATTTGTCACTATGTTTGTTTGTTTACTTGTTTGTTGTTTGTTCATATACAACCTAGCGTCCACATTGCTTGAGCAATCGTCACCAAACTTGGTCAAATTAATGCTCACGGTCTAAGTTAGACCTACTTCAATATTGAAATATCTTGGTGAAGGTCAAGGTCAATATCAAGGTCATTGACATAGTGAATAACATTTTTAGCGATAACTTCGGTTCTGCTTATCCTAGAGACTCGTCACTTAGACCATATTGCAGCCAACGAATCCTCGAATCTTATATGACATTAATATTGATATTGACCTTGATCTTGAAAAGTTTGGATAATATAAAAAAAAATTATGGAGTTTCACCTTTTGATATTTTTTCTAAATTCGATGTATGGGTCTGAAGCTCTATGATAACAGACACCATACAAAATTTCAGCTCGATCAGATGAATAGTTTTTGAGTTAACAGTTCTATGACATAATTTCAAGAATGCTTCATACAATATAGAAAAGTAAAGTCCAGATAAGACTTTGGCCTATCTTTATTTTGTCAGGTGAGGATCAAATATCTCACGATTGACTATTGTTCTTTATTTGATTTATATTGATTCGGTTTGTTTTACGGTATTTAATACTTTAAGATGATTTTTTTTAATTCCGAATAATAATACATATTGTAAAGGATTCAAAGTTGTGTATAAAACTGTTTTTTTTTTTATATATATATATATATATTGACACTTGATCACCGCTATTAGAAAAAAAAACAGTTATTGCTTCTACGGAACTGAAACAAAAATAAAGTTCTTAAAGTAAAAAAAATAAGTTTCGTAGAGAATTCGAACCTGTTCCTAGGAAAAGCAACTTTTTTTTTAAGGTGGCGTTAAAACTCAACCAACAAGACTGCAGTTGAATTAGTACGGATAGCTCAACTCCCGTCTTTGTGAATGAATGTATGTTTGGAATTTCGTTATTAATCCATGCTTCTAATAGAATAACTCGATTTGAACCCAAAACAATAAATTTTAAGGGGTCATAATAGGGATCAAAGTTTAAAAAATTGGCCGTTTTTTTTTTTTTTTTCGTTTTTTTGCTTGTTTTGTTTTTGTCTTTTGCTCAGCATACACCACCAAACACCCGGGCAACGCCGGGCTGAAATGCTAGTTGAGAATAATTTTCCCTCATGATATATATATATATATATATATATATATATATATATAAAGCTGAATGTCTGTGTGTGTGTGTGTGTGTGTGTGTGTGTGTGTGTGTGTGTGTGTGTGTGTGTGTGTGTGTGTGTGTGTGTGGTCACGAATAGGCTCCTATATGGTTGACTATTTTAAAAAACTGATTACATATAATGATGGAAGATGTATCGAAACACAGGAATGGGTATGTTTCATCTGGCAGAACAGTGTTTCATTAAAATTGTGAGGTCTGCTTTCACGCCTGGTCCACAAAGTATGGAAAGAAAAAAATTTTAAATTAAAAAAAAAACGCTTACAAGTTTTTTTGATATAGATGTACATAAGAATACTTTGATAAGTATGTTTTAACTTAAATAGGGATGGTATAATAAAATTGTGGGGTCTGCGTTTGCGTCTGGCCTCCATAGAATGGAAATAGGCACAAACTTTAATAAAGACTTTTCATATCTATCTGCGTAAGTATACTTTGATAATTATGTTTCAGTTTGAAGAAATATGGTATAATAAAATTATGGGATGTTCGTTCGCGCCTGACCTCCATAGAATGGAAATATGTCACAAAGTTTAACAAGAATTTTTAATATAGATCCACAGAATATTGTGATAAGTGTTTCAATGTGAACAGGTATGGTATAATAAATTATGGGGTTTATCTATTTTATTTTTACTTTCACCATATTTTGCTTTGGTTTTGATACCTCCAAATTCGAAGCTATCTCATTACAACCCTTCCTTTTCATAACCTATCATACTTTCATAAATCAGAGTCCATTTTCTGTACGCTGTTTTTTAACCCAGTCAACGAGGGGTACTTTTGCTAGTATATATATATATATATATATATATATATATATATATATATATATATATATATATATATGCTAGCTGGCAACTCTGCGTTGCCCAGTCGTACAATACGCTTAAACGTGGACTAATTCGCAAAAAAAAATTAAAAATTAAAAACTCATAATGATAATGTTCATCAAATTCCGTCTGTGTTTGTTTACAATATCACGTCAGCTGATATTTTGTCTTGACGATGAATGCCCTGGAAAAGACACGTCTGATTAATGTTTAGTTTAAAAATATGCAAACCAAGAAATGATTTGCGGCGATTTTAAATGGGACTTCTTCTATTATTGTAAAATGGACTGATTGATAAGAAAAAATTAAAATAAAACGGTGAGGTACATCCGGGCTTGAACAGGGGATCATTCGATCTGTAATCGAATGATCTACCAATAAGCTATATCTCCAGATTATAACAAACCTGTTTTGTTTGTTTTTCAAGAAGAAATGATTTGTTTGAATTTTATTATCTCCCTTGCCAGTGTAACATAAAATTTTTAAGGTTGGATTTTTTTCGATTTTCGATACTTATCAGATGAATTTCTGTACAAGACATAGCTAAGAACACTGTCAGACATGAATTAGCTTTGTGTGAAGTTTGCAAAAGATAGGCTCAGCCGTTTTGGAATCTATGAGGAAGGAGCTCACACACACACACACACACACACACACACACAGAAAGTCACTTTTATATAACAGTAGAGATAGAGATGTATTGTTAAAATTCAATCATCCACGGATACGTTTTTCGTCGGTGTACGACTAATCACATTGGCTGAATCTTGCAAGATTCGAAATCAATACTATATATATATATATATATATATATATATATATATATATATATATATATATATATACTATGAATAGCAGGAAGACATGATGTTGCCCGTGACTGAATGAGGATCAATGAAAGTTTCATACTCCCATATTATTATAGTCATCGAAATCGATGGAATAGCCCATTTTTCAATCAAATCGATTGTTGCCTGCTCTAATTGGATCATGATGCACCTGGAGGAAGCTTTACATGTCTCTCACAGTGCCCAAGTTCACAATATATTGTAGTCTACAACGCACCATAGATAACTTACTATTAATTTCATAAAATTATTTTTATATATTATGGCTTGAATTAAAGTTTAAAATGAGAACGTCAAGTATCATGTTTCAGTTGTGCTCTAAACAGAAACATTCATTTCGAACACGCCCTTGTCATATCGTCTTTCGTCCTGTGTGGTAATAAAACTTTTCAAATGCACTTGTGGTGTTAGGCTGTGTAAGATGTTTACTTGGGTCAAAATCACCTGTTCCTTCCGAATTATTGTGATGATTGATTATCGATACTTATCGAAAACATTTAAACACAAAACCTATCTAAAGAACACTGCCAGACACATAAAGTACTTTCGTGTTAAATCTCATAAAATCGACCTAGACACACACACACGCACACACACACACACACACACACAGACAAATTTCATTTTATATAATAGTAAATAGATAGAGATAGATATAAAAGGAACTCTCTGTGTGTGTGTGTGTGTGTGTGTGTGTGTGTGTGTGTGTGTGTGTGTGTGTGTGAGTGTGTGTGTGCGCGCGCGTTCGTTCGTTCGTTCGTTTCCGCCGGGGTCTTGGTTTAATTAATTTTATATATATATATATATATATATATATATATATATATATATATATATATATATATATATATTAGGCCTTTCTAACATAATTAAATCTGGTTAAAGACCTAATTGTTTTTTTGTTTTTGTTTTTTTTTTACATTTTCACCCCCAAAAAGGCACATTGCCACATTGGTGTAGGGGGCTACTATCAGGGGCAACAACTACTGGGGTACTATGTAGGGATTTGGGCAGCAAGATGTCGGTTCACGTTAGACTTGAACTTCTGCATGTCAGTAAAATTGGGGAAGCAGGAACTTGGAATGGAATTCCAAAGTCTAGCGGTTCTGGGGAAGAAACTACTGGAATAGAAAGATCTTTTACATCTAGGGATCTCTACTGTGTGGGGGTGGGATTTAGCTGCCTGTCGAGTTTGTTGAGGGTGTTTACGTCGTGGAGGCACAAGTGCTTGCAGTTCGTCAGAGCATTCACCATTAAAATTCTTGTAGAGCAGGCAGAGGGATGCAACATTTCGTCGATGGGACAGAGGCTGAAGCTTAGATGCCAGTTCAGGACCTATCAAATTTGCAACTCTCTTTTGAACCTTGTCTAGGAGCGAGAGACTAGTAGCAGACGCACCAGCCCAAATATGACAGCAATACTCCATACATGGGCGAATGGCGGCCAGGATACTTCGGGTGTCAGTAGTTTTCTAGCACAGTAGAGAGAGTCTACCTTCTTTGCAGCGGCCCTGGCAATGCCTTCAATGTAATTGTTCCAACTCACATTTCCAGTGAACGTTAGGCCAAGGAGTTTGAAAAATGTACTCTCAGATAAAGAGTCGTTGGCCATTGCTATAGGTGGTAGAGAAGGTTTCTTGTAATTATTGAAGGAAACTAGTTTAGTCTTGGCGGCATTGAACGTGACCAAATGTTGTTTTCTAAACGTGTTTGTGTCATTATTGTAACTAGTTTGCTTCATACTTATACACGTATATATTAAGCATTATATTTTTATTTCATATCTAAGAGTTTCTTATATATATATATATATATATATATATATATATATATATATATATATATATATATATATATATATTTCTGTGGAAATATGCTTTATTTTCTTAAAATATATACCAATCCTTTTTTAAGAAACTCAATGTAATTACAGAGCATATAATGAATGAAAAAAGTCTATATTCCAAATTTTATGATGTTGACCATCTTACAATTTATTTCTTTTAATTCAGTTGACATTTACAATTCTTGGCAGTATCTGTTTCGTAGCACAAAATCAATCACTTAATTCTTATATCAATCAGTGAATCTATTTTTACCTTTAACTCATCAGGAGAAATAGCAACAATCAAACGCACTTTATCTCCTTTTGATGATAATTTGTTTAAATAACTAACCTGACACAAAGTCTACCGCGTCCTATTATGAGAATTAAATATGACTTTGTTCAGTTTCGCGGGGTGGGCATCCTTTCAGGCATTGCCTCCTCCTTTGGGTTCGATTACGACTAATTCTGCACCTGTTCTGAGTGTCTCTTGTTAGGAGAATCTGAATTACACAGTATAAATTGACGGTATGTCTAACTGTTGCAGTGACTTGGGGAGGGATACTAAGAGTTGGTTAGAGTGAACATGGGCGTTATTACAATTCTGTTTTTATTCAACAGGTGTCTAATGTTATGTGACCCCGATATAGATTTTAGGGGCCTTATTATTCTTTGTATCCTTTATTTAATTACGTGTGATAAAGCCAATCCAGTTTTGCATTGGGCAAATTATTAGCATCTTGACATACTAACAATATACTAGGTCGCTTGATTCGTTCAGCTGGGCATAAATTGTATTAATTTGGGTCAATCATCCCTTATTGCTAGCTTCGAATATCACAGGCTTTGTTATCATTGGATGTTTTAATCGCTTCTATTCATATCTGTACTAGTAGACCTACTTACCCATCGTTGTCTATCTAATTTATAGCATGAAACGTTGTGGAATTTGTGCCATTTATCATATTGTTTGAGGAATGGGGGCATAGAGGGGAAGTTTTAGGGATTGATAAAAAGAAAGGTGGCCTTTTGGCTAGGAACAAAGTGTAGTGTTCGTTCTGGCACTACATTTCATTTTTTTTTCTGTTCACGGTCAGAGAAATTGAAATCCTTCTAGACTGAAACAATTTCTATTTTTTGTTCCAACTCAGTGTACCCCTATTTTGGGACGCTGGATGATCATCATATTAACAACTGGACTTGTATCTACCGCTGTCCTGTAGGGAGGCAAGAAAATAGCGGCACGCAAAAACTAGAATTAAAATTCGACATCTTTTCATTTTAAAAAGTTGTTAGATGTCCACATCGGTTGTGCATGCATTACTTTTGATAAATAAATAATGGTTTTCAAAATGGAAGGACGCAAATAGATCAGTAACTGTTCTTGACTAACCGTAAAAGAGAGGAAATAATGATGGTTGCTTTTAAAAAGTATGAGGGTCATTCCAAAAGTAATGCCGCCTATTTCATTTTAATTAAAAAATTTGAAGAGCTGTGAAGACGGGAGTGGTACTATTAAAACGAGCGTCCTTTTGGGCGTCAGAATTTATTTTTCTACACGGTCACCAGCATTAAAAACACGTTGTCACAAAACCACTGACACTCCCAAATGATATCAAACTATCGTAAAATTCATTACTAATACTAAAACTAATTAAAATATATTGATATCTATTGTTCAAGCGGTTGTCATTTTAATAACTGTCACACCTTGCTTAACAATTCTGTTTTAGTTCATGTTACTGCCAAACATTGACCAACAAACCCATACCATATTTATTTATGCCCCTTTGTTCTTCGAACAAATCTATTTCCTCTTTTCTTTTGTCATATATCTTTTTCTCTCATTTTTTTTTTTTTTTTTTTTTACTTTCAAGAACTTGGGCTGGGGATGAGGGACAACGCCGATGGTATTTGCAGAATTTTATTTTCTAAGAGAAACTGCTCATTAAAAAGTTCGTTTAAAAATATAAACATGCCTGTTGTAATTTATTTCGAAATTTTTTTATTATTTTATAAAATCTAAAAAAAAGATGTAATTCAATAAACGTTCAGATAAATAATGTTTTATTTTGTATCATGTTAATTTTATGTGTCTGTCCTGCCTTTTACAAATAAGTTGCGCGAAACTTTAACAACTCTTTGAATTGTCTCCATTTGTTCTGTGTGTAATTCTTCAAAACATTAAAAGTTGTCCTCTAAACCTAAAATGCACAAGCACCACCGTTTCATATAACAGATTCCTCTTACATTCATGCCAGATAACAAAACAAAAAATGGTTTCGCGAGTGGCTCAAATTATTAATTTAATCAATTATTATTAACGACAGCAAAATGGATTCTATATTCTTTGTCAGTTTTGGTCGATTCAATCCAGAAAATAATAAAATCCGAACATTTCACATAAAAAAATAAATGATTGCTTTTACGATGGAAAAAAAATAGTTTCTAATTTGTTAATTAATATCGTTGAAGGAGAAACAGTCTCGTATTGCAGATCGGAATGACTGTGGATATGGGAGGTCGGATGGAATCCCCCACTGCCACCCGCTCTAATCACAGCCAATTCGTTGATCTTTCCGTTATATCAAAAGTACCCGAGACAGCTAAATGGCAGGAAATCAGTTTAAGCTTTCCTGTGTCAAAAAAATTTCAAAAGTCACCTTACTTCTCCCTTTCCCCTCTCTTTCTTCTCTATCTATCTATCTCTTTGTTTCCACTCCCTCTCCATATATATATATATATATATATATATATATATATATATATATATATATATATATATATATATGTTTCCCTACCTTCCTCTCTCTCTTTATATATATATACATATATACATATATATATAAAAGTCTAGTATATATATATATATATATATATATATATATACATACTAGACTTTTAAGCACGTTACAAACGAGACAAAGTTATCGCCCATTGATTAGAATGAATGCTTTTTGCTAAATTGATAGTTGAATATGGTTAAGTTTGTGCTTAATTAAATACCAATTCTTCTTAATCCCTGCCAACCCATAACTATGCATCGGACGAGATCCATAATACTTTGTTTGCTGCACCTTCTCATTACAAAGCCTCATACAAAATTTTAGTTAGATCAACGCACTAGTTATCCAGAAAAAGTAACAGTAAATGTGGTATTGTTCTGACTAATTTCTATTAATCCGTATTAATCCTTAACTGCGCATCGAATCGATACTATAATACTTAGTTTGTTCCGCCTTATCATTATAAAGGTCAATACACAGTTTAAGCCAGACTGGCCTAGTAGTTTCTGGGAAAAAGTTAAACGAGTATACATATCGATTAAGGGATATATATATATATATATATATATATATATATATATATATATATAGTCCTGGTCAAAATCATAAGACCACTTAAGAAAGTAAACGTTTACGCATATTATCGAATTTTTAATCAAACAAATGGTTGAAACCATTGCCAAAAGGGAAAATATGATGGGAAAAAAATGAAATCTGCTTCATTCGAAATCTTAATCCTGATCTAATAATTATTTTTAAAAAAAACAAACATTTTCACCTGGTCAAAATGATAAGACCACTGATAATTTATCTAACAAAAGGCAATTATAAATTACTAAAAAGGGTCTCAGTATTTAGTATAGCCTCCATTATTACGAATTACTTCAAAAATTCTCTTCGGCATGCTTACGACTAAGTTTTTCATCAGTTGTGAAGGAATTTTATCCCATGTACTGAAAACTGAATCAGAAAGTTCCTTTATCGAATCATACTGGGTTCCATCCTTGAACACTTCTTTTTGCCATCCATTCCCAAAGATTTTCAATGGGATTGAGGTCCGTAGAACATGCTGGATGATCTAACAATTCTATATTATTTGAAGAAAAGTATTCTCATGCTTGTCGAGAAGTGTGTATCGCAGCGTTGTTTTGCTGGAAAATCCAATTTCTTCCACACAGACGTGGACCTTCAGTCCTGATAGAAGCATTTTCAAGCATTGAAATATACTTCAATGATGTTTGCCGGCCTTTCACTACTTGCAACTTTAGGGTCCCAACTGACGAGAAAGCACCCCAGATCATTAAAGACCCTCCTCCACAATGCCGAGTTGGAAAAATCTCTTTGGGCAAATTTTTATCATGCCAATAGTATTGAAATCCATCTGGACCATCTAGATTAAACTTTTTCTCATCGGAGAAAATTACATTTTCCCACTTCTCTTCATCCCAAGTCTGGTATTTGGCGGCATATATAAGTCGGTTAGTTTTGTGCTGTTCAAGAAGACATGGTTTCTGCAGTCGCTTTAAATGATTGAAACCCTTCATTTTCAGATGCCTTCTGATGGTTTTAGGACTACATTCTGCTGCTGTTTGGCTTTTCAATCAACTTGAGCTCATACTGGAGGTTTTTTTTAAACTTCTTCTGATACGGCGATCCAATGATGGGGTTATTTTTTTTTTGTCGACCTGGACTCTTTTTGTGCCCATATTGATCTGGATTTCTTAAAAAATTTGTGATGACCGTTTTGCTACGATTCACTTCGTTTGCAATGGATCTATGGGAGAGTCCACCCTTATTAAGCTCAAAGATCCTTCCTCTCTCAAACTCTGATAATGGTTTCCTTTTTGCCATTTATAATTTAGTAAGATGTTTTTTATCCACTAACAAGTTGCTTTTAGTAACATAGAAAGCTTTTCGTATTCATTTTTTTCAAAACTAGCCGATTTTATTAAAGTGGTCTTATCATTTTGACTAGGTGAAAATGTTTGTTTTCTAAAAAATAATTATTAGATCAGGGTTAAGGTTTCGAATGAAGCAGATTTCATTTTTCCATCATATTTTCCCTTTTGGCAATGGTTTCAACCATTTGTTTGATTAAAAATTCGATGATATGCATAAATGCTTACTTTCTTAAGTGGTCTTATGATTTTGATCAGGACTATATATATATATATATATATATATATATATATATATATATATATATATATATATATATATATATATATAATCTTTGAGGATTTTCCTCTAGTTGAAACAATTTGTAAACTCATTCTGGACTCACAGTAATAAATTTCATATATATATATATATATATATATATATATATATATATATTACTATTATTGCAAATACCAACCCCACGTCATAGTTCGTGCGGTAGCTTCATTAGACTATACCGTGGGATGAAAGAGACTCTCATTTCAGACCTAAATTGTGGCAGAACGAAAATATAGTCTCTGGTAAGCATGGCAGGCAAACTGGTGTAGAACCTGAACTGGCTAACGGGGCTCTGGTTATGTCATGGGGAGCAGCATGACAGTGGCGCGCCCTGGCAGAAGAACTAAAGAACCATTTACCGACAGAGAACAAAAGATGCTCAGCAGAAGAATCAATTATCGATTAACGGTCAACCAGTCTGATTGAGAGACTACTGCGTTTCACAGGCGATATTATCCGAGTTTTTGAACGATTCAATGTGGTTGGTCCGGGCAAGAAGGCCGATCAGATCAAACTATTACATATTTATATTTTGCTAAATTGAAAGGATGATATAATTGTGAACGACTACATATATACTGACATCCAAAAGGTTGCAATTACTTATAGGATTGTATCATGACAACAGTATAGATTACACTATCGCCCCCCCCCCTTAAAAAGGAGAAGGTTATCCTAGGATGATGGTATTGTGAGGAACAGACATATACTATACTGCCTCCCAAAGAGGAAACAGTCTTGAGAGGACAAATGAAAATATAATATGCTACCCGCAAATGAGGAAATAAAGCCTGGGGTGATCCTTTTCCTCCTCTAAAATGGATATGGTAATGCCTGGGAGGATGGTATCATGATAAACAAATAGGATATACTACACTACTCACTAAAAGAGGGAGTAATGCCTGTTAGGATCGCATCATGACAAGAAAACAGATACTACAATACTTCTTCCAAAATAGAGAACATAATATCAGCGTGGATTCTCACCACATTAAAGAAGGGGGTAATGCCTGTGAATATGACATCATAGAAACAGAAAAATATACTACACTAGCCCCCTTCTCACTAGCTGCGAAAAAAAAACAAAGGAAAAGGTAATTCCTTGGGAGATGGTCTCATGACAACAGAACAACATTATCATCCTTCACACCATTTAAAAGGAACAGGTAATTCCTGGGTTCGACGGTATTGTGATAACTGAACCGATACTACACTAACTTCATCTTTAAAAATAATACAGTAATAGATTAAATTTTTTTTCTTTCATTTGTTTACAAATGTCTACTCATAAAGCACTTGTTTTATAGTTCCATGGCCTTTTTGTTAAGGTCAAATTTCAAAGTGTAGTACCAGTTCTTCACCTTTTAGCATAATATGACGTTTTACTATCGACAAATATATTGCGTAAATGTATATTAGTGGCTTGACAAGGTCACATGGGAGACAACCAAGCAAATAACAAAACTATGCAAAAATCATACCAAAACACCAAAACTGAAGCTGGCCTGCCAGGACACTATATATACAAATATAGGGAAATTTAGGCATATTTATTGGTTTGAAAATGTAGGTACTTTTTTACCAATTGTCATAAAATTTTAACCATAGAATAGTATTATAATCTTCAAAAAGCCTTCTAATTTTCATGTAGTTTTGTCCCATAGAACCAAAGATATGAGCATTTCAATATTCAATTTGGTTACAAGTATAAATATATCCATATATATATATATATATATATATATATATATATATATATATATATATAGTATATATATATATATTTATGTGTGTGTACACACGCACACACACACACATATATATATTATATATGTGTGTATATATTTGTATATCTTATATATATTTATGCATATACATGTCTGTGTGCGTGCGTGTGTGTGTATTTTGGCAGCAACTCATTATTCAAGCACTTCTGATTGAACACGACAGAGTTATTCTTTTTTTACGATTTTTCTGGATATCTTTTCAATTCGTTGAGCGGTCTTTTTTATTTTATTGGCATGTTGCATATAATGGCACCCAAAGGTTGTTGTTTAGCCATATTCTTCTCAAGCACTTTCTATCAGTGCATCCGATCGTCGTCGGGAGCGATTGTTGTTGTTATCGTTTTCTTTTCAATTTTTTTTTTTTTTGAGGCTTGGTATGTTTATAGTTTTTTTTTGTTATTGGTTATAAGGGTGGGTGCAGGATGGTTAGGAGCGAATTATTTTCATTTTTATTTCGATTTTCTTATTTTATACTTTATTTATTTACTTTTTTGTTGTTTTATATATATATATATATATATATATATATATATATATATATATATATATATATATATATATATATATACATATATATATATATATATATATATATATATATTAATAATGAGTAAATGCTACCGTTTTGATTTAAATTCGTAGCTTTTTTTTTCTCTTTTTTTCTCACAATAATAAATATTGGTTTCTGTGAAGTTTGATGAAATTGTCGGCTCGTTAACATGACTCCGGTAATCGAAACATGTGTAACCAAGCAGATTAAAAACGGTAATAAAAGCATATATATATATATATATATATATATATATATATATATATATATATCATATATATATCATATCTATATAAATAAATCATATATATATATAAATATCATATATATATATCATATATATATGTATATATATATATCATATATATATATGTATATCATCTATATATATATCATATATATATCATATATATATATATCATATATATATATATCATGCATATATCATATATATATATATATATCATATATATATATCATATATATATCATATATATATATCATATATATATATGATATATATATAATATATATATATCATATATATATCATATATATATATCATATATATATATATATATATAAATCATATATATATATAAATATCATATATATATATCATATATATATATATGTATATATATCATATATATATGTATATATATGTATATATATATCATATATATATATGTATATCATCTATATATATCATATATATATATCATATATATATACATATATATATATCATATATATATCATGCATATATCATATATATATATATATCTTATATATATATATCATATATATATAATATATATATATCATATATATAATATATATATATCATATATATATCATATATATATATCATATATATATATCATATATATATCATATACATGAATTTTGCAGCTAATTCTACCCTATGCGACGAAGGCCATTAACTCCCCATATTTCCTCCTATAACACAGAACAAGCTAGGTAACATACAAATATCCGTGCATGAGGTCGCCAAGCTAATCAATAACCTTGATTCCAGTAAAGCAACTGGCCCTGGGGCATCCCAATTATAGTGCTAAAAAAAGCTTCAACCAGAACTCGCTCCCATACTTACGAAACTATTTAAGCGCTGCCTTAAGGAGAAGTGCTTTCTGACTCCCTGGAAGACCCCATCAGTTTGCCCTGTATTTAAGAATTCAGGTGATAAGTCATCTCCCTCTCAGTACAGACCAATAAGTCTTCTGTGTGTTATGAGTAAGTTGCTGGAATCCATATTAAATAGAGAAATAGTCAATCACCTCAGCAGAAACAACCTTCTTAGTGACACACAATATGGTTTTCGCTCTGCAAGATCTACCGCAGATGTGCTGACGGTTATATCCCATAGGATTAGTGAATCTCTTGACAAAGGCTTCCTTTCTAGGGCAATTGCTCTTGACATATCAAAGGCCTTCGACAAGGTATGGCATAAGGGTCTACTTCACAAGATTTCCAGCTACGGTATTACTGGAAATGTTTTCTCAATCATTAAATCATTTCTCTTCAATAGGCTCATAAGAGTAGTGGTAGATGGACAAAAATCGAAGGCCTGCAATATAAATGCTGGAGTCCCTCATGGGTCAATCCTGGGCCCAACTCTCTTCCTGATCTACATCAATGACCTCCCTAAACACATACTTAAATTATTCGTTGACATCTATGCTGATGACACGACCATCTATGGAAACACATCAAAGGCTGTAAATGACAAAGTTCTAATTCTCTCTCCTCTGATCTCAAGCGCGTGGTTCAGTGGAGGAAGACATGGCTGGTTACCTTTAATGCATCCAAAGCCAAACTCCTATCCTTACATCATCAACGCTTTGATCCCCATCTGGCATCAATTGGGACGATGGCTCTCGTCTGGGTGAGGCCCCATGTTTTGACAAGCTTCTGGGTTTGACCTTTACTCCTGATCTGAAATGGAACACGTACATCAAGTCTGTTGCCAAGGTCGCTGGAAAGATGGTGGGATCCTTCTACCGCTCCAGAAGATATCTCACTACTGATGCAATTCTCTATCTATATAAAAGCCAAGTACGTCCAAGGATGGAATACTGTTGCCATATTTGGGCAGGAGCTGCTAAAAACAGCCTATCCTGCCTTGACAGAGTACAAAATAGACTTCGTGGCTTAGTGGGGGATGCCCTTTTCTCTACCCTGCAACCTCTCTCCCACAGAAGGGACGTTGCGAGCCTATCCTTGTTTTATCGTTATTTCCATGGCAGGTGCTCGTCTGAACTCCAATTTCTGGTCCCCCCTCGCCAATCTTTCACGAAAACACCCGTCTAGCTGAATCTACTGTGAAAAATTTCCCCCACTCTTTATCTGTGCCTAAATCAAAACATGGATTCCATGAACAAAGCTTCTTTCTTAGAACTGCACGCCTGTGGAACTCTGTTCTGTCTGCCTGCTTCCAACCGGACTACAACTTGGATGTCTTCAAGTCCAACGTCAACAAATTCCTAATGAACCGCCCCCTTAAGTAAACATTTCATCAAATCTCCACACTAACGTAATGTACTTGCAATAACCCTTATCCCTGAGTGGCTTCCGGGCCTTGATAAGTGGTGATCACTGTGTAAAAAAAATATATATCATATATATACGATATATATATCTGATATATATATATATATCAGATATATATATCATATATATATCATATCATATATATATCATATATCATATCATATATATATCATATATATATCATATATATATATCATATATATATATCATATATATATATCTCTTATATATATATATATCACATATATGTCATATATATATATCATTATATATATCACATATATATATATCATAAATATATATATCATATATATATATATCTTATATATATATATATACCTTATATATATATCTTATATATATATATATCATATATATATCATATATATATATATACATATATATAAAGAGAGAGAGAGAGAGAGAGAGAGAGAGAGAGAGAAAGAGAGCGAGCACTATTTTTGACGATTTTTTAAATTCCAAATCTCAGCAACTATTGATCAGAATTTAACAAATGAAGGCTCGGTGGAAAGGTAATGACCTGAATTGTGTAACAGGCTATGTGGCGTCTGCCCTTAAGAGGATCATCCATCATCTAGAGCATATTTTTGGCAATTTTTTTACAGCTATAAAATCATAGTCATTTTTTTCTTTTCTTTTTTACCAGGTGGTCACCACTTAGAAGGCCCGGAAGCCACTCAGGGATAAGGGAGATTGTAAAATAAATTGTGATCACAAAATTGCTATTTCAGACGTAAGTGTGAAATGTTAATAAGCAGACAAGGTACTTTATTCGTCAAAAAGTGTAAAGGTTAATCAACAAGAGAGTGACACCAGATGGGAGTTGTCTGCTTATTAACATCTCACACTTACGTCGGAAATAGCATTTTTGTGATCACAATTTATTTTACAATCTGCACGTTTATCGCGAAATTCACGAATTAATTACGCGTAATGTAGGACTAGAGCAGTCAATTCTTTTATTCAAATTTTCTCATGCAGGCAGTTGAAGTCTCGTTGTGTAAGCAATACACTGCAATAATTCGCCCCCCCTCTCTCTCTCTCTCTCTCTCTCTCTCTCTCTCTCTCTCTCTCTCTCTCTCTCTCTCTCTCTCTCTCGTGGTGTTGACGTATTTTTTATTTTTTAATAAGAGTCATTGTAAACGGTTTTTTTTTTTGATAAATAACAACACACATTCATTTGGGGTTTAGCAATTTTCTTTTGGAGGATGAAAAGGTATTTTTTTTCCTTTTCCTTCTACATGCATACACATATAATAATTGTCAGCACATCCTTCATTAGAGAAGGAGAAACTATCTAAAAACCCGACAACTACCTCTGTCTTTTTGTCTGCCTAACAAACGTTCTCTCTCTCTTTCTCTATCTATCTATCTATCTATCTATCTATCTATCTCTGCTAATTCAATAAAAAGAAAAGAATACGTTCTGCTCATTCTTCACCTCTAACTATGAACTTCCTGTTTGTGATGTGATTGTCTAGACACATAGCGTAAATTCAAATTAATTTAACCTTACATGGAAATTCACAATGCTAACCTTATTTTTTCATATCTACATCTAAATATTGCTACAAGAATATGCGTTATTGTTTCTCTCTATTTGTCTATCTCCACACGTCTCTCTCCTTCACTATTTTTCTCTCCATCTATCTATCTACATATATATATATATATATATATATATATATATATATATATATATATACTAGCATGGAGACCTGATGTTGCCCGCGATTAAATGTTGATCAACGAATGTTTCGCACTCATATTTTTATTGTCATTGAAATCAGTGGAATCGATAATTTTTCAATCAAATCGATTGATTGCTTGCTCTAGTTAGGGACCCATCATGGTGCACCTGGAGGAAGTTTCATATGCCTTAGAGACTTAGTTCACAATATAGTGTAGTCTATATTGCACTGTAGAGAACCTACTGTTGATTTTATAAAATTATTTTTATAACGGTTTGAATTGAAATTCAAAATGCAAAAGTCCAGTATCATGGTTCAATTGTGTTCTAAACAGAAACATTCATTTCGAATTCATTCCTGTTATATCAAAAACTCTACTGTTGATTTTATGTACCAGACCTTTCATCTTATGTGGTAATAAAACTTCTCAAATGCAATTGTGATTTTAGGCTGTATAAGGTCAAAATCGCCTGTTCCTTATTTCATTTAATTTTTTTGTATGTCGATTATCGATACTTATCGGAGACATTCCAATACAAAGCCTATCTAAGAACACCACCAGCTACATAAAGTGCATTCGTGTGAAAGTTTATAAAAATCGGTCCAACAGTTGTGGAGTCTATAAGAAACGAACTCACACTCCCCCACATACACAAAGTTCCTTATATATATATATATATACAGTGATGATCATATTTATTGGCACGGTAAAATAAAAGTTAAATTTTGTCTAATAAATTCTAAAAAAGGGATTAAATTAAAGAAAATAACAAAGTATATTATGTATTTTTAACTGGCCTTTCCGATGCAGCAATCGGATTTTAGAAAAAATAAATAACAAAGGAACAACAAACATAATTGCAAAAAACCCTTGTTCAAAATTATTGGCACGATTTATTTAATAATCAATTGTATAGCCTTTAGCCTTGATTACCTTCCTCAGTCGCTTTTCATAGTTTACAACCAAGTTGTTGCACTCTTCAGTAGTAATTTTAGCCCACTCTTCCTGACAATAATCCTCCAATTGAATAAGATTCTTAGGCTTCCTTTGCATTACCCTCAATTTTAATGTTCTCCATGAATTTTCAATTGGATTAAGGTCTGGGCTTTGTGATGGCCACTCCAAAACATTAATATGATTGTCCTCAAGCCATTTCTTAGTCAGTTTAGCCGAATGCTTTGGGTCATTATCTTGCATGAACCACCAACGACGACCAAGTGAGAGCTCTTTAGCAGAGTCTTTCAGGTTTTCATCCAATATTTTTACATAATCTTCCTTTTTTATGCTACCTGTGACATTAACAAGTCGCCCTGGTCCAGAGGCAGCAAAGGATCCCCAAAACATCAAACTGCCTCCACCGTGCTTCACTGTGGGTATAGTGTTCTTAGGCAGGAAAGCTTCGCCAGATTTTCTGTAAATATAAGACACTTTATTATGGCCAAATAACTCTATTTTCGTTTCGTCAGTCCATAGAACACGTTTCCAGAATGCAACATCTTTATCAATATGACGTTTTGCAAAGGCTAGCCTTGCTTTCAGGTGCATAGGCTTCACTAAGTGAGTCTTTCTCGGACGACATGCTTTTAAACCAGCTCTCTTCAAAACTCTACCAACTGTATGTCGAGATACATTCACTCCAGAGGTGCTCTGTTCATCAACAATCTCCCCAACAGAGATCCTTGGGTTTTGTTTTACTTGTCGAACAATTTTCCGTTCATCTCTTGGGGAAAGAATCCTTTTTCTCCCTCTACCCTCTAAACTCATAACGTGGCCTTGCGATTTGAACTTGTTTATTATGGCTCTAACAGTGGATTTGGGAAGGTTTAGCTTCTTTGAAATCTTATCATAGCCCTCCCCATTGGTATGGCATGCTACAACAAGCTTCCTGACGTCTTCGCTGTGTTCCTTAGTTTTAACCATGGCGATTGAAAATTATAATTTAGTCACTTATAATAGTTTAAATAAATCGCTATCTAAAAATTATCTGAAAAAAATTAATCACTGAATTAGCGTTAAACAAGCATAATATGGCTATAAAAAGTTCAGAAAGCACGTAAACCGGAAATTGATTGATATTATACTGATACTAAAAGAAAAACAAAGCCGTGCCAATAATTTTGAACAAGGGTTTTTTGCAATTATGTTTGTTGTTCCTTTGTTATTTATTTTTTCTAAAATCCGATTGCTGCATCGGAAAGGCCAGTTAAAAATACATAATATACTTTGTTATTTTCTTTAATTTAATCCCTTTTTTAGAATTTATTAGACAAAATTTAACTTTTATTTTACCGTGCCAATAAATATGATCATAACTTTATATATATATATATATATATATATATATATATATATATATATATATATATAATTAGTTTCTACTATAATAATTAAATACATACATATATATATATATATATATATATATATATATATATATATATATATATATATATATATATATATATATATATATATATATATATGAAATTTATTTATACAAACATTGATGTTTGTATAAATACATTTCATATACCTGCTCTGTTTACTCATTGAGCACTCTTTGGTAGACACATGTTGTTTCATTGGATGTACTTCTAGGAAACTAAACTCTACTGGCTATATATATATATATATATATATATATATATATATATATATATATATATATATATATATATATATATATAATGTGTGTATGTGTAGAAAAGGATAGAGAAAGACATGAAAAAAGTAAATAGACACTATTATTATCATTAATTAATAAGACTACTGCCAGATGGTCTTGATTGAGC
This sequence comes from Euprymna scolopes, assembly GCF_053919585.1. Taxonomy (NCBI): domain Eukaryota; kingdom Metazoa; phylum Mollusca; class Cephalopoda; order Sepiida; family Sepiolidae; genus Euprymna; species Euprymna scolopes. The sequence goes on from NC_136492.1 coordinate 105,046,333, forward strand.
TAGGCAAAATACAATCACTCGTTTAACAGTAGAAAGTGGAAGATCAAGGTTTACAGCGATTTGAACCTGATTAAGTCCACCTTTACATTAACCTCTTAATATTCGACAAATGAAAGTCTGAGAATGCTAATACTTCTTTGGCGAATATCATACTTAAAACGTGATATATATTTTGATACTTGAACACAAAAAAATTGTCAATTAATATAAAATATCATTTCCTGTTGCTTGTACGGCTATGAGTGTTTATGGTCGAGAAGGAAATAGAAACTTTAGACATGTATGAAATATATCGTACTACCGTATTCAATATGTTACATGAATTTATTTAGATTAAACACTTTGTGTGCAAAAAGCAGATAAGCCTTGTTGCAGACAATAAATGAATTCATTCAAAAATGCTGATTTCCTTGTAACAACTTGAAAGTGAGGAAATGTGAAAAAAAAAAAACTATCAAGTTATTTCAAACAATCATCTTTTTTTTTCTTCATTTTACTCGGCTGATTCGGTGTCCGCGCTGGATTTTTTTTAATCAAAATTTTAGGAAGACGTCCAATCTGTAGGGGGATAGGGTCAAAAATGATTGCTGCGAAGACTAAGCTTGTTTCCTTCAATAATTACAAAAAACTTCTCAACCACCAATAGCTATGACTAAAGATACGTTACCTGAAAGCACTTCATTCAAATTTCTCGGCTTAATGTTCACGGGGAACATGAGTTGGAATAGATACATTGAAAGCATTGTTAGGGCCGCTGTGAGGAAGGTGGATTGTATTTATTTGCTTCCCCACTGAGAAAATTAGACACAAGGCCGTTTTTTAATGTGGAGAGAGAGGAAGGGGGAAGGGGACCAGCTCACGAGAGGTGGGAAATGGGAGCTGGATAGTGAGAGCCATTTGGTATATAGGGTTGCTCCTACATGGACCAAAAGATTGGCACAAGGACAATGGTCTTTGACTGCAGCATCTGCCGGAACAGATTGCTGTGAGGAAGATGGGTTCTCTCTACCGTGCTAGAAAACTACTTACGCCTGAAAGTATTCTGTATCTCTACAAGGCCACCATTCGCCCATGTATGGAGTATTGTCGTCACATCTGGGCCGATGCATATGCTACTACTCATGCTCCTGGACAGGGTTCAAAAGAGAGTCGCCAACCTGATAGGTCCTAAACTGTCATCAAAGCTTCAACGTCTGTCCCATCGACGTAATGTAGCATCTTTCTGCATGTTCTACAAGTATTTTAATTGTGAATGCTCCGACAAACTACTAGCCCTGGTACCTCTTAGATGTAAATACTCCTGATAAACTCGACAAGCAACAAAATCCCACCCCTACACAATAGAGATCCCTAGATGTAAGAAAGCCTTCTACTTTAATAGTTTCTTCTACAGAACTGCTAGACTTTGGAACTCCCTTCCGGGGGTCCTGGATATGACCAAAAGTATATCCGATGGTGAGGCCCCACCTTGCGGGCCTTGGGGAGTGTGGAGCCACCCTTTAATTGCCATTGCTCCCAGGTCCACTCTGACCCGGAGTGGTAGTACCTGTTAGGGTCCCAACTATGGGTTAAATAGAATACGACTTAATAAAAATATAAATATACTCCATTAAAAATCGTTCCTCAAAATAACTAGATTCGGCATTAAATAACCTGAAAAAGGTTGATATGCCGTAAAACAAAAACAACCAACCCTTCCGGGTTCTGGCTTTCCCAACTATACTGACATAAAGAAGTTCAAGTGTAATGTGAACGGACATCTAACTGCTCAACTCCCTACATAGAATCCCTGCAACTTATGTCCCCGATAGTTGCCCTTTACATCAAAGGGGCACTGTGCCTTGTTTGGAGTGAAAATGAAATAAAAAAATAAATTGTAACAGTTATAAGCTGATCGATGAATCTCCAAAGAAATTTTACATACAGTATCTAATGTTCCTATATCATCTAAATACTGACAAGGCTTAACATCGCTTACTCTCGATTACTTTTAGTGTATCAAAGTAATTATAGCTGCATACATTTAACATTTAGGTTATATCAGTACACATTTTATATCTTTTAATTGTGACTGTAAAGACGTGCCGTATATAATAATAATAATAAAGACGTTGTATAATAATATGCAGCACATTGGTTCTCGCCAGATCACTGAAGTTAAGTAACATTGAGCCTGGCCAGTACCAGATGGATGACCATTTGGGAAGGCAAGGCGCTGTATGTAAGGCAAGGTAAAATACCAGGTTGAGAAACTGGAGTGGTCTATCCTTCTCTCGAGGGTGGATGGAACTCTCTTAAGCCATGGTAGGCACCCCATCTAGTGATGGTGTCACGATAAAAAAAATACCATTGATAGCCTTGCCGAAGCACCAAGTATTCAGCTACCGACAAGATTTGAATTACACTACAAATTCTGCTGCGCTGGATGAATGTATATGGAGTCAGATATGGCTTCATAGCCGGGTCCAAATCTCCTGACCAGTAGTAATCGTAACACCCTGCACTGATGATTCCTGAAAGGATGAAACACTAGTGTCTGTAGGTATTAAAAAAAATATTATTGTAATAATTATGAAACTCGGTTCTTATTGTTGAGCATTTGAGCACTTTAAAGTTATATATATATATATATATATATATATATATATATATATATATATATATATATATATATATATATATAACTGACCTGCCGGTTGAGCCTTTTAAAGTTGAAATGAAAGTCGGTCACTTAAGCTCACATGTGCACATCATGATGTTATAATCATTAGATCACTATGAACAGACGTCTTTACATTTAAAAATAAATGTTTAAATTTCAACAATATTTCTTGCGGTTATGTTATAATCATTAGATCACTATGAACAGACGTCTTCACATTTAAAAATAAATGTTTAAATTTCAACAATATTTCTTGCGGTTATGTTATAATCATTAGATCACTATGGACGGACGTCTTGACATTTAAAAATAAATGTTTAAATTTCAACGATATTTCTTGTGGTTATGTTATAATCATTAGATCACTATGAACAGACGTCTTGACATTTAAAAATAAATGTTTAAATTTCAACGATATTTCTTGCGGTTATGTTATAATCATTAGATCACTATGGACGGACATTTTGACATTTAAAAATAAATGTTTAAATTTCAACGATATTTCTCGCAGTTAAAGTTGACTGTGTGGGTTTGCTTTTTGCTAATGGAGTCAGAGATGGCTTCATGGCTGGGTTCGAATTTTCCAATCGGCAGTAATTCCTAAACGGATGAAACACTAGTGTCTGTAAGTATTTATAAATTATTATAGTAACAATTATATATATATATATATATATATATATATATATATATATATATATATATATATATATATATATATATAGTGAGTATGTATAATACCTCAGGGAGATGAATGTGCCTGCCTTGCATAGTTTCCAGTCACGCTTGGTCTAAGTGTAGCACCTGTTAGCCACCCTCCATATATATATATATATATATATCATGATTCTTTGGGACGTACAAAGTTTAAATATTGCAATCATGAAGGAAAGACTTTTATTATTCATGATTAAAAGTAAAATTCGTAACACACATTTTTTAAAACAAAGGGAAGGAGAAGAGAAGAAAAATAAAGGGAGAAGTCAGCTGACCGGTTTCGCCTTCACTTTTACAAAACCGTATTGAGGGATTTAAAAAGGAAAAACCAAACATATGTACATTATTAAAATAAAGTCACACTGCATTCTGTTCATGGGTGAAAAAAAGGGGGGAAGCGATTAAAATAAAACAACGTTATGATATTTTCGGAGATCCTAGAGGTTAATCATGCTCAAACTTAAGAAACATTCCCTCTGTTTACAGAGAGAAGGCCTCCTCAACCGAACGTAAATAGTCTCTAAGATCTTTAGATGGAATGTGGAGTGAATTTCTCACTTACTATTCCCAACCACGGTAAATCAAAATACATTGGGAATTTAGCCACTGTTTTAACTTTAGTTTCAGAAAACTCAGTTATTGTTCTTTACATAACTGATCTAATCACATCAAGGGTACCCATTCTTGGATAGGGTATCAGTAATCATTGATGTTATTAGGTCAGTTATGCAAAAAAAAAATAACTGAGTTTTCTGAAACTAAAGTTAAAACCATGACTAAATGCCCAATATATCTTCGTTTACCATGATTGCAAACAGTGAGAAATTCGCCAGCAAATCAGTTCAACGGTTTAAAAATGTTCTTTTGCTTCAAATGTGTGAGTTATGTTCTCAACAAAAACCTTGATGCTATCTCTTAAAAAGATGTTCTGCCCACCCATCATAATGATAATGTAATTTACAATTTTAAGTGTAGTTGCAGTGCCAACTACGTGGGTCAAACAACATTGAGATTGGATGAGAGAGTCCAATAGCACATACCTAGTAAAATCAGAAATGGGACATACCGAGCAATGAATGTATCTGCCAATACAATAACTTACCATCTCATTAAAAACCTGTCATGTGCAGCAAACTTCTTCAGCACAAAATCATTTTCAATTTTGATCAATTGCGCTCACTCCACATTCCCTCTAAAAGTCTTGGAGACTATTCACGTTCGGTTGAGGAGGCCTTCTCTCTGTAAACAGAGGGAATGTCTCTTAAGTCTGAGCGTGATTAACCTCTAGGATCTCCGAAAATATCATAACGTTGCTTTATTTTAATCGCTTCCCGTTTTTTATTTTTTTGTTTTTCACCTATGATCAGAACACAATGCAACACAACGTAACACAACTTTATTTTGATAATGTACATATTTTTGATTTTTCCTTTTTAAATCCCTCGATACAGCTTTGAAAAAGCGAGGGCGAAACCGGTCAGCTGACTTCCTCCTTTATTTTTCTTTCCTCTTCTTCCCCCCCCCCCCGCCAGCCTTTTAAAAAATTTGTTTTGTGTATTTTACTTTTAATCATGAATAATAAAAGTCTTCCTTTCATGATCGCAATATATATATATATATATATATATATATATATATATATATATATATATATGGCTAAGTACAGACCTATTAACATGATGATTAAAAAGAATTAAAAATGAAAATCAAGGTTAGCTAACCAGGTGTCATTCCTTGCTCAACAGAGCTAAATCAAAGGAAATTACAATTAAAAAAAAATTTTGCCATGAATATGGTGGGGGAGAAAAAAAATTATTAAAAAAAAAAACGAAAAATAAGCAAGGAAACAAAATTACATAGAAATTAAATTAAGTCCCAAAAGATTTTCTTTTTTCTTGCAAAGAGAAGATCTCAAGGACTTAATAAAAATAGTTTCTAGAATTTTTAGATGAAAGGGTGAGTGCAACTTACTCAAGATCGTAAACATGTCAGAACTGAAATTCATGACACATGCATGGTTATTTATAAGGTGCTCACAAATCGAAGAACCGTACGTATTACTCAGACCATCTGAAGGTGAAAAATTTGCATAAAGAATCTTCGATGGTACGTGTTGTTTCTAACGAAAATCCAATCTTTGCGATGTCCACCCAACATAGTGTGTGTTACAACTACATTTGAATAAATAAATAATAGAATTATTATGGGGGAGGGAGAATATCTGTGTAAATGACCGACAACATAGGTCTGGTTGAAAAAACAATGCATGGGTTGGATACAAAATAACATTGTTGTACAAAGAGATTTGCTTAGCAAATTGGTCGCTGATATTACCTAGCCATGGTAAGATGAAGGTAAGCAGAAAATCTATTAGCTACAATTTCTTTAGATTTGTAAAAATTGGAAACTTTCTAATTGGTCTGCATTTAGCCATAATTAAATTTTATGCCCCCCCCAAAAAAAATTTTGGTTGAAGGCAACGGGGCCAGGTGAAGGATATCACTAGGAGTCCTTAGCTGGATATCTACATGTAGCAATCGATAGGTGTTGGCTGTTCTATACAAGCAAGCAATTGCAAGTTTATGTCCACCATCAATCACAAAGCAGCCCTTGTTAGGAACAGCACTGCTTTTCTCATGCCGGGGAGAGGGCGATAAAAGGAGTTCTAAACACTGCTTACTTACATATTTATTTTGGTAGCTAACTGCAGATGTTTTGGTATCCAGTTTCACAGTCAAAAGAATCGAAAATCAAAGAAGAAATGTTTGCACCCTCTAGGACAATAACGATGCGTCTGAATGCAAAACAGCTCCAGTGTCTCTTGAACTTTCAAAGTATAACACAGATGTTGCAGCACTTAATGAAACCCACCTTCCTGGAATCTCGCAGTTCAAGGAAGAGAAGTGTGGTTATGTTTTCTTCATAAATGGAAAAGGTCCAGATGAGCCACGTCTCTCTGGAGTGGGTTTTGCTGTGAAATCAGAACTTGTGCATTCATTGCAATCCCTGCCCAAAGGTCTGTTGGATCGTATCATGACTAACCCTTGAGTTAAAACTTAAGGCACGGGTAACACTAGTAAGTTGCTATGCATCAACAATGAATAGACCTAATCAAGAGAAAGACGATTTTTATCAGCATTTACGTGAAGTAATTGGTGGTATTTGTCACAAGCATAAACTTACTGTGATCAGGGATTTTAATGCTAGGGTTGATGCCGATTCCCAAACATGGAGAGGGGCTTTAGGATGTCATGGAGCTGGGAAAATGAATGATAATGGTCTGTTTTCTTTCTCTATACACCGAGTTTAATCTCACTATCACCAACAAAGTATTCCAAGAGAAGAACTGCGATAAAACTATTTGGATGCACCCTCGTTCAAAAACTGGCATGTGATTCATTATGTCATCACAAAGCAACACGATATTCGCGACTTCATGGTAACTCATTTCATATCAGTTGTTACTTATCAGACTATGCCTTGCTGCACAGCAAAACATTTGTCTTCATTGCATTTCACTTTAAGGGAATCTCTTACATGCTCAATAGTTCCTTCCTCCATCTCCAGAATGTTCTCACCTTGGCATCATTATTAAGTGCTTGAACAAGGTTTAGTTTGTCTGGTTTCATGTGTAATCATCTCTTTAACACATGCCAGACAATGGTATAAGGAATGGCTAACTAAAAGCTTGCTCAACGTACGAACTTACGTTGGCTCCTCAAAATGAATCCTCTCCGCTTGCTCCTCTGTAACACATGGTCTTCTCGGACTCTTTCATTTGCACAGAAATTCACTCTCTTTAAACTGTCTAACTCACAACCAGATGCTCTCATGATAAGGCAGATCAATGTCGAACTGCGTTTTGAAAGCATCTTGCACCATGACAATGGCATTTGTTTTTCGCAAACTAAAGCATGCAAAATGCCTTTTGCTAAGGAGTTGGCATTTTGATTGATGTTCTTATAATTCAAGTGTGCCAGAAATTATACTAACGATAGCAGTGAAACTGACAGTGAATCAAACTTGGATAATTACTTATCAAATAATCACTAACTCAGTCCAGTGATATAGATCTAAAAAACTGATGATGATTTGGGCATATTCTTTTTGAAACACCTTGTACATTGTTCATAATGTCGATTGGGAACTATAAACAGAAAATTGTAGTAGGCAGGCAGGCTCAAACCCGTGATGTGAAGGCATAAAAGAAAGTGGTGTGTGTAAGGTGTTGGTTGAGCAAAAAAAAAAAAAAAAATAGGAAAATTGCAAGTGCAAAAAAAAAAAAAGTAGGCAGGCAGGCTTGGACCCATACCGTGAAGGAGGAAAAGAATGTGAAGAAAAAAATATGTGACTCGTTAGCTGTTGCGTCCATCACCAAAACGGAAGTGACGTAGGTTTAAATTAAGGTTAGACAATCGAAAAGAGGGGATGACTTTCAAAAATATCGATGAAAAAAGTGACCCCTCCCTGTAGAAAAGTGCCCAGTTGAGGGTGAAGGGATTAATGTTTTTGGCCAATTTTCCAGTATTTGTCGTCCAAAGAGTCAAGCTTCAAAATGATACCGATCTCGTGAAAATCCGTCGCCTCTGTCGAAAGTTTTTGTGAGATATATAAATATACATACATATATGCATGCATTTAAACAGACAGGTGAGATTTATATTATAAATGGTGATTTTAATGTTATCAGAAAATTACATTGAAATATGAAATGGCAAAATGTCAACATAATTTTTATACATGAGAAATATATAATCTAGCATATAAAATAATCTTATCAGATTCTTTTTTCTTTTTGTTTTTACAAAGGAGTCACCATTTATCAAGGCTCGGAGGCCACTCGAGGATAAGGGTTAATGAGTGTACAGTAGTCAATGGGAAAATGTAGTAATCGTTAGTAGTGGAAAATCAGTAAATTAGATTAGTTAAGGGGAACGGGTTAGAATGGCTCATCAAGAATTTGTTCATGTTGGACTTGAAGACAACCATATTGTAGTCAGTTGGAAAGCAGGAAAATGGAACGTCAGGCCAGTGGAGACCATAGATTGGAGCTCAGATGAGCACTTGCCATAAAAATAATGATAAGGCGGAGACAGGCTCGCAACATCTCTTCTGTGGGAAAGAGGTTGCAGGAAGAGGAAAGGGCATCTTCCAACACATTAAATCATCTTGATTCGAAAAAAAATTATTTTCTGACCAAATTAACAAGTGAAAATAATTAATTTTCAAAAAAGATATCCCTGTTTTTGAAGGTGATTTTCCCCTCTATCTGAGGTTACAGTTGGTGAATTTGTGGCCTAATCAACAGAACTAAAGGAACTGTAGATAAAAGACTGCATTCTAACATGGTACATAACCATAATTAAAATATGAGGGGCATTCCAAAAGTAATGCTTTCTATTTTTTATTCTGTCCAAATGGATAAGAGGATTGCAAATTGCATTGTTATGATGACTGAACTCATGCATTCAGGACTTGAAAGCTTCATCTTACTGTTGCAGATATTGACAGTGTGAGAGTCTAAGAAAGCAACCCCTGTCATAGATATGCATCAGAAACAAAGATGCGATCTTGAATTCCTGGCAAAAGTGCATTGAGAATGATGGTGACTAAATACAAAAATCAATTCTGGAACACAAAAGGTCGCCTATTTTAATGGTACCACTTTCGTCTTTGAAACTCTTTAACTCTTTGCGTTAAGAAAAACAAATAGGAGGCTTTAATTTTGGAACAACCTTTACATTCAGATAAGCTTTTAAACTTATTTTGGATTAATTTTTTGGAGATGAGGAATGATAACATGTATTATTTGGAATATTCAAACGACTGTTCTCATCTCATAATAATTTTTTCAGATGATCTAACTTCCGACTTTTTATAAGTGCATCTCGTTAAACTCAGCGACCTGTATCTAATTTTGAATGAAAGCTTTTATTTAATTTACTGTAACGTTTTCTGGGAATCAACACACATTGTGTCCAGTTTAAGTTAGAAAGGAGATCAGGACAAAGAATAGGAAATAACTCCAACTCGCTTGTTCTTTGTAGCAACAACATTTATTTAGACAATATATATTTTTACTGCTGTGACGTCCTTCATGTGATCACAAACGTTATCCACATCTTTCACGTGATCATTCTCTTTCTTGGTTATTCTTTCTTTACCTGTGACATCATTTTGTATGCATTTACACCCGTGCATCCGCGCTATGTTACATTATGGGGGTAGCTTGTTTTTATTTCATCAGCCATGACCAGGTAGACCCTTAAGTAATTTTTTTTTTCTTTTACTCGCTTTCACCCTTGACATGGCATATCGTCACTTGGACGTAATAGGTTACTATTTGGGACCATTCCTAGGAAAGATTAGCAAGATGTTGTTTTATGTTACATTTAAACTTCTGCATATCAGTACAGTCAGGGAAGCAGGTAGCAGGAAGGGAATTTCAAAGTCTAGTTGTCCGAGAGAAGAAACTATTAGAGTAGAAAGCTTTCTGGCATTTAGGGACCTCAACAGTGAAGGAGTGAGATTTTGTTGCTAAGCAGGTTTGTTGGGGATATGTACATCGAAGGGCACAAGTGCAACAAGTTCATCAGAGCACATTCCATTAAAATATTTGTAAAACAGGCACAGAGACACAACATTGCAGCAATGGGACAGGGTTGGAGCTTAGTTGACAAAATGGGACAAATTGTGACCCTATTTGGGGTGAAAATTGCATCATTAAAGGGTGAAATCAACACTCAATTTAAGCTTTTGTTATGTAAGCTGTCCCGGGCATCGTCGGATGACCTGAGGGTTTTAATATATTTATTATGAAAAAGTTCAAATTTAATGGTGACACAATAAATGGGATTATCGTGGGTTTAGGAAATTGCGAAGACAAACAAGTTATGTTTTGTTTTCATCTAAGGCTGGATATGGCGGGGGGGGGGGGGGGGGTCAATACCTTGACCCCCGAAATCGTGCAAAGAAATATATAAATTAAGCAATTCTTTGTGAAAAATCTCAAATTACTATGCACGGATGTTTTGGCTAACTAACCAATTAGAGAAGGGCCAGTGGTGGCGTGGAGTAAGATGATTGGTTGAATGAGGACGCCATCCCTGAAAAAAAAACCATGGTACAAACAAATTTTGCCAGTTGTTGAGTAGAGGAGAGTCGAATTGAGTTGAGAAGGCTAATTGGGAGTCACGAGAGAACAGTCAAGTCAAGTTTGCCACCCTACTCTACCCGTCACCATCTCTCAATTGAAGGGAAAACATAGATATCATGTAACTTACTGTTGAAAGGAAATTATCAAAATTTTGCAAAAAGAAATTTAAAATATTATTTTGATTTGTAACCAACCTGCTGCTGAATTTTAATAATTAGTGTAGAAAAAAAAAACATTGAAGTTTGTCTTTTTGTGAAGTTGATTTTTCTCTTTCCTTCGCTTGCATGCCGACATCTTTGGCTTAATGAGCTGTTAATTTTCAGCGAGCAACCGACGGAACAGAACGGCGGCACATTGACTCTTGCTTTGAGAAGTGAACGAGAAGACACCCGATCTTTACTGAAGGTTGAAAGACACTATGTATCAGTTTGGTTACTCTTGATCCTGTGACACTGAAATCTGAAGAACTTTACAGCTCCCCGGATCCAAAGAGATCCAGAGTGGTATTACAGAATTGTCCCTGGATAACAGGATAGATAAGACAAAAGTCCTGCTACCTAGAGGTCACACTATTAGATGGAAAACTCTTTTTTGGACTCTATCCAAAAGGGAGAGGCTAGTGGTAGACGCACCAGCCCACATGTGGCAACAATACTCCATGCATCGGTAAATACTGAACTTGTAGAAGTACAAAATACTCTCAGGTGTGAGTAGACTTCTTTGCAACAACCTTCACAATGTCCTCAATGTATTTTTTCCAGTTCATATTGCCCATGAATGTTAGGCCAAGAAGTTTGAAGGAAGAATTCTCAGGTAGGGTGTTATTTGTCATGGCCATCAGTGGTTAGAGAGGCATCTTTTTATTGTTAAAGAGAACAGCTTAGTCTTACTAGCATTGAATTGATTTGTAATTGTATTCTAAGTATCACCTGTACTGACCCATGTGTACTCATGGCACAACGGATATAAGTGCTACGCATAATCCTAAGTAATAGTCTTCTGGATATTGAAGGTTCAATCCTTAGTACAGTTAATACTAAGAATTCAATCCTTATCTAAAAACTGTGGAATGATAAAGATTTATTTGAAAACTGAGTGACCAATTTGAATAATACCAAATCTGACATTATTTTACATCCAACAAATGAGATTAATTCTACTGATATCATAGGAAACCATTTTCTATAAAACTGTCTTATCTCAGCTGGGGGTATTTGCTGATTGGCTTATTCAACTTTGAAGCTCTTATTAATGGAAACAGCTTGTCCAGTGTGAAGAGTGTCCTTTAAAAAGTTGGATCATCTTAAACAAAGGCTGTTGCCAATGGGATCAAGCTGTTGTTAGTGTAATTAGACAGACTGACTTAGAGGACGTCATTTATAAAACTCATTTATTCCATTCTGTGGTGATAATGAAGCTGACTTAACCAGATCAGAGGTTGTCATTTATAAAAGTGGCTTATCAAGCTGTCACTAAGTTAATTGATTTATTTTAAACTAGCAGGGGTGCCCGGCCTTGCCCAGTAGTAAAATAAGCTTAAATATATTTTAATTCATGCAGATTTTGTACTTTTTTTTTTTTACATGGAAGCCACCACTTATCGAGGCCCGGAAGCCACTCAGGGATAAGGGTTATTGCGTGTGCAGTAATCAATGGGATAGTATCATAGTAATCGTTAGTATTGGAGATTTGATAAAGTGTCTTACTTAAGGGGGCTGTTCATTAGGAATTTATGTTGGACTTGAAGACATCCACTTATAATTACAAAGCCAATTCTCTATTGAATATTATATTGTACCTAATATATAGTACTGATTTCAAAAGTTTAAAAAATGACTTCAATGCCATCAGCTAAAAGCAAAATCAGATGCGTTCTGTACGATGTAAGCTATCAACAGACAGATAAGAAAGATTTAAAATTAAACTACTTCAAGCTATAAATGAATTTGTATATGTGCAAAAGTAATAGAAATATGTCGGCAAATTGAAATGAACATTTTGCATTTCAACTTGCAGAAATAATTTTTGTACATGTTATTCATCAAACAAAGATTTTACTCATCAAACAAAGATTTTACTCATTATAAACCAGCATTGGTGTATGATTACTGTTTCCTGTTAATTTCAGTGTTATGTGACCAGAAGTTTAAGAGTTTAGTGGTTAAATATTTTCACATAGACACACACACATACATACATCTACCATTATATTTAGACTAATAGGTTTTGTTCGCTTGCTATTGCTTTGTAATTTTATCCCTATTTACTACTTGAAATCGCTGAAACGAAACTAATTGACAAGAAAAGCTGACAAAACTAATGGATAAGAAAAAATTAACCAATTAAAAAAGAAGAAAAAAACTAATCCATAAGAAGACAAAAGTAATCGATCAGAAAGAAAAAGGCAAAACTAATCAATCAGAAAAAATAAGGGAAACATAATCAATAAGAAGGCAAAACGAATTAATCAGAAAGAATAAGGCATAACTAATTGATCAGAAATAAAGATGAAACTAATCGATAAGGTAAAACAAATTCATCAGAAAAAAAGAAGACAAAATTAAGCCATAAGGTTATACTTTCTATAATATAAAGCTCACCTGTCTGTTCACATGTATGTATGTATGTTTGTATGTCTACCTAAAACTTTCGAAAGAGCCGACAGATTTTCACAGTATCATTTTAAAGCCCAACCATTCGAACGACAAATATCGAAAAATTGGCCAAAAACATTACTTCCCTCACCCTCAACTGGGCACTTTTCTACAAGGAGGGGTCGCTTTTTTTGCCGATATTTTTGAAAGTCATCCCCTCTTTTCGATTGTCTAGTCTTAATTTAAACCTATGTCACTTCCAGTTTGGTGATGGGCACAACAGCAAAGACATCATGTTTTTTTTCACATTCTTTTCCTCCTTCGTGGTACAGGCTCGAGCCTGGCTGCCTACTATCACTTTTTTTTTTTTGCTCAACACACACCTCCAAAAACCCAGGCAATGCAACCAGGCTAGTCAATAATAAAAAAGAAAACAAAACTCTCTTCATGCTATTTTAATAATAAAATAATAAAAATTATAAATTAGGTACTATGTTTTGTCTATATAAAATGTGAAAGAAATGTTTTCCTTTCTTTTTTATTATCAGATATTATTGAGATTAAGCCTCTCTTCTTTGTTTATAAAAATTAATAAGTGTGTGTGATTATTATACCTTCTTTTATTATCTAAATGAATTCAAGATAAAATTCTCGCTACAACTATCTTACTTGAGCATGGATTCAGAACCTGACTAATCAAAGCATACCTTTTTGGTCTTATTACACAGTTTACAAGCTTAGATCTGCTGACATCAGAGGAAGATTAACTCTAAATGGTATAGCAAGATGTGTGTAGAAAAGCAGACTTCAATAGCATGGCCATATTGAAAGAATGGATGAAAGTTCATAGTTGTAGCACATTTTTGGTAGCAGGCTCAAGAAACAGAAAGATCAAGAAAAATATAGACGGATTTGATAAAAATGGACTCAAGAGAAAGAGGAATAAATAAAGATGTGGCCAAAGGTAGGTTAGTTTGGAAATGAATTAATAAGAGTTATTCAACACATGCTAGCATGTAAAACAGATGATGATGATGATGATGACGATTTTAATATAAGTCATCTATATAAAAGGCAAATTGGGAGCATTTTTGTATGTCCAAGAAAGGCTTTTTTTGCCGGGATTCTCAGAGGGGAGGGGGTCACTATGTCTTAGAACTTTTTATATACTGTCTAAATCATAATATCTACAATTTGCGAACGCACGTCGCGTCTAGATTTATTTGCATCGACTTTTACAAAATTCCTGCTATTTCAGCTCCTCTTGTGTTTCTTTGACCTTTTAGTATAAATAAAGTGAAAAAGTGAAACTAAATTGAAACAATGTCTCTTCCTTGGCTTTCACACTGTGGACGTCCAGAAAGCAAATCAGCTTTAATCAATGCGGTGAAAACCGTCATATCAGACAATTGCTTTTCATTTGGACACCCCCATTTTTTATGGGGAGCTGGTTTTCCCCCCCCCCCCAACCCAACACCTTTGGGGAAACAAAACCAAAAAAACTACTTTGCAGCCAAACTTAACTGCAGGATTGATGTTTGACCTCATTAAATTTATGCACATGTCAATTCCCTTTTTAATCATTAAATATCATCCATTATCATTCACGCTTTTTTTTGTTGCTTTCGCCTCAAGAATTCAAGTTCGAGCCTACCTCCCTCCCCAAAACTTTTTTTTTCAAACATTCAGTCAACACCGGGCACTCCTGCAAAGAAGTTTTAACACTGTTCGTTTTGCATCACATTCGGGTTTTTGTTGGGGGGGGTCATCACGCTCGCTGTTTTTTTTTGGTTTTTTTTTTGTTATTACTTCGCTTTGGTTTGATTTACCCCCACACACACACCTCTAAACACCCAGGCAACGCCGGGGACCCCCGCTAGTCTATAATATAAATCTCACCTGTCTGTTTAAATGTATGTATGTATGTATGTATGTCTGCCTAAAACTTTTGACAAAAGTGACAGATTTTCATAAGATCAGTATCATTTGGAAGCTCAACCCTTCAGACAACAAATGTCAAAAAATTGGTTAAAAACACTAATTCCTTCACCCTCAACTGGGCACTTTACTACAAGGAAGGGGTCGCTTTTTTGGACCGATATTTTCGAAAGTCATCCCCTTTTTTGGATTGACTAGCCTTAATTTAAACCTTCGCCACCTCCAGTTTGGCAAAGGACGCAATGACAAAGACGTCATGTTTTTTTTTCACATTTTTTTTCTTCCTTCACGGTACAGGTTCGAGCCTACCTGCCTACTACCACTTTTTTTTTTTTTGCTCAACACACACGTCCAAACACCTGAGCAATGCCAGGCACCCAGGCTAGTCTATAATATAAATCTCACCTGTCTGTTTAAATGTATGTATGTATGTTTGTATGTCTTGCAAAAACTTTCGACAGAGGCGACGAATCCTGACATGATTGGTATCATTTTGAAGCTCAATGTCTCAGATGACAAATACCGAAAAATTGGCCAAAACATTAATTCCTTCACCCTAAATTCGGTTGTTTGTACAAGGAGGGGTCAATTTTTTTCGCTAACATTTTAGCAAGTCATCGTCACTGTTAGATTGACTTTGGTTAATTTCAACGCTTTTGACTTCTACAATGTTGCATCTCTGACCAACCTGACCTGCAGCAAAATCTTCCTCCTCTAGAGATTTTTAGATGCTGGAAAACATTCTAATCTTTCTTTGGACTGTTTGTCTTTAGAATTTCTTCCTTCCTCCACATCAACATCTAAAAATTTGAATGCAATGTGAATAAAAATCTTGCTGTTCAACTGTCCACTTAAGTTGCTTCTGCCCTACATCTGGCTCCTGTTACAGTAGTCTCTTGTCTTAGTGGCAATATGCCTTGTTTGGGATAAATATTTAAAAAAAAACAAAAAAAAACAACCAAGCAAATAACCAAACTATAAACTAATTTAAAATACATATTTTGGTGAAGTCATGTTGAGTACAACTGCTTTTGTTAAAAACAAGATGCATACTTTGAAAAAGTCGCATAATCCAAAATTTCTATTGAAATAAATATTTTAATCAAAAATTTAGTTAAAATAAATTTTGTTCATTTATTTTTTTTTTGCTGTTATTTTTAGTCTGTTATTTTTATATCTTCTGTTTGCTATTTTTGATCTGGTAGAAAAAACTCCATTACTGTTTTCTTGCAGATAAGACAAATGAAAACTGGCAGAAATGCCATAAAATAAAGCAAACAATAAAGTCATTGCTAGAATGAAGATCTGTACTAACAACTGAATACATATGGAATGACATCTATCATCAACTATCTGACACAACTTTACTGATGTGCAATAAAATTAGTGACTCACTGAAATCCAAGATCTATTGTTAAGTCATCCAACCAGTCAATGTTCATGGTGCTGAATGTTGGGAGCTCCAAGGAGCTAGAGAACTGCCTCAGTATCATAAAAACATGAATGCTGTATTGGATATCAGGCATTACCCTATTAGACCACATAACTAATGACAGCATTCGTCAGCAATATGACCAATTGTCAACAAGCTCCATGAATCTCAATTGAAAAGGTCTTATGAGCCAACGGCAGTCTTGTCGTAGTTGTGTACAAGCTTACAGTTTGGGACCAGCATCCAAGAGGACAGCCAAAACAATGTTGGCATCACATATTTCACCGGGACATGAAAATCAATAGTACACACATGACTTAAGGAAACAGACAAAATAACATCAATGAACCCCGTGATGCAGGATCGTACAAGAAAGAAGAACCATGTTCATCTGGTAATCGTACATGGAAAGTGTATATTGTTAACTGATTATGAATATGTTATTTCTGATTTTTAAATGTTTTTTTGTTTTTGTGTGTACTTGTTTCATTTCACATTTTGCTATAAATAAGCATTTGCATTCAAACTTGTGCATCTTTAACACATCATTAAATCAAGATAATCAAAAGCTTTTGACATCTATCAAGGATTCTTCGACCAAGATTTTTGTTTACATTTACTTTGTGCCATTTAAAAAAAAAAACTATAAATTATTCTGATTCCTAAACATTTTGGATGGGAAATCACTGGAACGCTAAGCCCTACTTTCAAGTGCCCAAGATTCTACAAACATGTAAATAGACCTTTTCATAAAAAGGCTTATTATTTAGCAATTTTTTATACAATTAGAATCAGAAATTATCTTGATTTGCTTTCGGTTGTTTGTTTTTATTAGAAATAAACCATTTTGGGATTATTTGAAATACAAAACCTATTTGAAGCAATTCATTGTAATTGAGTACAAATTGCTATTCATTGTAATTGAATACAAATTGCTATTTAATTTATACATGGTGGAAATCACAGATTTGTACATTTCTCAAGAGTGCAAAGAATCCATGGATGTGAGAAGATTGCAATTACTCAAGTTAGAATCAAAAATTAGCTTGGTTTAGTAATACAATATACATCATATTTTTGAACATTTTTCTTTCAAAAATTTTCTATCAAAAATAAAAATTCTTAGTTTGTTTTATCCGTTTTTTATGCTTTCCACACCCAATGCCAACTTAAAAGCCATACCGATTATAAACCACAATATACCAAGGAGCCAAAAACAAATCTAGACTGACATGGTCCCCATTTTGGTATTAATCAATTTTCATTTTAAACACTAAGTTCTAACTTTTGATCCATACAAAAACAAAGGAGATAATTAAACTGACTTTATTTTTCTTTTATTTAACAAATTTTTTCATATTAAAATTTGTAAATTTTCAGTCCAATTTGATAGTGAAAAATATTTAATTAAAAATCTAAATTTAACATTATCGATAGTCAAAATTTATTTATCTTGCAGATTTACAAATCCTTTTCCCAACGAATGAAGGTTTTTCATAAACCCAGCACGAAATGGTATTTAAAATTGTGAATTATAATCATTTTCTCACATAATGCCTACCAGATGACATCATAGTTTTAGATCTTCACATAAAACTAGAAGACTCATGGGAAGGGTAAAATTAAATCCCCCGAACAGAACAGTTTTGTCCCATTTTCATGTTCCCTATGAAGGTTAAAATGAAGATATAATAATAGTAAATTCCTTCTCCAATTTTGATCAAAATCTATTATATGATTTTGATTCTAGAAAATGCCTAAAATTCAAGAAGCTTTAAAAAAAATCGAAACATGGAATCTTGCTTAATTTGTTTTTAATTATTATATGAATCAAATATCATGCATATTTGAAATATTTTAATTTTCAAACGGGAGGTTCTAATCATACTTAGCCTCCTAAAACTCTTTAAAATAATCCCATGAAATTGAAATTAATGAAATATTTATTAATCGATGTTTAATATTTGTTAAAATTTTACAATTTCACAAAAAGTCAGATGCATTTGAATTTTTACAAAAGGTTCTAATCCCTTCTTACCCCTAAGCATAAAACTAAATTAAACTAAATATAATCCCCATTATGACTCTTATGCTTAGCAGTCATATTCTAAAATTAATAATGATCAATTAATTACTTTAGAAGTGAATGATGTACATACAAATATCTAAATATATACACATATCTTACTTTATATCAAGATAGATATAATCATTATCTTAAGAAAAAAAAAAGGAATTTTGAAATTTGGTCAGATTCAAAACCAAAGCTTCCTGAAAACTTGTCTTAGAGAACACTTGCTTCAAAAACATGCAAACTGCCTTCACTGTCAGCTGACAATATGAGTCCATGTTTCAATGGATGCCAACCGTGATATGTGACACGATTAACACGGGGCTGATTGCAACAAACTTGATGACCATCATGCACAAAAACAGGTTCCATTTTATCAGGATCTTCAGTTTTCTTCCATCTTTCGCTGTCATAAATCTGGACCAGGCTTCCAAATCCTACAAGAAGAATAGAAAATGATTGAGTCTAAGATCATCTGCAAAGCAGAGAATGTTGTTGTAAATCATTCAACTTGGCTTATATGATTTCAGACTAAAAGTAAAAAAATAACAGTTAAACAAATTTTACACTTTTTGATATTTTCAAAACGGTTTCTTTTTTCAGCATACTTTCTATCATCTATCAATATAAAAAAATCAATGTTTGTGTGTTATAGAAATTGATATTTCATATTATTTGGATTTTTCAGATTACTGTAGTTTCATTCTAACATTTAAAACAATTTTATTGATCATCTTTGCTAACATGTTAATAAAAGGGGGATGAAAAAGAGAAGAATGTTAGCGATGGAATAAGTCCACAAATATGGATGAAGACAAAACCTTAAGAATTCCACGTGGTGCTAAACAAATTTTCCATTAATAAGAAAAAGAAAAATGTTCATTTCTAAAGAAGGAATTAATTTTCTGTTCATAAGAAAAAGGAAAGTGTTCATTTATAAAGAATGCATACTGTACACTGGTGTTGAAGTCAGAGTTATGTATGCATGTTATAGTAAGTAATGTGTGCAGCTATAGTAGCCATGTTGAATCCATGGTACTTCTTGTTGAACGGACGGCCCAAGGGGTTCTAGTTGCCAAGAGAGAAGTTTGAGGTTGGAAGAAGTGCTGTGAAAAGAGTCAGCTCACTTTTTTCTCCTGGCCCGAAAAGAATAAGTATGCCATGTGTTAACCTTTTTTTATCATTTTCTATCACAACTTCGGCTCGCCTGAGACATGACCTCTAATTATGTAAGCCAGAAAGAAAGAAAGCCAAGCTTAGAAACCAAACATAGATTCAAAATCGTAAACCACAAGCTGTCACTGCTGCTATGATCATCTGTAATCATCATGGTTGCTACACTGTTTTCATTTTGAGTGTAAATTTTCAGATGATGTAACCTTTATGCAGATGCCTGAGTTTGACAGAAAGATTCCCAAGTTCGACAAGATACACTTGAAGAAGACTGGAGATTACATCAGTCGAAACATTGCGAAAATAACACTTAACATGAGAACAGTATTCTGAATAATGCAAATAATATGAATTATCAATTCTCATCTTAAAAATTCAGAAATATACATTAACAGTTTTAATAAGATTACATTTTTTTCACAGAATTTAAAGACACCAATGAAATTTTCTTTGGATCCCATTTGAAGCCACTAAGGGACAATTATTGGTTGGATTCATAAAGTAGAATATAAAAAAATAAAATTCAACGTTTTTAAATAGATTTTTTTCATTTCAGAAAACAAAAATAAAATTAAACAAAGAATAGGAATATCTCCATCAAGAATGTATTAAAAAAAAAAAGGTTTAAGCATTTAAATAATCCTTTTAATTTGTGTTTTTATGATCTATAATAATGGAATGAAAACAAATACATTTAGTTTCATTAAAATCATTTGTCATTTTGTAGCTGTCTATGAGAATATTTTTCTTTTCAGAAAACTTCTGTAGTTTATTATTTCAAAATTTTCTTTCAAGATAAAAACTAGAAACATAACTATATTTGAAATTATTTCTGACTAGTAATATATCTCCGCATTCTTTAAACTAAATGCTCCAAATGTGAAAGGTAAGCAGTGTGTAATTTTGATGATGTATTAAATTTTTAAATAAACAACTGTTTATTGCTTAAAAAAATCTGCGTTGTATTAACTTTTTAAACTTACAAATTTCAATTTAGATAAATATATTTTATTTTGATGAAATGACTATGTTGAGAAAAACAACTTTTGAAAGAGAACAAAACAAACATACATTTTCTGAAAATATACATCAGGAATTAGCAGTGGCTGCTGGAACAGATTAGCATATGAAGATTTTGGTTTGAAAGCTATAATAGTTAATGGAATAGGGGGAAACTGACTTTACTTTATTATATAACATTATTGTGGAATCTTTGTTTGCACATGAAAACCCATAAAAAGAAAATATGTTCAGTTTTATTTTTAACTTGTAAATTATATAAATAAGAATAAAGATGTTAATAAAGAGTAAAGCGCTTGAAGCAAAGAATTCCTCATTCATTCCTGAGGGAAATGCCAGGTGTGCCTCAAGAGGATTAAACACTATACATATACAAAGATTAAGCTTCTTTCTTTTAATAATTACAAGAAACAATGTGAATCTCCAATTGCCATGACTAATAAAAATCTACCTCAGAGCTCATTGTTCAAATTATTTGGCTTAATATTCACAGGCAACATGAATTGGAACAAATACATCGAGGACATTGCCAAGGCTGCTGCAAAAAGGTGGCCTTTCTCTATCATGCTAGAAAACTACTCACACCTGTGAGTATCCTATATCTCTACAAAGTCACTATTCGCTCATGCATGGAGTATTGTTGCCACATTTGGGCTGGTATATCTGCAACTAGTCTCTTTCTCTTAGAAAGGGTTAAAAAAAAAAAGTCTCTGTTGCAATATTTTTTTATATAAAAGAGGGTATAATTAAAGAAAATTGGAAGGTTCTACTCATAGGAACTGACCAATCAAATGGAGCCACGTTCTGCTAGCAACTAATCAGAAACTGGAATCGCTCTAAAAAACTATTGGATCTTTTAGAATTCCTGCACATAATTTTTTGTGTCCACACAAGAAAGATCTTTGCTCTTCCTCCGCAAACTTTTAAAGTTCATTCATCTCCTTGACTTATACAGATTAGTTACCCATCGGAAACTCCTCAAAAGTCTCCAATCTAATAGGTCTCTAACCAGCAACTAAACTCCAACCCCTGTCCCATTGATGCAATGTTGCATCTCCGTGCCTATTTTACAAATACCGTAATAGAATGTGCTCTGACAAACTCATAGCACTTGTGTCCTCTCAACATAAATACTCTCCGATTAACCTGACAAGCAGCAAAATCCTACCCCTTCACTGTTGACATCCCTTGATGCCGGAAAGTCTTCTGCTCTAATAGTTTCTTCTCACAGACTGCTAGACTTTGGAATTCCCTTCCTGCTTCCCTGACTGTACTAACATGCAGAAATTTAAATGTAATGTGAACATATATTTTGCTGCTCAACTCCCTATATAGTGTCCCTTTAGACTTAATCCTAAATAATAGCCTCTAACATCTAAATGGCAACATGCTTTGTTTAAGATGAATAAGAGTTTAAAAAAAAATATTTCAAATAATGTCACTTTACTTACATCCCCTTTCACCCCAAAACCTGAATATTATAAAATGTAAAAAATAAGAAATAAAATAATATCATAGGTTAGGCACAAAATTATATAGGATTCCTAATTCAATGCCAAATAAAACTGGGTCTCACAAGAAACCCATTTATATGCCTATTAAACCATCATCAGTCAATTATCAGCAGAATCGTACAATAAAAACATTTCTCTACCCTTTACAATTTTTTTTAATGCCTATTAAACATCTGTCAGCTGTTTTCTCTTGCTGAATCTAACAAATGGACCCACAATTAAGAAAGTACAATTTACAAAATAGATGTTAGACAAAATACAGAAATATTTTCCCTCCAAAAACATGAAAATATTTTTTTCTAAAATTCCTTTAATGATTTTTATTACCTTCAACAAGGAGGTTATGTTTTCAGTTGAGTTTATTTGTTTATAACATAACATTCAAATCGCTTGACCAATCATCACCAAAGTTGGTAAAATTATCAGCAATGGTCTGATCTACTGAAAGGTCATAGAGAATATTGGAATCATAAGAAAGTTCGTCATTTAAATTGCAGAGAAAACATCAACCATTATTGGAATTAAAACGGTTTTGTGAAAATGCAAAATGCTTTGTGATGGTGATTGAAAGAAGCAGAAAATACTGGAAATGTGAGAAGATTTGTTGTCACTCTACCTCCAGAGAATCACTTTCTTTTACCAATGACTAATCACTAATAATAATTTTTATGAGGAAGAAATAATAATACATCAACTCATCAAAATGTGGATGTGGGAACGTGTTGAAAAATTCTTAAAAAATTGCAAGATAACGCATTTTCCAGGTTGTCTTATATTGCTGGTAACATGCAATACGTAACAGGGATTGTGGATAAAGTACATGATGAAATTCAGTTGTGAGTTACACTCTTCTGGAAGTTGAAGGTTCAATCCTCAGTGTGAATGACACTCAAAATACAATTGCATGATTAGTAGTTGCTTGCATTTCAGGATCAACGAAGTGACGGTTGTGGTTCACCATTAAATGGTGATACCCCTCTCCTCCCACTTTGTTCTATGCCCTCCAACAGTCTGATACGACCGTGGTCCCCGGTAGAATATATTTTTTTTTTTATTAATGGAAAGAGGGTTTCTGCATTTTTATTTGGTACACTCACCAAGAAACCCTCCTTATCGGTGGGGTCATATCCACCAAAGACCCAGACCAGTGTGAGCAGTCTGCCGACGTTATGTTTGTGTTGGTTGAAAACAGGCTCGTCTATCTCAACAGTATTGCCTGGGCATCCAATCTGGCAGGGATTCCTGAGAAAATAATCCTGGCAAATGTCTCACAGGAAATTCTTCCAATCAACAATTGTGTAGCATGAACCCGACCAACATTCGCACTGTTGTTGCCATCTCGAACGCTCACAAGTAAATGAATTTCAGTATGCCTGCAGTCTTCAGTCATGAGTTGGCAAAGAAAGTCCCTGTCCGAATAGCTGTCCACTGGCAACATTTCACGTTGCCACATCTCCATCCATACCTGTCTGTTATGCTTCCTCATTTGGCTCGTAAACATTCCCGGCCGAAGGTTGAACACGTCATCGAATTTGCCATCAATTTTCTTTGCTGGTAAAACTGTATTACAGCCTCCAATGTCTGGAGCTGGTGTGATAAAATGGTTAAAGTGATTGTTTTAAAAATAACCTCAGCGTTTCTTGACTTGCAAGAATTGATGGATTTTTGTTTCTTGTTTTTTTCTCTTCCAATTGGTATCGTAATTCTCATCTGCTGCTCGGACGCATGCATGCGTGTTGAGTTGAAATTCAGCGCGCAGTGTTGTGATTGGCCTATCACCATATTACATGAGACATCAATTAAACCTGAACTGTTTACATGTTCTGGGAAAAGCCAAACCAAACACTGGGTTATGTCTGGTTCAATAAGTGCATAATTTCTTTTACAGGTCTTTAGCCATTTAAAATAGTTCAAAATTAATGGGTCAAAATTGAACTAATCATTATACATTTTGTACATTCATCTTATTTTTAATTTTTAATCAGTTCATATGTGTGTAACGTTGGTACAGTGGTAACATCACCAGCTTTGGATACTACAGATTGGCTTTCAGTTTCGATTCTAGCTGATGGCACCCAAATACATTTTTTTTTAATTTTGAAATCACGACTCTATAATAATGTATACGAAATCTGGACAAATTAAAATATCATATTTAAGCATATTTTACAATTAACCAGGCAAAGCCGGGAGCCCCCCCCCCCACCTCAGTTAGTTTCTATACAATTAAATTCAATTAAGAATTTCATAGCCAAATGACATTATGCAAATTAAGTTTAACTTCCAAAATTATATTAATTATTATATTCCAAAATTATATTTAAAAACAAAATCTTAATATTTTGTATAAAAAAACGGTTCAATTTAAATAATAAAAAGTACACTTACATGCAATGATTGGAAGGTACAGCTAGTTGATATCAAAATAAAAACTTTAAATGAAATCAAAGGAAACCAAAAAAGAAACTTACCTGCTATTGAAATTAAAGGATGTTCATCATGTGAGACCTGACACAGCAAAAAAAAATAAATAATGCAGGGCAAATAAATAACGAATAAAAATAATAAACATAAATTTGTAAGAAAAAAAAAAAAAAAATTTCTAATATTCAGATAAAATTGTTACTGCATGACGCATTCAAAAAGAAATAAGAATGAATCTTCTTGTAAAGAATCCATTTAATTTACCAATTTATAGCACCTCAAAATGTTATCTCAATCCCAAGTGCATCATAATTACCATCATTTGAAATATAAGTGCTGCTGCTGTTGCTGCTCCATCATCATCACTATGATTACTACTATTGCCTTGGGTAATTATGTATTTGCTTAATGAGACTTTAAGTGAAAAATCTGAAGTATTGAGTGCTATTTCCATAATGTTTCAGTCAATTCAATCTCTGACCTTCTTTGGGTGTATCTTGTCGAATTCAAGAATCTATACAAAATTTCAAACAGAACCGTTTATTTAATCAATGGAGATACCAAACTCTTGTTTCGTCAGACATGACTGGGTTCTAATTTTTTTTTTTTTTTTTTTTTTTTACACAGGCATCACCACATTATCAAGGCCAAGAGGCCACTCAAGGATAAGGGTTAATTAATTTGCAACTTTATTTTGAGTGTCGCCAGCACTGAGGACTGAATTTCAGAAGAGTGTAACTTTACAACTGCATTTTACCAAATATTTTATCCACTATGCAATGGGTCCTTGTGAAAATAACTCTCAAGGTGAGAACAGTAGTTTCAATAATCAAAATGATATGAATAATCAATCCTCATCTAAAAAATTCAGAAACATAATCATCCAAACGTTACTTTTCTAAACAGAATTGAGTTTCAAGAAATAAGCTATAATATTAGCATTCTAAGCTTAATCTGCAGCTTCAGAAAATAACCTAAATGCTAGTAACCTAAGTTGAATCTGAACCTTCAAGCAACACACTGTTACTATTCTAAACTTACAGCAAGAATCCAGAATGTTCTAAGCTTACTTTGCGGTTTCAAGCGATCATCAAATGTAACCATTCAGAGCTGGATGAGGTGCTTCAAGTAATTATAAAAAAGGTTATCATTATAAACTTGGAAATGAAATGCAGAAATTACCTTCAAGCTTACAATTCTAAGCTGAACTTGAAGCATGAAGTAATCATTCACAACATTACAAGCTTAAGCTGTATTTAAGGCTTCAAGGAATCACCCACATGTTTAGCAAAGATCAGTTGCTTTTAGACACTACTTAGAAATTTATCTTATGCTTCAAGTAATCACCTAAAACGTTACTATTCTAAGCTTAATTTTGGTCTGCAACAATTCTTGGCTTAATTTGGGCTTCATATACTCAGCCAACAGTTACCATTCTCGGCTTAATCAGTGGTTTAAAGTAATCACTCAAACGTTTCAGCTTTAAGTTATATCTGAGGAGCAACTGTTGTAATGTAGTTGTTACATTTGAACATTTGGACCTAACACGTCGTGTCTGAGACAATTGCAAGGAAACAAACACAAAAGGAAGAAATTTGACTCAGCATTTTTTCCAGTTTTAATGAAATGCATTTATTACCAATGCTTTCCAACAACACATTGCATATTGTTTTAAAAGTATCTTAATTCATTTCGTCTTCCATGTAGTTTACACAACCCTGTTGTCTCAATATGGCTTTAAAAGGGTCTTGCCACCACTACAGGGCCACACATCCATCTTATGCTGGCACCCACTTGTTTTCTGTCCTCTACCACCCACGTGTGTTCACTGTCATCCACGTGTGTCCTTTTTGCTCTTTTCTTTTTCTATTCCTTCTTTTCCTCTGCTGTGACGTCACTTCGCACATTGGCTCAGTCATTTGCATATGTGTCATGCAACTGCTGCTGCTGCTAACAGCACTAGCGGCTCTTGTTACATAGGGGCATTAAGTAATCTCTTCAAATGTTTTAATCTAACATATAGGGCACCATCCACAAAGATTGAAGTCTCAGCTTATGGACACATAATACAACGGATAAAAGTGCAAAGTGATAATCAGTTCTAAGTGTCAGTTTTCTGGAGGTTGCAATTATGAATTACTTAAAATGTCTACTTGGTTATAGCTTACCGAATGAGAGCAAGCTACCTTTGTGAATTTAATAAAAGGTTCTATTCAGAATTCCTGAGTTTGACAGTAAAATTCTGGGAAAGCACCTGATGATGGTTAGATTGGCTGAAAAATTATGATAATAACACCTAAGATGAGAACAGTAGTCTGAATAATCCAAATACAGTAGAACCCCAACATTAAAATACTTGTAAAACAGGCACTTATTATTTTTTTAATTTCTATAATAGTCACTAGTAATACACACGGACGAAAAAACGCTTTGGATAATCACAGATTTCAAGGTAGTTCTACTAAAATAGCCATATTTTTTAAACCAAAGCACTTCAAGTCTTCAAATTACTACTGTTTTGTTCGGAAATGAATATACTTTCAAATGAATTAATAAATATGGATGTACATTATATATTTTAAGAGTTTTAAACAAATTAAGTGATAAAAATGTGAACGCCATAAAATGGCGTTTTTGGTAAGGTTTTGTAATGACCCCCCACCCCTGTTTTCTAAAGGTCTGTACCGTGATTGTATGAAGATTTTCGTCGTGAAATTTGGGAACCAATCAGAAGAGGTGTTAATCTTAATACTGTCAAGTGTCCGAAATATTTTTGACCATTTCTTTTTTTGTCGTGTTAAAAATAAGACTTTAATATGACGAGTATCGAACATTTTGAAAAAAAAATTCTTTGGACACCCAGTAGTAAGTAAATCAATCTTTTTACTAACTTCATCAATTAAAAGTATTATTTTATGTTGAGTAGGACCGCGGTAATTGATAATTTAAAAGGACCTACCCGAAAAAAAAATTGTTTCTATTTCTCGAATTTGGTCAAATGAAGTTAGTATTACTAGAAGCAGCAGCAGCAGCTCCAGCCTGTAGAATCAGCGATAGCACAGCGTAAACAACATGCGTTCTTTAATTTTTATTCAAGAACGAATTAAGAAAAACATGAAAATATGAATATAAATGTTCTTATGTTTAATTAGAGCTATTTTGTTATCAGAATAACATTAGTTTAGAACTATTCGGTTTTCAGAATGTATAATAACAACAATCCCAACCAATTCGGCATTATGAATCTGTTGCAATTTCTCACATTTCTGGTCAAATTTAAAAACATGGTTAAAAAAACAAAATAAACTTTTGTAGCTTGCATGCACTTTTATTCTTTAAATTAGTTTTGAACAGCGAATTAAAACAATGTTTTACTGCGAACAGCCACAAATGTTTTTTTTATCAAAATCAAAATAAGTATCAAAATCTCGTTTATACATAGATTCGAAAAAGTTGTCAAAAAAAACAAATATATAACAAACTAGCGGGGGTACCCGGCGTTGCCCGAGTGTTTGTTTCCGGGACGTGGGGGGGGGGGAGTTTTAAAAAATGTTATGTAGGTAAGTAGGAAGGATCAAACCCGGAGTCATGAGTAAAAGTAGGAAAATAAAGTGTGAAAAAAAACAAAAAAAAACATCTGCAACGTTAACAGTTCGGCCACCAAGAAAAGTTCATTCCAGTTGTTTAGGAAAAAAAACAAAAAAAAAACGACTACAGTAGTTCGGCGCGAACGTGAAAATATAATGTGAATTGTCCAGCATGCTAACCACTACGCCACAGAGCACTGCAGCTTAGTTTAGTGATTTTAAATAACTTCACATGAAAGAACTACGAAGCCAAACCGGTGTTCTCTTCTCAACTGTTCCTTGTGAACGATCCCCAAACGGTGTTAAGTGGTGGCAGGGGGAGGAGGAATTTATTAGAGAGAAAATATTTTACCACTTCCATTGATCTTAACCGATTTTGGCCGTGACTTCTCAGCAGAAAAAGTATAGAAATCTAAGATTATTGAGGAATTTGAGAAATAATAAGCCTATAACACACCTCAGATATTGTTCTGCCGTTTGTGCATATTATATTTGCATGAAATATCTTGATTTTTAATCCTATTAATGTCAAAATCCGACGGGAAAAAATGAGTTCATTTTATTTATATAGAAGATAAATGTTATCAAAGGCAAGATAAGTTACTTTTCTACCCAACTGGATAATTTTCTAGTGTTTTTATTTAATGTAACATGTTTATTCAGCTCGAAAAACGTACAGTGCTAACTGATGTATTGGAAAATTAAAAATGGCACCCGGCCCGACTCTCTTTGACACGGTAAGTTTGAGAAAAGGAGTTAAAAATAAAAAAAAACTATACAAAATACTGTTAAAAACTCACCGAATATATGTCAGCCTATGTCATGGTAACATATATTGAGCGAGTTTCTAGCAGTATTTTGTCTACTTTTTTATTTTTAACTCTTTTCTCCAAACTTACCGTTTCAAGAGAGTCGGCGCCATTTTAAATTTTCCAAAACATCGGTAAACACTGTACGTTTTTCGAGCTGAATATAACAAATAAATGTTATCAAAGGCAAGATAAGTTACTTTTCTACCTAACTGGATAATTTTCTAGTGTTTTTATTTAATGTAAC
The DNA here is from genome assembly GCF_053919585.1 of Euprymna scolopes. Taxonomy (NCBI): domain Eukaryota; kingdom Metazoa; phylum Mollusca; class Cephalopoda; order Sepiida; family Sepiolidae; genus Euprymna; species Euprymna scolopes. Next base: position 105,075,677 of record NC_136492.1, read on the forward strand.
ATGTTTATTCAGCTCGAAAAACGTACAGTGTTTACCGATGTATTGGAAAATTAAAAATGGCGCCCGGCCCGACTCTCTTTGACACGGTAAGTTTGAGAAAAGGAGTTAAAAAGAAAAAATCTATACAAAATTCTGTTAAAAACTCACCGAATATATGTCATGGTAACATATATTGAGCGAGTTTCTAGCAGTATTTTGTCTACTTTTTTATTTTTAACTCTTTTCCCCAAACTTACCGTTTCAAGAGAGTCGGGCGCCATTTTAAATTTTCCAAAACATCGGTAAACACTGTTTTCAAGCTGAATAAACATGTTACATTAAATAAAAACACTAAAAAATTATCCAGTTAGGTAGAAAAGTTACTTGCTTTTGATAACATTTATTTGTTATATATTTGTTTTTTTGACAACTTTTTCGAATCTATGTGTATAGTAATACAAACCCTCAAAATCTATATCAATATTCTTGAAATTTTAAAAGCAGTTAGAAAACACATCAAACTACAATTAGGAAGCTTTTTATTTCGTTAATTTTTTTTTCTACTTATTAAGCGAAAGATATTTTTACAACCTGCTCCAGCGTAGTATAAACGGCCTATGGAATTAACACCTTCAACCTCGAAAATAGAAATCAACAAATTTATGCAATTTTCTTTGAAATTTCGCAACGCAGTTTCTTATTAAATTAAAACTAAATATAACATTTGCTGACTTATTTACCTATTACTTATTTTTCAAAAGCCAATAATTATGAACCGCTAACAGTAAATATGAGTGAACGCTCTCTTTGAAAAAAAGCTCTCTTAACTTCACCTCTAATCCAAATTATGTGTGGCAAGTCTCCTCCTAAAACCCTAACAATAACACCAAGTTCGAGTGGCAAGCCTTCCCCCAACAAAATACCTCTGTAAGCCACATACAAGCATCTAAAACAAACAAACAAAAAATAGATCCTTCCTTAAAGAAAAATACACATAAAAATAAATTGGTTAACTGTCCTAAAATGCTAGAATGGCCAGGAAATGGTGAATTATTTTACATTAAATTTTTGTGAAACTAACCGCTCCCCCCTCTAATATTGTTTTTGTTAGCTTTGTCTCTGTCAAGTTTTCAGTATGTTCACACATAATTTTCCTTAGCCCTACAATTAATCCAAAGTCCGAATGGCAACCCTCCCCATATTCTCATTGCATAGAAACCCTCTTAAAACTACACATAATTATCTAAAAAAAAAAAAAAGCATGCATATTTTCCCATAGAAAAAAAAAACAGTTAACTGCCCTAAAATGCTAGAATGACCTGTAATAGGAAATTATTTTACATTCAATTCTAAAATAATTTGTCTATCTTTCATTAAAGTTTTTCATGGCATTTTATACATAATTTCCTAAAAAGGTAGAATCACATTTTGGAGGGGTGGTCAGAAGGAGTTGAGTGGGGTTAAACAGAAGGTGTTAATCTACAATAATACCAAAGTAATATTGCAATATATTCATTTTTAAATGGTCTTATGTTTAGATTTAAGTTTTTTGTACATAAAGCACATTACAATTCAACTTTGAGTTCTCCAACTTCTTTTCTGTTTATGGATACATGGCATTTTTAAGGAATTGCTGCATATTTATGCACATTTACATTTGGAAACCATAAGCTTTGGGAGATTTTCAGTTGCATATTCTGATTCCTTGTACAAAAATACACTTATATGGTAAATTTCATTTCTTAGTCTTGTGTTTTAACAAAGATATGACATTTTTACTGAAAAAGTAGTGTAAAAAATGTGACGAAACGCATATGGTCTTAAAGAGGGAAAAATATCCAAACGTGTGAGGCACAAAAATAGCCATAACTTCCTTAATTTTAATCAGATTTTAAAAATTTTAAAAAGATTCTTTCTTAGCTCATCAAGCTCTTTCTATGCATACCAATATTGAAATATTTCAAGCTATTTCAATTTTTTCATGTGTATTGCTATAGTCACATTAGAAATCAAATAAAACATAGAAAATCATATTTCCTTTTTATGGAACACAGATTATATTATGCCACCTTCTTCGATCAAAATTTGATCAATAAATTTGCATCACTAAACAACATATAATGCGACTTAAACTTATGTTTATAATTCTTATTACAGTAGAACCCCGGATATGGTGGCCCTAGGATACATTCTTTTTTTTTTTTCAGGTTACAATGTGGAATACAATGTTTTTCCGGCCTTTGGTTACAATATTTGCCCCACTTTATGATGTTATTTATAATGTTATTTAATTATATACATGTGTATTATATACTGTATTGTATTTTGTTACTAATTTTTAATGCTGTATCTCGGGGTTCTACTGTAGTACAAATTATCAATACTTATCTCAAAAAAATTAATTTTATGCATTTTTTTATTTTCAATGACAGTTCTGTTTTAATGAAAACAATTCTGAACCACCATATTTGTAGAAGAGACACTGAATTCTCCTTGGAATCTGTGCTAGAAGGACAAGTAATATTACAGACTTACTTCATAAGCATCCGTACAAGCAAGAGAATGGTACTCAGGAAGCAATTGAAAGATTCAGGATTCAACTACAAGGTGAAATCAGAGATAAGAACACATGATCTACATTCTGATGCTGAACTTCAAGAGATCATCAACAATGAATCCAGCTGATCAAAGGAAAACGTGTACATGAAAAGCTCACTAGGCTGGTGGTGCAAGGGGGATATCTGCTACATTTCATACAAGATGAGGTCAGGATAAATTCTGACATTATGTAATAGAAGAAACTACTCATAAAAACGGCAGCTCATCTGTTTGACATGTTGGGTGTGGGTATCACAGAAAGAAAAAGAAGTAAAGAACTTGTGCTGTAACTCTTGCATACAAGAGGAATAGCTGCTCTAAGAGGGACAAATTGGAGAGGAAAAGCAGTTGAATGTCTGACAGTTGAGAGAAAACATTGGAGCTGAGATTTGTTGTTGTAAATTGCAGCATTAGTGAAGAGGAGTTCTGTCAGTTTTCCTTTTGGAATTACATAGTATAATGCTAGAAAAACAACTAAAGCATACAGAAAAGCTGATTAACAAGTTGAAAGCCAGACACACCGACAAAAAGAACTGCTGCCAAAAACAGATAATGGCTTGTTGACTTATTCAAAGATGTGACAAAGTTTTCAGCTTTTGGTATCATCAGCAGTGAAGGTGATACCATGCCACCTGACTTCTATCCAGAGAGTTTCAGGCTGAACATTGATGCTGGCTACACTCACATTTTGAGTAACATAGTGAAACTCTAAATCGACCAGTTATCTGTAGGAAAGTCATAATTGTGGCAGCAAAACTCAGCACTGCCATACTAACCAAAAGACATGGCAGGCAAAGAACTTTATCGACTACATTTCACCTCACATCTGCAACCTTTCGACTTTTTTGTATGAGGTGAGGTGCAACAAGTACACCAACAGATTCAGTATGAAAGATAAACTAAAGGCCAGCCTCACTAGAGCCTTTGGGAACCTAAGTGTCATGAGACAATGACAAAGCCTGTGGTCATTTCCAAGGTTGCTTCAAAACTGTCATCAAAACTAAAGCAAGTTAATTAAGTGAAAAAGACAAACTGACCTAGTTTATATTACTTGTATTGATTGAAATATTGTTCTCATCATGAATGTTATTTGTGCAATGTTTCAGTCAGTTTGCCCTTCGACCGTCTTCAGGCATGTTGCTTGTTGTTTAGAAAAGAAAGGAGAAAAGTTAATGGCTCCATAGATATTTTTTTAGTTTATGTTTCTGAGTTCTTGAGATGATGACTGATTATTTAGATTTTTCAGACTACTGTTCTCATCTTGAATGTTATTTTCACAATGTTTCGGACAATATAGCCTCAAACCTTCTTCAGATGTATCTTCTCAAATTGCCCGCCGGGACCCATGATATAATGAATAAAGTATTTGGTAAAATTCCTTTCTAAGTGACAGTCTTTAAAAGTTCAATTCTCAGTGCAAGTGATACTTAAAATACAATTGCAAATTACCTAGGACTTTTACTCAGTTATGGCTAACAGAATTAGAGCATGTTACCCCCATGGATTAAATAAAGGGTTCTATTCGAAATTCTGTGCAGATTTCGGAGTTCATCAAAATACACCTGAGGAAGGTTGGAAGTTACATCAGCCAAAATATTGTAAAAATAAAAAGCTGAAAACAGTAGTTTGAATAATCCAAACAATATGAATGACCCAACTTTTATAAATAAATTTCGAAAAAATAAAACTGTCTTTATTTTTCTAAATAGTAACCATGCCAAAAAACATCAAGCGTAGATATAATAATTTATTGAGCACAAAAACTTAAATCTTACCTTTATACTTTTGAGGGCATTATTATTTTCTTTTTCTTTTTGCTGTATTGTAGAAGGACATGTTTGAAAACATGGCTTTTTTAAATCTGAAAAAGAGTTTTCTGTAATAGTACCATCGGTGCACAAACGCCATAAGCTTCCAGAGGAATGCTCATCGGCACCAGGAATGAGTGTCATGTGAGCTCTGGTCATGGTCCACTTCAAATCCGTCATAGATACTGAGAGGTGCTCACCATTAGGATGAGAAGGTGTTTTCAAGGGTTCTTTTAGCCGAAAGTCCAACATGTATAAGGAGCCAGAAAGTTCACCACAAGCAACTAAAGTATCTTGTGATATGGATTCTAAACCACCAAGTTTCTCATCAGAACCAAAATCTGGTTGGAAAAGTAGAAAAGAAAATTAACATTTTAAAAAAGAAAAAAAGTGATAATAGTTCTAAAAGTTTCTTTAATAATAAATAAGAAAAATTAAAATGATTATTGAATCAAAGTGGAAATCTCTATCTCTATCTACTTCTACCTATATATAAAAGGCACTGTGTGTGTGTGTGAGAGAGAGAGTTTGTTCCATATTGGCTCTGAAACGACTAAGCCAATTGTTTTTTAATTTCACACAGATGTACTTTATGTGTCTGGGAATGTTCTTAGATATGATTTGTATCGGAATGCCTTTGATAAGTATCAAAACTCAGTAATAAAAAAAATTCAATTAAAGAAGGAACAGTCGAATTTTGACCAGAGTTAACATCAGAAGTGTATTTGAGAAGTTTTATCACTGCATAAGCAGAAGGAGCCAGTGTATAAAATCAACAGTAGGTTCTCTTAGTTCCTGTCAAATCTGTATTTTATTTAAATGTATAAACTTAAACACTGACACAGAAAAATCAACAAAATCAGATGTTTTTGTGATCGTGATGTTTTCTCAGTTAATCGTAGGTTCATTTTACTATTGAGAGAGAATCAAACTCACCTTTTCTGTAGGTGTGATGCAAAACAGTCTGAGTTGTAATATCCGCAACGCAAATGTTATTCAGACAAGAACCAAAAGCCACATTTTTATCAGACATTTTGGAAAGAGATGAAGATTCACTAAAATAAAAGACAAAACAAATACATATATATTTTTGCTTTTCTTTTGATTTCAATTTTGTTTGAAATATTTGTGATTAGTCTAAGAGTCATCTTCTAAAATAATAAAGTAAAGTCAATTTTTCCTTATTTCGTTAGCTCTGTAAACACAAACAATATATAGACTTTAACTATGCTTAGACATTAGACTAATTCCTGATGTGTGTTTTCAGAAAACGTTTTGTTTACTTTCAGTAATTTAAACGTTTTTTACAACTCACCTGTTTCTCTTACAAAAGTCATATATATAGAAAGTTGGAGTGATTTTCACTCCTATACTCAGACCTACTGCCACAGCCACCATCTTACACTGGAAGTAATCTTCATGAGCTATTTTTATTTGATATCACTATCAATATTTCATTTTTTTTCTGTCTTGCTATTACCTTTTTCATGCTAAACTTTTACAGCCTAAATACAGGTTGATTTCTTTTGCTTTTTGGGTGTTCTGATCGGCTATTCCAGAGACTTTTACATTTCAGAATTGAACAAATAATTGTTCATTACCAGTCACAGTCATTATCCTATCTTTAGCATGATTATCTTTTTTAACTTTTGATGCAATTTTTTAATCTCCTTCCTATTTTTCTGCTCATAGAATTTCTGAAACAACAAAATCTTTCTTTTTCTAAGTAATAATACACACGGACGAAAAAACGCTTTGGATAATTACAGATTTTAAGGTAGTTCTACTAAAATAGCCATATTTTTCAAACCAAAACACTTCAAGTCTTCAAATTGCTACTGTTTTGTTCAGAAATGAATATACTTTCAAATGAATTAATAAATATGAATTTACATTATATATTTTAAGAGTTTTAAGCAAATAAAGTGATAAAAATGTGAACATCATAAAATGGCGTTTTCGGTAAGGTTTTATAATGACCCTCCCTGTTTTCTAAAGGCCCGTACTATGATTGTATGAAGAATTTCGTTATGAAATTTGGAAACCAATCAGAAGAGGTGTTAATCTTAATACTGTCAAGTGTCCGAAATATTTTTGACCATTTCTTTTTTTGTCGTGTTAAAAATAAAAATTTAATATGACGAGTATCAAACATTTTGAAAAAAAATTTCATCGAACACCCACTAGTAAGTAAATCATTCTTTTTACTATCTTTATCAATTAAATTAAGTAGATCCGCGGTAATTGATAATAATTTAAAAGGACCTACCCGAAAAAAATGTTTATTTTTCGAGTTTGGTCAAAGTTAGTATTAGTAGCAGCAGCAGCAGCTGTAGTATTAGTCATAGCACAGTATAAACAACACGCGTTCTTTAATTTTTATTCACGAACGAATTAAGAAAAACATGAAAATATGAATATAAATTTTCTGATGTTTAATTAGAGCTATTTTGTTATCAGAATAACATTAGTTTAGAACTATTCGGTTTTCAGAATGTATAATAACAATCCCAACCAATTTGGCATTATGAATCCATTATAATTTCTCACATTTCTGGTCAAATTTAAAAACATGGTTAAAAAAACAAAATAAACTTTTGTAGATATATAGCTTGCATGCACTTTTATTCATTGCATTAGTTTTGAACAGCAAATTAAAACAATGTTTTACTGCGAACAGCCACAAATGTTTTTTCCAAATCAAAAGGTGTATGAAAATCTTGTTTGTATTACTATACACATAGATTTGAAAAAGTTGTAAAAAAACAAATATATAAAAAATAAATGTTATCAAAGGCAAGTTAAGTTACTTTTCTACTTAACTGGATATGCTTTTAGTGCTTATATTTAATGTAACATGTTTATTCAGCTCGAAAAACATAGTGTTTACCAATATATTCGAAAATTTAAAATGGCGGCCGACTCTCTCTTTGAGGCGGTAAGTTTGGGAAAATGAGTTATAAATAAAAAAACCAGACAAAATACTCTTAGAAACTCGCTCAATATATGTTACCATGACATAGGCGGATATATATTCGGCGGGTTTTTAACAGTATCTTGTCTAGTTTTTTTATTTTTAACTCATTTTCCTAAACTTACCGTGTGAAAGAGATAATCGGTCGCCATTTTTAACTTTCCAATACATCGGTAAGCACTGAATGTTTTTCGAGCTGAATAAACATGTTACATTAAATAAAAACATGCTTTGCATAACATTTATTTGTTATAATTTTATTTTTTTTATTTTTTGGACAACTTTTTCATACTTCTATGGCAAGTAATACAAACGCACAAATAGTGTTGACTCTTGAGCATTTCCTGAGAACAAGACAAATGTCAGTTAGTTGAAACTTAAATATTTGAAGTCTTGATAATGACTTAAATATTTTTAATAGTAAAACAAAATACTGTTAGCAACCCACCTACTAAAGTTATGTGTGGCAAGTTTCCTCCTAAAACACTCTTTAACCCTAACAATAACATTAAGCTCGAGTGGCAACCCCCCCCAACAAAATACCTCTGTAAGCCATATACAAGCGTCTAAAACAAACAAACAAAAAATAGATCCTTCCTTAAAGAAAAATGCACATAAAAAATAAATTGGTTAAGTGTCCTAAAAAGCTGGAAACGGTGAATTATTTTACATTAAATTTTTGTGAAACTAACCGCCCCCCCCTCTAATATTGTTTTTGTTTCAGTCAAGTCTTCAGTATGTTCACACATAATTTTCCTTAGCCCTACAATTAATTCAAAGTCCGAATGGCAACCCTCCCTATATTCTCATTGCATAGAAACCCTCTTAAAACCACACATAATTGTCTTAAAAAAAATAAAACAAAAAGCATACAGGATTTATCTCCCATAAAAAAAACAGTTAACTGCCCTAAAACGCTAGAATGACCTGTAATGGGGAATTATTTTACATTAAATTCTAAAATAATTTGTTTATCTTTCATTAAAGTTTTTCATGGCATTTCATGCATAATTACCTAAAAAGGTAGAATTCCTTTTCATGCCAATTTCAACTAAAAACAATGTTATCTACTTAATTTTCATGTCGCAATTAGTTAAAGTACATACATAATATTATTACATTTTATGAATTAGTGACATCCGCCAATAATTGTAACAAGATAGACCAGTTATTTCCCCTGATTTGATGCTGTTTATTTATGTATAAACATGAAATTTATTTTGAAAACTATTTTCATTAATAATTAATTTTTTATCTTATTGTTTTTCGTAATTTTTCAATATGTTACAAATTTCGACATGATAATTAAGTAGATAACATTAGTTTTACTTGAAATTCAATATTTTGATTTTCGATTTTGGCTCTTATAATAAAAAAGCACTAAAACGCTAACAAATACAATATGCTTCATTCGTTAAAATATATGTTACATTTGTTTAGCAAATAAATCATTCAAAATGCAATATCTGTTCTGATACTACACTTTATCTTTTTTGTTTTTGGATAGCGAAGGCGAAATCCCCATAAGATAATTTTTTTGGAGAACTGGATTCCCCACATTAAAAGCCGACCTTGTGTCTAACACTGTTCCTGTGAGAAGACAAGTACATACGTTCACAGATAATTTATAACACTCTAAACTATATCAACTCCTCCAAAATGAGATTCTATTTTTTTAGGCGATTATGTGTGAACACACTGAAAAACTTGACATGAAGATAAAAAAAAAAGTTTTAAAATTTAGAGTGGGAGATCAGTTTCATATATATAATTATCATTTCATGTTTCACTCTCTCCAGTTAAACAAAACTGTGCAGACATGAACATTCTCATAGCAGTTTTCTGAGCCTTACTTCTTCCATGCTGACTCATGACAAATTGGAAGCAACTGTTTTGCTTGTAGCGCCATCAGTAAAATTGAATTGAAAAGGTATGATTGTACAATTTTACTCTATGATTACAATAGCAACTTGTGTTCAATTAATAATACCAATGAATTATTGACAATGAGTATCATGTTTTGGCATTAAATAACTTTAAAGTGTTGATGCGCCATAAAACTTCCAAACCAAACTAAAATAAATCAGTGAAATATAGTCTGTTAAACTTACCAAACTACACCAGTGCAATAAACTTAATGGTATCTTACCGGTTACAATTGACATTTTGAATAGTCTTCACCTTAGGCATGACATCTGCAAATAAAGAATTAAAGGTTGTAACTTTTCAAACACCCATTTAAACAGTTTTAACTTGTTAGAAACAAAACAGACAAATAGTAAAAACTATTCAACATTTCAGGACTATGAAATCATGAGCAATTTTTTTTTTAATATTACATTTTCATTCCAAACAAGGCACAGTGCCACTTTAATGTAGGGGGCTACTATCAGGGACATAAGTTGCAGGGATACTATGTAGGGAGTTGAGCAGCAAAATGTCTGTTCATATTACACTTGAACTTCTGCATGTCAGTACAGTTGGAGAAGCAGGAACCCGGAAGAGAATTCCAAAGTCTAGCAGTTCTCAGGAAGAAACTATTAGAGTAGAAGGCTTTCTTACATCTAGGGATCTCTACTGTGTAGGGGTGGGACTTTGCTGCTTGTCAGCTTTGTTGAAGGTATTTACATAGAGGGAGTACAAGGACTTGTAGTTCATCAGAGCATCCACCATTAAAATACTTGTGAAACACTGTTAATGCAGTGTTTCGTTGATGGGACAGAAGTTGAAGCTTAGATATCAGGTTGGCAACTCTCTTTTGAACTATGTCCAGTAGTGAGAGACTAGTAGCAGATGCATCAGCCCAAATGTGACAACAATACTCAATACACGGGCGAATGGTGGCCTTGTAGAGGTACAGGATACTTTCAAGAGTAAGTAACTTTCTAGCACGGTAGAGAGAGCCCACCTTCTTCGCAGCAGCTTTGGCAATGGTCTCGAAGTGGATTTTAGTGACAATAAAAACGTACTGATTCTCTGTCTTCTGTCAGCAGTTTGACATAAGAAATAGAGACAATAATTGAGAAAAAAGGTGAAACTAATTTTAAAGATGAAAAATCAAGTGTGGTCTGTAAAAAATACAAGTTATATAACAAGAAAAGGAAATAATAAGCAGAGAATATTTCAATCGTTCGATATTCACTTGCGGTGAAAATCATACAAATGGACATTTCTATAATAATCTTTCACATTTTTCCACATTAACAGATATGAATTATTAATGCTTTTTTTCAATAATTAGTTACCTAAGTTTAGATAAAAATGACAATTTTCAAAAAAAAAAAAAATGAAACTATTTTATATTGATATTAAAATGGTCATTGTGTGAAACTTTACTGAAGTTTAAAAAATGGTGGACTGTGAGTTTTATTCAATGTTCATATTAAACAAAAAATGGATTCATATATACCTGTACTTATTTTATTTTGTCTTAAATCTCATGTTATCCATTCTCATATATTGAACTTCTTATATCCTGATAATCTCTATATAAAGAATCCATCCATATTGTTTAATCCCATTCGAGATATATATATTACAAAACATGAAAATATGAATATTATGAAATTGATGTTCGATATTCTAGATAAAGCATTAATAAACAAAGAAAAATTAACTGACAACAGATAAAAAAATGTACATTATGTATTGAATCATCAAATGTTCAGAAACAGAATATTATAGAAGTTTTTCCTTCATCCATGAAGTTACAAAAATTTGTACTTTTCTCTTCATAGGAAATGAGTCTATATATCTATATATCTATAAAAGTGAACGTGTCTGTGTGCCTGTCTGTCTGTTTGTGTGTCTGTGTACATTTTCCTTCGCAATAACTCTGTTAATTTTTAGTCTACAGACTCGAAATTTGATATACAGGGTACTGAGATTTGGGAAAATCTATGTGATCAGTTTTCAGACAGAAATTTAGCTGTTAAGGGGTCAAAGTTCAACGATTTGACCTTTGAGAACTCTACCAAACTCCTCCGAAAATTTCGGGTCTAAACACTTGAAATTTTAGATATAGATTCCTTGGACATGGATCTAACTTAATAACTCGATTTGAGCCCAAAACAATCAATTTTAAGGGGTCATAATAGGGGTCAAAGTTTTAAAAAATTTACCGTTTTTTTTGTTTTGTTTTTTTGCTCAGCATACACCTCCAAACACCCAGGCATGCCAGGCATCCATGCTAGTATATCTATAAAAGTGAAAGTATCTGTCTGTGTGTCTGTGTACATTTCCCTACACAATAATGCTGTCAATTTTCAGTCTACAGAGTCGAAGTTTGATGTACAGGTTATTGAGATTTGTTAAAATCTTTGTAATCCATTTTCGGCCAGAAATTTGGCTGTTAAAGGGTCAAAGTTCAATGATTTGACCTTTGAGAACTCTACCAAACTCCTCTGCCAATTTTGGGTCTAAACACTTGAAATTTTAGATATAGGTTACTTGAACATGGGTCTAACTTAATAACTTGATTTGAGCCCAAAACAATAAATGTTAAGGGGTCATAATAGGGGTCAAAGTTTAAAATATTTTACTTCTGCGGTCTCTAACAAATTTTTCAGACAATTTCTGGTCTAAACATTTGAAATTTTACATAAACGATATCCAGAGATAGGGCAAGCTTTTTAATTGGTTTGGGTCGAAAATTTGAGCTACCAATATATAAATGTATGTATGTATGTTTGCATGTCTGCCTAAAACTTTTGACAGAGGCGACGGATTTTCACAAGATCAGTATCATTTTGAAGCTCGACCCTTCAGACGACAAATACTAAACAATTGGCTAAAAACATTAATTTCTTAACCCTCAACTGGGTATTTTTCTACAGGGAGGGGTCGCTTTTTTTTCCGATATTTTCGAAAGTAATCCCCTCTTTTCGATTGTCTAGCCATAATTTAAACCTATGTCACTTCCAGTTTGGCGGTGGTCGTAACAGCAAAGACGTCACGTTTTTTTCCCGTTCTTTTCCTCCTTCGCGGTTTTGAGCCTGTCTTCTTACTACCACTTTTTTTTTTTGTTTTTTGTTTTTTTTTGCTCAACACACACCTCCAAACACTCGGGCAATGCCGGGCACCCATGCTGGTAGTAAATAAATAATAAATAAATATGAAGTCGATAAAAACCTACTAGTCCTCTATATTAAAACCCTCAAAAGGCCACATTTCTACAGAATTTAAGATTCTCAACTGTATACTAATTTAATTCAGTAAAATGCTCCGACTGGATTTTACCATTGGATTATATGTGTCCATTATGGATATTACCAGCTTTCCCACTCCCACAATCAATGTTTATAACCGCAATTTCAAAATTTTTAATCTTTATACTGACCAGTAAGTTTCTTCTACTTTACTTAGATGTGGCATGTTTTGGGTTTATGCTAACAAAAGCTGCTGCTGAATGTACACTTGGTCCTTAAAGTTAAATTTGAAGTCGAAAAGTTTTACTTACTTACACTGGAATCAGTACAAAGTTTCAGAATATCAAGAGAACTGGTATCAGCAGGTGAAACGGCAACACACCTGAAAATAGAAGAAACCATTAAGATGTCAGCTGTCAGCTTTTTGCAACTATTCAAGAGGTTCTCTTTCCATCTGGATCGTAATAAGGATAACATTTTATGATTAAAAATAAAAAAACACATTTTAACACTTGCACAAACTACAAATCAACGTATCAACATTTTCTTTTAGATAACAAAACGATAAAAATTAATAACATTGTTATGATGATGATAGATATAACAGTAAAACAAGCCATAAATCAGCATCTAGTTAAAAAAGTTGAATGAAAAATATGATTGAAATAGAAATATTAAAAAACATTAAATCATACAAAAAAGCATTAAATCATATAAAAAACATAACATTAAACAAGGCTGTAAATTAGCTTCCAAATAAAAAAAATGAACTTATTTTTTTCACTCATTTTCATCCCAAACAAGACATATTTCCACTTGAATGTAAGGGCTACTATTTCGGACCATGTATACAGGGATACTATGTAGGGAGTCGAGCAGCGAGATGTCTGTTCATATTACATTTAAACTTCTGCAGGTTAGTACAGTCAGGGAAGCAGTAAACAGGGAGGCAATTCCAAATTCCAGCAGTCTGAAAGAAGAAACTATTTTAGTAGATGGCTTTCCAGAATCTAGGGACCACAACAGTAAAAGGGTGGGATTTTGCTACCTGCCGTATTAGTTGGGAGTATGTACATTGACAGAGCAGAAGTGCTGTGAGTTCATCAGAGCACATTTCATTAAAGTACTTGTAAAACAGGCATAAGGATACGACATTGCGACGATGAGACAGGGGCTGAAGCTTGTCCGATAGTGTGGGACCTATTAGATTTGAGACTCTGTATAAGAGTGAAAACCTAGTGGCAAATGCTCCAGCCTATATGTGGCAACAATACTTCATGCATGAATTGTGGCTTTGTAAAGATATCGGATGCTCTCTGGTGTGAGTAATTTTCTAGCACAATAGAGGGGAAAAAAATGATACTTTCATGTGTGAGTCGCTTGATAGCACTGTAGAGAGAGCCCACATTCTTTATAGCAGCCTTGGCAACGTCCACCAGTCTGAAAGAAGAAACTATTAGAGTAAAAGGCTTTCCAGTCAATGTACTTGTTCCAATTCATGTTGCTTGTGAATGTTAGACTGAGGAGTTTGAAAAATGTACTGTCAGGTATGGTGTTATTTGCCATGCCGATTGGTGGTTGAAAAGGGTTTTTTTTTTTTTGTAGTTTTTCAAGGAAAGAAGCTTAGTCTTAGTAGCATTAAAATATTACTATCCATTTACAGCTCCATTCTACTAATGTGGATATGTGTGCATTTGTTTCACCCTTATGTCGATAGTATGATCAGCAAATATACACATCTGAAACACAATTTTATCAGGAATGTCATTTATAAATATCAGGAATCATAATGGTCAAAGGTCGACTCCATGAGGTACACCTGCATTAAAATTCATGTTGTTTAGATGTATGGCCATCAAGGACAACTTGAATTTTTCTCTCATCTATGAAGGATCTGATTAAATTGAATATTCGTCCAGAAATAGGATAGGATATAATTTTCATGAGAAGCTCATCATAAAAAGCCTCGTATATATCAAAGACTATCGCTCTAACTTCCCTTTATCAAGAGCATTTTTTATTAAATTTTTTTTTTTAATTTTCTTCCTTTGAAGATTATAACGTTGGGTATGGGGCAATCAAACCAGCTGCCAACATTGCCCTGCTTTTTATTGAAACCAGCCGAGAGCTCTTTTTTTTATATGCATTCAAAGATGACAAAATATCTAAAATATGATTTGAATAAAAATATTTCAAAAATATTAAATCGTATAAAAATAAGATCACGAACACTAACAAAGATACATCCACTTAAAAGGTTGAATTAAAAACTGATTGAAAATATTAAAATATTAAACAAAAACAATTTTTTAAAAAAAAAAGCATAAAGCACAACTTAGTAGTAATAAGAGGAGGAGGAGGGGCGCCATCGATCAAACTAAACCTTGAGTATCATTTTGGTTGTCCTTTTGGTAAGAGTATCAACGTCTATGGCTGTAGAGGTCGATGTGGGTGTAACAGTCTTAAAATAGAGATTGCATGTGTGTCCCATTCCTAGTCTGCTGGAGCCAAAACTTCGCTTTCTGCTGGGCTTCATTGAGAAAATTCCACTCATTAAAAAGACAAAGAAGATAATGTGCACTAATTTTTTGGAAAAAGTCATAAGTAACATTCTGGAGGTGTAGGGTTCAATCCTTGTTATAGGCAATAATAACTAAAAATAGTATAAATTAACACTTCTTCCTGGTTGTGGCTAATAGACTGAGAATTAGACTTTTTAGAAACGGGCAAAAGTTATAGCCTGTTGACTTAGAATGAGTGGATTATGTCAAATTGATGGTTGAATATGGTTAAATTTTTACTCATTTTTGCATTCAAATTTCAATCAGATCGGTTGAGTAGATTCCAAGAAAATTGGAACCTAAATACAAATTTCTGTTAATCCCTAACGGATACCATAATACTTAGTTCATTGCACCTTATTATAACAAAGGTCCACACAAAATTTCAGCCAGATTGGCCCAGTAGTTTTCGATAAAATTGGAATAGACAGACAGGCAAACAAAGAAAAATATAATATAGACAAAATATGTTGATTAAATGAAAGGTTCAGTTTGAAGTTTCATCCATGTTCAGGAGTTCAACAAAGATTTCAAAGTTTAACAAGAAGTTTCTCAAATTTGAAAACATACAACTGATAGCAGCTGAAACATTATGAATATAAGGACCGGAATAATACAAATTATCAACCCTCATCTATCAACAACATAAAAATGTTAATTAATAACATTAATTAATAAAATATTTTATTTTAATTGCATAATTGTTGTAAAAAGTGACGAGTTTCACAATAACTTCAACTTTATTCATCTTGTGATCACAGAGGATGCTAGTGTTGCTGCATCATTTGAGTCATGTTGTATTAATGCACGCAATAACTTCACTGAGGATGTTACCTTAAACAACTCCGATTTTGCAATTTACATTGTTTATATCCAAACTATTGACTTCATCAACGTTCATATTTATATTTATAGAGTGCTTCAACCGATGTAGCCTTCCAACCTTCTTCATTTATGTCCTCTTACCATTTCTACTGTTCTCATCTTGGTTGTTATTCTCACGTTTCAGCTGGTGTAATCTCCAACCTTCTTCAGGAATATTTTGCCAAACTTGAGAATCTGTATGAAACTTCAAATGAAACCCATCATTTAATCAACAGGAGTAGCTTGCTCTCATTCTATCAGTCATGATCGGTTAGAAATCTTAAGTAATTTGTAATTGTATGCTTAGTATTGCCTGTACTGAGGATTGAACCTTCAACCTCTATGAAGCTGTCACTTAGAACTTTTATCGTTTCACAATAACATCCAAGATGAGAACAGTAGTCTAAATAATCCAAATTATCAATCCTTATCTCAAAAATTCTCAAACATAATATTGACATTGGTTTTTAATCTAGTGGGTGTTCCTGGTGTTGACTGAAAAATGATAATAACCCTGTGTACTTATGCTCCAAATCCTGAACATCTATATTACCATTTTTATCTTTTATTTTTATACCTACAATGATGCTGTCTTTGTTGTTTATGAACATCCTGAACACACACTCCATATTGTTGGCAAAACATTAATACAATATTAATATCACAATTGAATTTCTCATAAAATTTTACTTCAGCAGAGTTATATTTTATGTTGGACTTAAGGCTTTTTGCATTTAAAAAAAAATGTTAACATTTCAAGAACTTTGACATTCTAAAATAATTAATAAAATTAACAAATATCCTTTTTAAATTCAAATGAAATTTATCAAATCAACAATGGAAAGAGCTGAATTTGGTTATTTTCAGAAATTTTAATATATTTTTTTAAATGAAAGTCTCAACCATGTAATCACATTTTCTTCAAAATTCAAATTCAAGACAAAGTATTTTCAGTTTGTATTATTCTTGCATGACAGTGAAACATGGAACTAGTGTTGGGACGATTCCTAATTTTTATACGATCCCGATTCCGATTCCGATTCCAGGAAAATATTGATTAACGATTCCGATACCAAGTACGATTCCGATTCCGATTCCGATTCCTAGGGAATTATTGTTTTGAAATATACCAGGTAGTTTTATACTTATGGTCGGTAGTTCCCAAATATGTTCCCTAACTTTGGAAGAGATATTTTATGTCTACACCAGTACACCGTCGTGTTTTGGTTTAAATAAAATTATTATATAGTAAACTAAACGGAAAACTTAGCAAAATTTATTTTCGAGAAAATTTATTTTACTTAATTGGAATACAGAAAAAAAACTCAAATAAAATAGAATTTATCCTTCAGAAAAAAAACAAATAAAATAGAATTTATATAACAGAACAAAAACAAGAAAATTAGAGAATAAATACACACGATTCATTATTTTGGTCATCATAATTAACAGATTTAATGAATTAAATAAAAAAAATATAGCGGAAGAGAAAGAAAATATATACTAATTAAATATAAAAAAGATAACTATTTAATTTAAGAATTTATAAATGAACGTGCGTAATGAAAAAAAAAACAATATACCATGTGACATGGCGCCGTAGATACAAAATAACCTTTCCAAAGTTAACGACCATATATGAGAAATACCATTAATCGAAAGTTTTTGTGTTTTATACCAAAAAGGTAGGTATAGCGAAAAGTTACAATTAAAGGAATTTCAAAAACGATTTTTTGTTTGGCTATTGATAGTTGTATTTGTGACGGCAGTTCTTCAGACCTCCATAATTCACAAGGAGTAGTTAACACCTATTATTTTTTCTTACTTTTTCATTGCTTTTACACGTTGTTTCTAACGTGAAGAATAAGTTTAGCCAAACTAATTTTGAAATAGGGTATATCAAAGGAACACATATAAAAATGATACCACTATAAAAAACAAATGAAATACTAGATAAAATTGAGCAAACATAATTACCAAAATTACAGAAAACGATAAAAAAAAAATGGTGAAGTTTGTTGAGTGAAATGAATTATTGAAAGAAAATTAATTGAACTAATAGAAATGTTAAATAAAAAAATGTCACATTTCAATATTTTTTTAATAATTAAATTCTCAGGGTTGTCGAAATTAAAAATTAAATGATTTTTTTTATTAGACTTCTTTCGAAGCTTGTTACCTTGAAAAATACATTTAAAACCCTGTTTTTTTTTAAAATAAATTGAAAAATAAATGCAATTAAAAAAATTTAATTGATAATTGAAACTTTAAAAACATATTAAACATTGAAAAATTACTTATCTCACAAATTAACATCCAATAAAGTATATCCAGTCTTCATACAAGAATTCGGTTATAATAAATATATCTTTCCCAAACTTAAAAATTAAATCTTTTTTTTTTTTTTTTTTTTTTTTTTGAGAGAGAGAGTGCTTTAAAATCGCCGGGGAGTGCCGCCTAAAATTTTAAAGAAGTAAATTTTAGGAGTTTAGTGCCTTTCAAAGACGGTTATCATAATTTATTATCATCATTTAATTTCCTTTTTTTCCTCCCCCCCCCACACCTTTCCACGTGGTTCAGTAGTTAACCAGTGCTCCTGTTGCTGTCAGTCAGCTATCTTTACCTAAGTTTTAATTTCTAGTTAAAAGAATTTTTCATGAATAGAATCAGCATTTAAAAAAATTTTTTTTAGTTGTATATATTGTATTTACTCTTTGAAGTTAAGGAGGGTTAAAAAAATTGGTGACACCTAGATGGTGACGTAGGCAAAAAAAAAAAAGACACTGCGATTTCGACCCTCACTAATAAAACTGCTCTGAGTGACTAGTTGGTAATTTTTTGTTCCTTTTCTTTTTTATTTTGCTCCTCCAATTTATTTGGATGCATCATAGGTAAATGTTTTAACATGTTGGTTGTGGTCATGTTAGATGGTTTTATTCCTCGCGATATTTTAATTTGACAGACTTTGCAAATGGCTTTCAACTCATCATCTTCATCAACTTCAAAAAGTTTCCATGGAAGACTTTTTTTGGACTTTGGCGTTGTGTGTTCTATCCCAACCATTATCAATGGACCAAAGGTCATCTAGTCAGCGTCAGACAGGGCCAAACTATTTGCAAAGAACTTTGCAGCTAATTCTACCCAATGCGACGAAGGCCATCAACTCCCCATATTTCCTCCTACAACACAGAACAAGCTAGGTAACATACAAATATCTGTGCATGAGGTCGCCAAGCTAATCAAGAACCTAGATTTTAGTAAGGCAACTGGCCCTGATGGCATCCCGATTATAGTGTTAAAAAAGCTTCAACCAGAACTTGCTCCCATACTTACGAAACTATTTAAGCGCTGCCTTAAGGAGAAGTGCTTTCCGACCTCCTGGAAGACCTCATCAGTTTGCCCTGTATTTAAGAATTCAGGTGATAAGTCCTCTCCCTCTCAGTACAGACCAATAAGTCTCCTGTGTGTTATGAGTAAGTTGCTGGAATCCATATTAAATAGAGAAATAGTCAACCACCTCAGCAGGAATAACCTTCTTAGTGACACACAATATGATTTCCGCTCTGCAAGATCTACCGCAGATGTGCTGACGGTTATATCCCACAGGATTAGTGAATCTCTTGACAAAGGCTTCCTTTCTAGGGCAATTGCTCTTGACATATCAAAGGCCTTCGACAAGGTATGGAATAAGGGTCTACTTCACAAGATTTCCAGCTACGGTATAACTGGAAATGTTTTCTCAATCATTAAATCATTTCTCTCCGATAGGCTCATAAGAGTAGTGGTAGATGGACAAAAATCGGAGGCCTGCAATATAAATGCTGGAGTCCCTCAGGGGTCAATCCTGGGCCCAACTCTCTTCCTGATCTACATCAATGACCTCCCTAAACACATACTTAAATCATTCGTTGACATCTATGCTGATGACACGACCATCTACGGCAACACATCAAAGGCTGTAAATGACAAAGTTCTCTCGGATTCTCTCTCCTCTGATCTCGAGCGCCTGGTTCAGTGGGGGAA
Organism: Euprymna scolopes; assembly: GCF_053919585.1. Taxonomy (NCBI): domain Eukaryota; kingdom Metazoa; phylum Mollusca; class Cephalopoda; order Sepiida; family Sepiolidae; genus Euprymna; species Euprymna scolopes. The sequence goes on from NC_136492.1 coordinate 105,095,631, forward strand.
GATGTGGCTGGTTACCTTTAATGCATCCAAAACCAAACTCCTATCCTTACATCATCAACGCTCTGATCCCCAGCTGGCATCAGTTATGATGGATGGCTCTCGTCTGGGTGAGGCCCCGTGTTTTGACAAGCTTCTGGGTTTGACCTTTACTCCTGATCTGAAATGGAACACGTACATCAAGTCTGTTGCCAAGGTCGCTGGAAAGATGGTGGGATCCTTCTACCGCTCCAGAAGATATCTCACTACTGATGCAATTCTCTATCTATATAAAAGCCAAGTATGTCCAAGGATGGAATACTGTTGCCATATCTGGGCAGGAGCTGCCAAAAACAGCCTATCATGCCTTGACAGAGTACAAAATAGTCTTCGTGGTTTAGTGGGGGATGCTCTTTTCTCTACCCTGCAACCTCTCTCCCACAGAAGAGACGTTGCGAGCCTATCCTTGTTTTATCATTATTTTCATGGCAGGTGCTCGTCTGAACTCCAATCCCTGGTCCCCCTTCGCCACTCTTTCATGAAAAACACCCGTCTAGCTGAATCCACTGTGAAAAATTTCCCCCACTCTTTTACCTGTGCCTAAATCAAAACGCGGATTCCATGAACAAAGCTTCTTTCTTAGAACTGCACGCCTGTGGAACTCTGTTCCGTCTGCCTGCTTCCCTCCGGACTACAACTTGGATGTCTTCAAGTCCAATGTTAACAAATTCCTAATGAACCGGCCGCCTAATTAAACACTTCATCAAATCTCCACACTAACGTAATGTACTTGCAATAACCCTTATCCCTGAGTGGCTTCCGGGCCTTGATAAGTGGTGATCACTGTGTAAAAAAAAAAAAAAAAAGAAAAAAAAAATCCGCTAAAAAAGACAAAAAGAAAAAAATATAAAGGGATGGGGCGGTAAATTGTACTAACCGGTAGTTAACAAAAAAACCTTATAGAATTTAATTTTTTAAACCAATGTATAAAAGTTTACATAATGAAATGCAAATATGCATTTTCTTTTGAATTTTTTTTTTTGTTGACTGTGTTCAATTCACACATGGTTGATGCGGTTCAATATTGATAAACTATAAGTCTTAAGTAAAATTCTATTCATAAATACTTTTTAAAATGAAATTATTTAATTAATCGTAAATATTATTTAGACATAAAAATTAATTGATTACAAAACCTTTTAAAAATATATATATTAATTTCTTTTTCGTTCGGCAAAAAACTGCGCAAAACACTTTTAATTTTCAATTTAAAATTCTAGAAAAAAGATCATATTATTCTGCTTTTAATATAATCCAATTCAGGGTTTTATCTTTCTGGAGAAAAAAATTTAAAAAATTTATTTTATTTCAATGAAATTAAAAAAAAAAAAAAACTTGACTGAATTGAATTAATTACCCTTGAATTAACGAAGGGGTTATTTAATAACTTTAGGTTTGGAAGAGATAGGTATGAGGTCGATTTTTTGGAAACATCAAAAGAAGCCGACAACTGTCAAAACTTTGTGAAATAATACAACGTGATCAATTTCATTTTAGAGATATTTCTTTCAAAAGCCTTCTTTTAAAAAAAAGAAAAAAAGTACATTGTTCTATTAAACCGTTTACTGTTTAAATAATTTGACTTTGCTCGTTTTATTTTAAGAAAATATAAATTGAAAAAGCATTTTCATTCAGTATTAGAAGATTTGTCAGTAAAAAAAAACAATCGCCAAAAAGATAAGCGTTTTTTTTATTTTTACTCGCAATGTAGAGCCCTGCATACTTCTTTTCAAGTTAACTCTTTTGTAGTTTTGATTACAATAGATCTGAATGAATGAACCTTGTAAGGGAGCGGCACTAAGCATTGCCCTGTTAATAATAAATTTCTTTGGTTTCTTTTTATAACATGCTACATTTCTCTCTTGCGGTTAGAAATATCAGGAAATTTTTTTCTTTTTTTCAACATCAGACTAAAAGAATCGTGATGAAGGAATCGGAAAATTAAAGTATTTTTTAACGATGCGATTCCGATTCCGATACCTCCCAAAATACACGATTCTTACGATTAACGATTCCGATTCCGATTAATCGTCCCACCACTACATGGAACCCAAATGCTTCTGATCTGCAAAGACTGCAAACTCAAAGAAAGAATCCTTTCAGTCGTGCTTCATTAGAAATTTGTATTGGTGAGATTATTTCATACAGAATAATCACGTTGACACACTGGTTCTCGTTAGATCACCAAAGTTAAGCAACATTGAACTTGGTCAGTACCAAATGGGTAACCATTTGAGAATAGTATGTGCTGTAAGTAAGGATGTTGACACCTCCCAGCAACAACTGCAAAAACCTGATGTTGTCATTTCCTCTAACGGGGATATACATGCGACTGGGGACCGCTTGTGAATTTCATACTCCCATGAAACTTCCTCCTTTAGAGAAAGCTGGTTTAATTTGCCTGTGTCACTTCAGTACAGTACAGTATTAGTGAGATTATAGATGCTTTGCTCACTCAGTGTCTCAGGTGGTTTTTCCATGCACAAACAAAACGCAATTTACCTATAGCTAGTGTAAATAGTGTCATAATTAAAATAGTAGTTTCTCTTCTTTTTTTTTTAAGTTGTCTTCCCTTGAATTAGGAATTCTTCTTATCAAGATTTGTGGTTGTGACATACTGATTTCAAACTCATGTAGAAAAGTTAACAAAATAAAAAGGTCACGGAAAAGATTTTCAATTTGACTGAATTCTTTATGAAAAAATTAGCCACATTCCTTTTAATTTGAATTTAAATCAAAATTCCTTTTTTGTTTTACGTTTTTTTTTTTGTTGTTGCTTGTTTGGTTTTTGGATTCCTACAAATCGATTAAGGGAGATTAAAGTAATTTGGCAAAAAAAAAAAAAGACAAAGAAAGAAAAAAGCTAGAAACCTAATGACAATTCAAGATGTGAACTTCAAAATTTGGTTAATTTAAAATATTTTATTTTTGCTTATCCTGCATCAAAAGGAAATAAGTTTTTGTTGTCTGTTTTTATAAGGTTGAACAGAAAGTTCTTGCGGTTTTTAACTTTTAAATTCAGATGAACATATCTCGGCTCAAACAAAAATTTATTGATCAAAATAACTCACGCACTTTTGACAATGCAAAACAAGTGTATTTATGTCAGTAATGTAAAAATCTTGCGTTCTGGTGGTGCTGATATCACTTAACTTTTTGAAGCATTTTTCACACAGAAAGCTGATGAGATGCTTGAAAAAGTGGTAGTCAGTAGGTTGAGAGGTCTGGAGAGTATGGCGGATGAGGCACAGTTTTGTAACCCAATTTGTTTAACTTCTGCAGGGTCAGTTTAGCAATGTGTGATCAGGCATAGTCATGGAGGAGAATTGAACCTTTTCTGTTGATTAACGCTGGGTGTTGTTGTCGAAGTTTCTGATGCATTTCATCCATTTATTGACAATACTTCTCCGCCGTAACTTTTACGCCTGCATTCAAAAAACTGTGATAGATGAGACCAGCCACAGATCACCAAACAGTCAGCATGACCTTCTTTTGGTGCAACTCTGACTTCAGGAAGTGTCATGGAGCTTTGTCAGCATCTAACCACTGAGCTGAGCATCACCAGTTATCATAAAGAGCCCATTTTTCATCGCAAGTCACAACCTGTTTGAGAAATAGGTCGTTCTTGTTGCGTTAAAGAAGGGAAGATGACACTTCATAACAGTGTTCCTTTTGGTTGTCGTTCAATTCGTGAGACACTCATTTCTCAAGTTTTTTTGTCTTTCCAATCTCTCTCAAGGGGTTGGAAATTGTCATACGTTACATCTAATTCAGAAGTAGGTTCTCAAACAGTCGTGCATGGATAGGCTTCAGCTAATGCTCTTAATTAATCGTCATCAATATCCGATTACCGATCTCTTCACTCATCCTTTTCAAGACTCATAACTGCCACAAAATTTCTTAAATCACCGTTGTGATGTGTATTCAGTAGTGGTTCTTGCACCAAATGCTTTGTTGATATCACAAGCTATTTTAGCAGCTTTTCGGCCTAGCTTAAATTAAAATAAGAAAATTGTGACGTTTTGAAAAGAAGACATAATTGTTTTAAAATGATTTTAATTTAAACAATTAGATAGCATGAAAAACGTTCTTTAAAATGATATATAAATTAAAAGTATTATAAGAAAAACAAATTGGGAAATACATAATTTGAAATCAAAATTAAAAATTCCGCAAGAACCTTCTTGTCAACCAAATATATGCGGATAAACAAAGTTTCTCGGAGACAAAAACAACTTTTAAATGACTTTATTTATATAAACTAATTAAACGATTATCATGAATTTTGAAAAATTGTTTGAAAAAAATTATTCTCGTTTATGTAGAGAAATTGCTTAAAAGTTTTACTTTTATTTACACAGAAAACATCAGTAAAAATCACAGGTGAAAAATGTGGTTAAGTGTGTGTGCACATATTTCTTTAAGGTCCTTTAACGATGAGAAAGTGTCAACGTATACAGACCTAACAAGTATACAATATTTCATCTGCACATGAGTGGCTTAAGACTTATAAAGCATTAACTTTAAACCTTACGCTGCCCGAGAAGTAATGAAAATTCTGCATGTTTCTGCTTTCAATCATGCTATATCACAGAGTGAAAAACAACACACAGATATCATAATATAGAACAGATTTATTTCGATAGGTACAATAATAAACATCCATGTCAGGTAGCAACAACTGGTAACTGAGTCGGCAAGTAAACCGCTAATGGTTCACTGTAAGTTTGCCTTTCCAACTCACAGCCTTAACTGACAACTATCAGTTTTGCTTTCATTAAATATATATAAACCGTAGTCATGTGTTCGAGCTAATGGCACACTAACACTCAACCGTATATTATCATTTTCAGTCATTTTTTTTTTTAATTCTTAAAATTGTCTGTTTATGGACATCTAACAAACCCCCACAAAATTTTTAAAAATCTTAATCATTATCATATCATATGCATCCAAAGATTTGATTGTTGGCATTGGTTTCACAGATATTTTTCTAATCAGAATTCTTTCTAGAAAAACATCAGGTACTTACAAGAGGGATCACATGAAGGTTGCCAACATCCTAAATGAAAGAGATTTTTGTGAAATGAACTGGATTTGAACTTGGAACACCCAAATCGTTAGTCGATGTCATTAACCACTTGACTACCTCAGCTTCCAAAAAAAAAAAAAAAAATCTTAATACAAAATTGTCACCACCAATGTATTCTTTGTAAAATTTTACCTGAATAAAGTTGTATTTGATCTTGGTATAGGACTTTGTTTTCAATTGCATCTCTGGTAAATGATAATAAAAATCGATAACTGAAAACTAGAAATTTTCAATGGAATCCGAGAAAAATTTGCATGGTGTCATGAATTTTTTTTTTAAATGTCACCATTATTAAACCTAAATTGAATTTTCCAACTGATAACTTATTGATTTCTATATACTTTCTCTTTTATAACATATTGGCACTGTTGATTCACAAAGTAAGGATTAAACCTTAGAGTAAATATGGTATTTTGGTGAGAGTGTTTAGTGTAGAGCAGGGTTTCCCAATCTTTTTCGGCACCCCCCCCCCCTAGAACACTGGATACTTACTACCGCCCCCTCCCTACATGCATACTTACATAATATTGTGATTGTGCTGGACACATTAAAATATAAAAATAAAAATGTGGTTTGCCTTTCAAACAGGGCATGAAAGATGTTTTAAGATCATGCTATCATGCATGCTATAAGTATTAAAATCAGCTTCTTTTTTCTTCAATATCAGACGGTGAAATCAGTGTTTTCCTGATAATAAAGTAGTAGTAGATACTTAAAGTGAAAATGATTGAATATTCATAGAGTTTCTTCAATAAAATTCAACACTGTCGATCAAATGTCAAACAGTAACAACTATAAATCAAGTGGGTCAATTAATAAATCATACCATTGCTAAAACAATAATCAATAATCAATAAATATCAAAATAATAATCACAGGAATCACCAATCAATGTGCAGATTGTTGTTGATGATCAGCAACAAGTTTTGGAATATTTGGTTCCATATTTGAGAAAAAAAAGTTTTAGCTCACCATTCGGTTTCTATTGCCAGGAACCATTCGATAGATGAGAAAAACTTGTTGAAAATGTGAATCAGGAATCAATCAGATTCAGAAAACACTTAAGAAGTTTTGTCAACATTACAGGGTGTGATTCTGGAATTGATTTTTCCAATTAAAAATAAGTGTGATGCAAACAATTTCCACATAAATTGTGAATCCCAAAGAAAATGGGCTAAGAAACTTGGCACTGTGTGAAAGAAAGAGTGAGGGGAAAAGAGGGAATGATGCACTGGAGGAGAGCACTCACCCCTTTCTCTCTTTTAATGAACTCTTATGTGTTGGTATTTTTTTTTTCTAATTCAATAAAGTAGATAAGTTTCATTTAAATGACCTTGTTAAAACAGGGTTGGTCTAACAACCTTTCTTGAAAATGAATGGGCAGATTTTTAAAAAGATTTTTTTAAGATAATGTATCCTTGTTTTTATTAAATTACTTTAATTACTATTAATATGAATGAGACCACTGTATATATATATGAGAGAAATAAGACAATAAAATTACAAATCAATAACATCAAGCATTAATTTATTATATGTTGTTAAAAAATAGATATACAAATTAAGATTCAAATTCTTGTCTAAGAATCGTTTGTCATGGGTAGAAATCAGAAGGTCACAGTATTAATGCTATGGGGGCTGGTTGAAGCTTTTTCAACACTATTATTGGAATGCCGTCAGGGCCAGTTGCTTTACTGGAATCAAGGGTTTTGATTAGCTTGGCGACCTCACGCACAAATATTTGTATGTTGCATAGCATGTTGTCTGTTATAGGAGGAAATATGGGGAGTTGATGGCCTTCGTCGCATACGGTAGAATTAGCGGCAAAGTTCTTGGCAAATAGTTTGGCCTTGTCTGATGCTGACAAGATAACCTCAGATCCATTAATGATGGTTGGGATAGAATGCACACTTCTGTTCAGGATCCTGTTTGCTATTTGCCAAAACTGGTGGGAACCAAGCCGCTGCTCAGCTACTTTGGATTTAACGGACTGAGCATATAGCTCTCTTGCATTTTTTATTACTCTTTTACAGTGGTTGCTAACAGTCCTGAAAGCAGCTTTAGTCTCAGTACATCTATTACGTTGGTAGCTGTGGAAAAAATGATTTCTGTGTGTGATGGCAGCAGCAAATTCTGCGGAGAACCCTGGCTGGCTGTTAGGATTTTGATGGAATTTTTTGAATGGTATGAATCAGTCTATGCTTACAATTAACCATTCTGTCAGGTCTGATACTATAGAGGACACATCCTTTTTAAACATGGAATACAGAGGTAGATCAGATATAAATGTGCAGAAGCTATCCCAGTCAGCCATAGAGTATCGATATACAGTACAGTGGAGAAGTACGTTTGAAGACTTATTACATTTCATTTTTATCTTAAGTTATAAGACTGAGTGGTCGGAAGATCCCAGAGGAGATAGAATGGAACATGAACATAGCTCAGGGGAAGTTGTGAGAAAAAGGTCTAGAAGGCTTGCATACTGATCGGTAGTATCGGGCACAAGGGTGGGTTCGTGGACAATCTGAGTGAGGTCACTAATCCCTTTTTTAGTTTGAGTTTTTACTGTTTTCTTACAAAACACATTCCTAGAATTAATGTATATCTTCCCGGCAATCATCGGTTTAAGCCGAGCATTGCGACAGACTAATTTCCCCTATCTCATCTATCTATTTATCTATCTATCGTGGCCACAAATTCCGTGTTCAATTTAGTACTAGGTTATAATTGAAAACTGAACTCCCACGTGAAAAGTTATAATTTTTTTTTTTATAATTTATATCATTTTTTTTTTTTTCCACGACTTTTTTTTTTCAGTAAAGTTTTTTTTGGGATGCCACAGAATTTTTAAATATATTTTTTAAAGTAAATATGTAAAAATATTGTTATGAAAAGCGTAAATTGTTAGATGAAAGTATAGGAAAAAAATTTAGTTTTTTCACGAAAATTAATATTTTAGTTGGTACTCCTTGGGTGTTGAGTTCCATGGTGACCAGCAGAATTATTTAATGGTCGCTCCCTGAGTCACGGCTAACACATGCGCATGTAACATTTTTTATTTATTTACTTACGTTGGCTTCGTAACTAAACGATTTATTGATAATTTCGCACTGTTACAAACATTATTCATTTACGCTGGCTTAACTTTTTAAGTAATCCAAAATTTCCACTACTTACGATTACTACACTATAATCACATTGACTAATGTACACCCATTAACCCTTATCCTCGAGTGGCCTCCGGGCCTTGATATGTGGTGACTCCTATGTAAAAAAAGAAAGTTAAAATGTTATCGAAATCTTACTGCAATTCTCAACTTCGTATTTATGTGAACTCAGAATGCCCTACCTAAACATTAAACATACACTAAAAACAACACTAAAAACAAAAACATGAAAGACTTAAAAATATTGAAAAAGAGTTAAAAGTGTCTCTCTCATATTTGCCCACAGATTGCAGCAGTAGTTAAAAAGCACCAGGCACAACTGTCCCAATGACATTCACCAGGTATTGAATACAGGATATGTTGATTTATGGGAATAAAAATTCATTTTATATAATCTGTTTTTTATATTATTACAAAAGGGATTTATAAGTAGAAAATTTTAATTCTTTTATAATGGGTGTGCTACTAAAATTTAAATAAACTCAATAGTGTGCCGTCATATAAAAAAAGTTCTGCACTGTCTGTTAAGCTTTAGTCCCTGTCCCCTTGCTGCAATGTTACATCTCTGCACTTGTTTTACAAGTACTTCCACAGAATGTGCTCCAACGAACTTATTGTGCACAACATACATACCTCCAACAAACTTGACGGGCATCCCTTCACTGTAAAGATTTCCGGATACCAGAAAAGGTTCTACTGTTTCGTTCCTTGCTAAATTGCTTGTTTGTAATATACCGAATTTTACTGGTTTTGTATAATTCAGTAACTTTTCATATACCAATAAATTTTAAGCCAAAACGAGATGACTTAAATTGTAAGCTACAAAATTATCATATTTCATAATTGAGCATTCATATACTGTATTAACAAAATCAAGACTTCAAAAAAAGAATTGATAGCAACAAAAAGTGTATTTCATTGTTAGTTACAATTGTTTCAAGAGTAATTGGACAAATTCAAACATGGCATTTGAATAAAAAATACTTTAACAATAGAACAATATGTAAAGACATTTCTCTTAAAGGAAATAAAGCATGCGAAAACATTTATTCCGGACGCATCTTTGTCAAAGCTGATGGAACCCAAATCATATATTTTTTTTTTTACTTTTGAAATCACTAATATATATTTGGTACAATATAATAAGCAACAGGGAATTGGTTCTTTAATAATAAATACGAAATCTGCATAAATTAAAATATTAAATTTAAGTATATTTTATGACCGGGCAAAGCTGGATGGCCTGCTAATATATATAGCGTTGGGACGATTAATCGGAATTGGAATCGGATATTGGAAAAATAGGAACTTTTGGGGTATCGAAATCGGTATCTGAACTGGAAAAATTTGTGTCTATTTCCCAATGCCAAAAACGATTCTTTTGTTTTTTTATTTGATTTTGTTTAAACAAATCTTCTACTGCTGATAGTACTGATGAAGTAATGAAGATGTATTGATTTAAAACTATCAGTAAAATCAAAATCAATAAATCATTCCTCACACGTGTATTTGTAAGCTTGAAAATATTCACACATTTAACATGTCTTTTTATGGTAATCGTGAAAAATAACAACTTTATAGTTAAATATTTAGAGATTTATAAAGAATTGGAATCAGTAATTGTATTGGAATTGGGAATTTAGTACGGAATCAGTAATTGTATCAGAATCAGAATAATATTGGAATCGTCCTATTACTAATATATATATATATATATATATATATATATATATATATATATATATATATAAAATCTTCCAAATTACATGATTTCCTTGGATTTTATTTGTGCGAATGGAAATTCAATTAACTTTCTTGGATCTATATTTTTGGATTTTACCGTCATTGGATAATTTGCCTTTCACCAAACTATCCAGTCACGTGAAATCACCTTTTTCTTCACCATATTCCCTCTGCTTCACTTTTTGTTATCAAGTAAGATCTTTGACTTACTTGCAGTTTCATCAAATACTTTTGTATGCAAAATCCGATCCCGCATTTTGCTAATTCCTACCCTCTGATGAGAAAGAAAGTATTTCTTCGAGACTCCGCGGATTAAGGACTATCCACTTATTAAGTGTTTCCTTTTCAAATTAAATATGTTTCTAACTCTTTTTCAAAGTGTTTTTTAACATGTTTTATTAACTATTTGCTCTTATATATATATATATATATATATATATATATATATATATATATATATATATATATATATATATATATATATATTAGAAGGTCGTCCGGCGTTGCCCAGTAGTAAAATATGCATAATTTAATTCATATATCATTCAAAAATGCATATTTTAATTCATACAGAATTTGAGACACATGGATACAAGTATTATGTTTTTCTAAACAGTTCATTTCTTGAAAGTAAAAAAAAATACTCGAGCTGAGATCAAAACCAAAACCTGAAGGCAGTGAGTCAAATACGATAACCATTAGGCCATCTTGGCAGGTGTGGGTCTATTTTATATTGCATAGGTTAACGCATGCGCACATTCGAATTGTGTATATGTCTACTTATGAACCCATATATGTCTGCATTTACTTTGTTTATGTATGTGTGCATGTACGTATGTGTCTGTATGTGGTTGCCTAGAAGTGTACATATGTATATATATATGTATGTATCTGAATGTGCGCATGCGTTAACCTATGTAATATAAAATAAACCCATTATAAATGACAAGGAACTAGCCAATGTGCAACAACAAACCTTTAAACGAACATCGTGTCAAAAAAAATTACATCTGCACTAACCCTTTCCCTCGCTCTCTCTTCCTCTCTTTCCCTCTTGCTCTACCTCTCTTTCCCTCTCGTCTTCCCTCTCTCCCTCTCTCCCTCTCCCATCTATTTAATATACCTTGTGAAAAAAACAAAAGCCAGTTAAAATTTAAAACCAAAATATTGAAACTTCTCCCCCCCCTCTTCTCCTTACCTCCCTCACTTTTCTCTTTATCATCCTCTCCCCACCTTTCCTCACTATATCCATATATCTCCACACACACCTACCTGAATCAGCTACCCCCACACACACAATACAATCGAATGTATCTTTAACCTTCAAAACTGAAATATTGTCAACATCCGCCTCTCCCCCCTCCCCTTTTCTTTCTTTTTTTTTTTTTCTTAAAAACACCTTTTTTCCAATGACTAACATATGTAGCCAAACAGATAAAACGGTAATAAAAAAAATAAAAACATATTTGCCCTGCAATAGTATTGAGCACTCTCTTCAAGTATTTACTAATTACCAGTTTTACCAAATATATATATATATATATATATATATATATATATATATATATATATACTTCAACTTTGTGGAAAGTGGTTAATATACCTCATAATTCAAGCACTATGTTTAAGATCTGTTGCTTGTCATGTCAAGATAAACTTTTGCTCAAAGAACAAAATTGCCAAGAAAAAAATTGTTAAAATTTTCCAGGAATTGTTGTTGCTATGACTAACAGTAAATCCAAAAAAACAATTTTTTTTTTTTGGATGGGGGGGGGGGAATATAAGCAATGCCACCATAGTGTAGGTATACAAGAAGCGACTACATCCTATACGATACCACGCCTCTAAACAAAAACAATGAATGACCTTGGGAATCGAAAAGCAGCTGCTCCACTGGTTCTATGTAAGCATGATAGGAACTCTTTCATGTGCATTCTCACACATCAAAGAGACGTTCCGATAAAGGCCATATATATATGCAAGTAAATAGACTCGCACTCACAGACATTTACAAATATAGAAATGCTGACTATCTAATACCATTATTTGTGGATCTTGCTTGGTTGTTCATGGATTGAAACTAAATATAGTTAAGAGGAATAGTGGATGAAAGGAGAAGTGATGGGAGAAGAGGAATAAAAGAGGAGGTGAGATGTATCTATATCTATATAATGTTGCTGATAGTCTGTCTGTTTTTTATCTGTCCATCCACTTTCTTGGAAACTATTGGGACGATCTGGCTGAAATTTTGTATGCCCTTTGTTATGATACAGTACAGCAAACTAAGTATTATGGTATCCATTTGATGCACAGTTAGGAATTAAAAGGAGTTAGTATTAGGTTCGTGCAAAAATAATGTTGTTTTTTATCAGATATATATACGTCAGAAAACGACATTTTTGCACCAACCTAATCTTATTATCTTGTTTGTTCTCGTGTACACTGGATTATGTCATAAAGGTCGTGTACTAGTACAGGATAGAATAATAAAAATTGTCGCCCTAGAAAAGGCAACATGATTCCATTTCCATTTGATGAAGACTGGTTTTCTTTTTTTGTTGCGCCACTGTACAACTCATGCTCTCTACTGATCCAAGTTATGACAACAGAACCATTGCTAGCACCCTCAGAATGCAAATCCGGATGGTTCAATGCTTGAGGGCACAGCTCAACAAAGTTTCAGGCCACATTTATGTCTTTGGTCTGGTTTCAAGCGAGTGCCACATCATGCTACCTCACATCTTCAAAATTAGTTTGAAAGTCAACACCAAAATGTACCTAGATGTGCTGACGAGTGTGGTGATCACCTGGTGCAATCAGGTGGCCACTGGAAGACCATGGGTGTGGCAACAGGACTTGACGCTGGCCCACAAGTCCAAATAGACCGTCGGGTTATGCTTCAGAAAGAGTGCTACAACTTTGTACCCTTCTCTCACTGGGCCCTCCCTCCTCCCCTAACCTAAACCTGCGAAACTACTTTTGTTTGGTCATACGTTGAGAACATTACCAACATGACCATCCACAACACTAAAGCCAGCTTGATCGCCACCATCCGCTGAGCTCCCGCCAGTGCTTGTGGAAAAGCCATGTTCCTAGTTTTGGTGGTGATTGAGGCTGAAAGTGGCTACATTGAATAGATGTCAGCTCTACTACATAATCAAGTTACCCAAACTGATTTCTTTTTTCAATAAACCTGTATCGTTCCACCCTGCATATTTCTAAAACTCTGATATTGTTGTTTGTTATGTTGCTTGCTTGTCACCATGCACACTTTTCACCTGCACATGAATGTTTTAGATGGTGAGGTTGTAATCTAGTTGGCCCCTTTTCTTTGCTAGGGGTAAGGTTACATAGACACTTGTCATACCATTGGAGAATTCTCCTTGCATTTCTGGTTTTACAATTGAAAACCATAAAGGAAACTTTAATCTCTTACTTTATTTGACGTCACACTGTTTTCTTGAACTCTTCCATTTCATGTATCATTTCTCCTGCCTTTTTTTTTTTTTTTTTTTTTAATTACATTTTCACCCCAAACAAGGCAAATTGCCACTTTGGTGTAGGGGGCTACTATCAGGGGCAACAACTACTGGGGTACTATGTAGGGATTTGGGCAGCAAGGTGTCGGTTCACGTTACACTTGAACTTCTGCACGTCAGTATTGTTGGGGAAGCAGGGACCTGGAATGGAATTCCAGAATCTAGCGGTTCTGGGGAAGAAACTATTGGAGCAAAAAGATCTTTTACATCTAGGGATCTCTACAGTGTGGGGGTGGGATTTAGCAGCCTGTCGGGTTTGTCGAGGGTGCACACGTCGTGGGGGCACAAGTGATTGCAGTTCGTCAGAACATTCACCACTAAAATACTTGTAGAAAAGGCAGAGGGATGCAACATTTCGTCGATGGGACAGAGGCTGAAGCTTAGATGTCAGTTCAGGGCCTATCAGGTTGGCGACTCTCTTTTGAACCTTGTCAAGGAGCGAGAGACTAGTAGCAGATGCACCAGCCCAGATGTGGCAGCAATACTCCATACATGGGCGAATGGTGGCCTTATAGAGGTACAGGATACTTTCGGGTGTTAGTAGTTTTCTAGCACGGTCGAGAGAGCCCACCTTTCTTGCAGCGGCCCTGGCAATGCCTTTAATGTAATTGTTCCAACTCATGTTTCCTGTGAATGTTAGGCCAAGGAGTTTGAAAGATGGACTCTCAGATAAAGAGTCGTTGGCCATTGCTATGGGTGGTAGAGAGGGTTTCTTGTAATTATTGAATGAAACTAGCTTAGTAGGAACAAGTCTAGTTTAAATAGAGTAGAAAGGGGTTTTGTGACTCTTGCTTCACTTATTTTGTCTTTTTGTTCTCACATTCTATGGAAGATGTTTCTGACAAAGATGGAAGAATTGTTGTTTTCTAGAGTGATTAACAGAAAAAAAAAACAAAGAAAAAAAAACATGAAGAAGACGTCTTTGCTACCCAGCCACAAAATATGTTCTCACATTTCTGATTCCTTCTACAGGGTGGCAAAAAAGTCACTGGGGGATTTTTCACTTGAATAGATTCTTTATTTTTTTATGGTACTTTAATGGAATTTTATCATAATATTACAAACATAATGGAAATTTGTTTGTAAAAAGCTGAAAAATAATATTTTTAAATGCTTTCTTTTTTTTTTTAGATTCATAAATTCGTGCTGCGTGATTTCCTTTTCAAAATATTATTCATGACAAATTGCAGAATCACTCGATTACAGTTGAATTCTTCGACTTCACTCCTGATGTTCTCCTTCACTTTTCAGGTTTTTTGATATAAACCTTTTCTTTTAGATACCCCCACAAAAAATGTGCTAACATGCTGAAAATGAAAACCATTTAAAAAATGTTATTTTTGATAAAGAATTTTTTTTTTTCATTTTTGTTCACTTTTTGCAAACAAATCTTCGTTATATTACATTAAAATTTCATTAAGGTACCATCAAAAATAATATTCTCAGGTTTTTTCATGTAAATTTTTTCTTTAAGAAAAAGTTGCTAACAAGACTGAAAATGGAAGTCATTTAAAAGATGTTATTTTTCATAAATATTAAAAACATCAAATCTATACATCAAATTTTGAAAAATCAGAGATTGAAATTCCATCAAAATTTCAACTGTGACCTAATTTTTCATGGTCAAGGTCAAATAAGAAAGAGGAATCCTTAACCTTGACCTCAACTTAGAAATCCCAAAATTAAACCAGTTCTAAATTAGACCATCACAGATATTTAACCATGTTTGGCAACGATTTACCAAGCAATGAGGATGCTAGGCTGTACACAAACAAGCAAATAAACTCCACCAAAAAAATAGACCTTTGCTTAGGTAGAGGTAATCATAAAAGAAGTAGTGAGAGGAGACACAAGGCATGAATAATTAAAAGAGAGAAAGAAAATGGTTAAGAGTGAGAGAGAGGGAATGGATAAAAAAAATGATTAAAAAAGAAACATATATACAGGGTGGAATGATAAAATTGTCGCCCAAAAGAAAACAATACAACTTTGTTTCCAAACTTGAATTGAAAAAATCAATTCAAGTAATTTGATTATACAGTAGAGCTTACATCTATTCAATGTAGTCTCTTCAGCCTCAATCACTGCTTTAATGTGTCCAGAACTGGGAGCATGCCTTTTCCACAAGCACCGAAGGGAACTCAATGAATACTCAACAGATGGTGGCGATTAGGCTGGCTTTGGTATTGTGGGAGGTCATGTTGGTGATGTTCTCGACATATGACAAAACAAAGTAGTCCAGCAGGTTTAGATTGAGGGAGGAGAGGGACCACTAAGAGAAGGGTACAAAGTCATAGCACTTCTTCTGAATCCAAGCCTGAGTTTCTTTGGGCTTATGGGTCGACACCAAGTCCTGCTGCCACACCCAGGGTCTGCCAGCAGCCACCTGATTGCACCAGGGGATCACCACATTCTTCAGCACATCTAGGTACACTTTAGTGTTGACTTTCAAGCTGACTGGGAAGATGTGAGGTGGCATGATGTGGCCCTCACTTGAAACCACACCAAAGACCATAACCGTGACCGGAAACATTGTTTTCATCACCCTGGGCACGTCCCTCAAGCATTGAACCATCCGGACTTGGATTTTAAGGATGCTGGCAATGGTTCTATTATCATAACTTTGATCGGTAGAGAGCATGAGTTGTACTACAGTGCATCTCCAATCTTGCTCATTGAACATTGTGTCACTTTCAGACATGATAGAAGGCTCCTATCACTATTGGGATTTGTACACAACTGGCCAACTAATAGATGGTCTGCAACAAAAAAAAAAAACAGTTTTCATCAAACGGAAATGGAATCATGTTGTCTTTCCTAGGGCGACAATTTTATCGTTCCACCCTGTATTTACTTGGTAATGGGTGCCATCACAGAATGATCTTAATTATTTTAAAAGTTGCAAAACCTACTATTCATCATTTCTGATGGCATCTTTCTCAAGAAAATACTTTCTTGCAAAAAAATGATTATCAAAGTTTAGAAATTATATTTTTAATAATACAAGATATAACAAATACTGACCCAATGGGTCATGGGTGGTCTAGTACAATACTAAAAGTGATAATCCTACTTGGTTTTATTGGTAGTACACTGACTGCATTACATAGGAAGAGGGAGGAAACACAAAATGAAGTGTACTGATTAAAAGAAATGGAGAGTACTGGAAATCTGGGGAGGTTTACTGTCAGACTCTAACGAACACCACCTGTTTTTCCTAGTGAGAAATCACCGATTATGACTTGTATGGGAACTCTTATTAGGTATAAAAGAAAATATTAAAATATGCGGATCTTAAATGTGAAAGTACAAGAATGAATAGGTTAACTGAAAATATCTTCGGCAATCTACACTTTCAGGAAATACAAAAAATTATTCTTACAAGCATATGTACGACTTTGTCTACAGAAAAGTCATTGGTATCTGAATAGCATACAGAATTTAAAAAGGGAAATAACAGCAATTATTTTTTTGTATAATCTAATGAATGCATTAGAAACCAATCTTACTACTCTCTTTTAATTTTTATTATACACTAGCAGGAAAACCCGGTGTTGCTCAGGATTAAATAAGTAACATTATGTCATTTTGTACTCAGACCATGAAGCCACTGAATGTGAAGAGCTAAAAAAAAAAATACTAATTCAAGGTCAAAAACTTGTCAATTATAAGTGAGAAACATCACTTCTGGAATGTGAGGACTAAAGGACAAAATAAAGGAAGGGAGAGTTACGCAGATGCTGAAAATAAACCTAAAATCCACTTTCTACTTTTCTTTTGTAATTTTAAAGTTATAAAATAAAATGAAGTAAAATGTTGTACACTGTTTTTATAGGTATCAAGTGCAAAGACAATATGCTAATATACTGGTAGCAACTAATTTTAACGTCACATCTCTCGTACATCATGACTCTACTTTTTTATATGGAGTTTTAGCTGCTTTCAAACCTTCGATTTATGATCAAAATGTAGTATCTGTTCTGTCCGCAATTGACTCAAGTAGTTTTTATCTTTGTCCCATCTAAAGCTTCTCTTTTTAGGGGGAGCTATATATCTTCCATATGAAAAGCTGACCTTGTGTTTATGCTCTTATAAAGAGACAAATAAATAAGGATTCTAGTCAAACCTCGTCAATCATCCTGGCTAAATAATTGCATATGGAAACTATCTCTACACTTATAGAAGATTCTTATTTGACCCACTGAATGTCTAAAATTTAGTGTTGGGACGATTAATTGGAATTGGAATCGGGAATCGGAAAAATCGGAACTTTTTGGGTTATCAGAATCGGAAAAATTTGTGTATATTTTCGATGCCAAAACAATTCCTTTATCTTTTTTATTTGATTGCTTAAAGCACTTCCACTGCTGGTAGTAATACTAAGATAATAAATATTCATTAATTTTAAAATATCAGTAAAGTTAAAATCTATAAATCACCCGACCCCCCGGTAAGTGTATTTTTACATTTAAGAAAATATGTACAAATTTAGCACATATTTTACGGTAATTAGGGAAAATAACAACTTTATAGTTAAATATTTAGAGATTTATGAAGAATTTGAATCATAATCGGTAATTGTATCGGAATCGGGGAAAATATTGGAATTGCCCCATCACTACTTTGACTAATGGATTAATGAAATATGGATAATAATAGTTCAACTAATAGAACAATCTTTACCAGTTGTCTTTATCTGATGCAGAACACATCAGTAATCCATTTTATTTTTACTAACGTATCATCGCGAATCAAGACCTGAAAGCTACTTGAGGACAATTGTTGCAATATTTTTTATATATAATGAGGGTATTATTACAGAAAGTTAGACGGTTCTAGTTATAGACACTGGCGATAGGAACTGACCAATCAAATGGAGCCATAATCTACTAGCAACCAATCAGAAACCAGAATTGCTCCATAAAAAATATTGAGTCTTCCAGCATTCCTGCACATGATTTTTTTGTGTCTAACGTGAGAAGGACTTTCCTCTCCATCTGCAGACTTTAGCAATTCGACACTTTATAAATCAACTACCCAAGACTTTTTCTTTTCTTCTGAAACTAAAAATGGTTTCCAATTTAATGGTTAATGGTTTGTGTCAGATGGATGGAAAGACAAACACTTTGAGGATGCAGATCATGGTTGGATCTGAGCAGAATTTGATACAAGAATTTGGTAACATTAGACTTGAAAATGATCATGCTGTAGTCAGCTGGGCAGCTGTTCCATGGTATTGCATTCCACAGATGAAAAGTTTGGTGCTTCTTCATTATAGTAAAATTGGAAAGTAAAATATTAAATTTCAAGTAAAACCAATGGTATCTACTTAATAGTTATGTCACAATAATGAACATATCCAAAAATTATGAAAAACGATAAGCTAGAAAATTAATTCTTAATGAAAACAGTTTTCGAAGACAATGAGCAAAAATTGAGTTTTGCTTTAAAAAGAAATCAGAGAGTTTGAATCATAACAAGGCAGGTAATTATTTTCTGAAAACTTTGTAAATCTTAGGCCAATTTAGCAAAACTCAATTTTTGTTTATTGTGTTCGAAAAGTGTTTTAATTAAAATTAATTTTCTACCATATCGTTTTTCATAATTTTTGGATATGTTCATTACTGTGACTTGATAGTAAAGTAGACACCATTGGTTTTACTTGAAATTCAATATTTTGAATTTTGTTTTTATAACAAAGAAATGTCAAAAGTTTTCAGGAAAGAAACTCTGCTTACATAATTGTCATTTAGCTCTGGGTGCAGAGAGGAAGAAAAGAATTGTTTTTACAGTAGTTGTAGCAAGATGATTATTTGCTGTAAATGTTTTACAGTGGGAAACTAAAGATTGGAGCTCAGTCGATCATCTACTATGAAAATAATGATAGAGTAGAGAAAGACTAGCAATGTCTCTTTGGTGAGAAAGAAGCTGCAGAGAAAAGAATAAGACATTCTCCACTAGATTTCAAAGTCAATTTTGTACTCTGTCATGGCAGGAGAGAGTGCTCTGAGTTTCACTTCTCCAGATGTTGCAACAGCCATATCTGGCTCTTATACAGGTAGAAGATTGAATCAGGAGTGAGATACTTTCTGGAGCAGTAGAATGATTCAACCAGTTTTCCAACAACATTAGCAACAGATTTGATATAATACTTCCATTTCAGGTCTGGAGTGAGTGAAAGTCAAACAGGAGACTTCCTCAAAGAAGAGGCTATTCATTTTAACTAAGGTAATGTGAGGATCTGCGAAATGACGATGAAGCAAGAGAAGATTGGTTTTAGAAGGATTAAAAGTAACCAACCATTTGTTTCCTCCCATTGCACAAACATGTTCCAAGTGTTTGTTCATACTTAAAGAAAAACTATAGAAAGCATGTATGAGAAGTGTTCAAATCTGCTCCAAAAGGGACTGTAGTTCTTACAGGCAAGTTCAAATATCAAGAGATACTGATCAGCAGTTTAAATGATATGTGAACATTTGGCAGCATCAACCTCAGAAAACACCTATTGTGGAAGTGTCACCTAATTGTCAGTACAGAGTGAAAATGTTCCACTCTGGCCAAGTCACACTCTGCAAGAGACGTATTTTGAGGTTGATGCCATCAAATGCAGTCATCGGTCATCAAATCATAGCATCAGTTGGCAATCCCAGAACTGTTCTGGTCTCTCCACTATTTCATCCTCCCATACCTGTTAATGCTCTCCCTTCTAACACACTCAGCAATGATACCAGTGTGTCCGATGATTCTGCACTTGATCATATGTCTTAACCTGATCTATCTAGCCATCATCCTTTGCCTAACTCAGTCATGGATATTATTGTTGAGGATGTGGGGAAGAAGATGAGCTGAGCATTGAGAAACTTGCTACCATTCAACAACCCCAGTTTGAAAGAATGAACTTTATTTGAATGAATTCATATGGATTGTTCTAGATTGTGAGGAAGGAAATGAACAATATGCTCCTCTTTGCTTTCTGTTTATATGTTGTTCATTCAATTTTAGCAACTAGTCTTTAGCCATTTGTCGATCTCTATTTGATTAATACCTAATGCCACAATCCACTTTAGGTAGAAGGGGATATAAATTTGTACTACTGCTGGTAAGAATAATCGGTGCTTCAATATTGAATGAACAAATTGAAATATTGAATTTCAAGTAAAACAAATTATACCTACATAATTGTTATGGTGTGAATAGTAACATATCCAAACATTATGAAAAACGATAAGGTAGAAAAATAATTATTGATGAAAAAAGAAATTATTAAATGAAACAAAATAACTTTATCATGCTTACTAAAAAGAGATAAGTTGACTGAGGAGATAATTAAGTTCTGCTGCTTATGTCACATGACGAACGTAATTCAAAATGTCAGACAAAATTTATTCCCCATCTAAACTGTTTTCCATTAATAATTATAGTTCTACCTTATTGTTTTCCATAATTTTGGGATATGTTACCATTTGCGACATGGCAATTGCATAGATACCATTTGTTTTAATTGTAATTCACTATTTTGAGTTTCGAATTTTATTCGTTCGATATAGAAGCATCGACTAATCAATTAAGTTAAAAAGGGGGAGGTAACTGGTTATACCATTACAATAAACAATAATTTTAACAGCATGTTTTCATTGTCCACTAAAATAGACAGATTCAATTTTTATTGATTCTGCCTTTTTTGTGTGTGTGGATTTAGCTACTTGACCTTTTAAATCCATTCGTGTACTCAGTGACCGATATGTCCATATCCGGTTTTAAAGGTTAATTTGAGATACTTTTATCTTTGCTTTGTGCTCGCACAACGCTGCCAGACCCAAGCACTTTTCACTGGATGTACACTACAAAGGATTAAATTATGATTTGTTCAAATGAAATAAGTAACCTTGTGTTGCATGCACCCTCTGATGTAAAAAAGGAAATATTATGTGTATAATTGTTTTAAAATAATCATTGACATCCAAATTATGATAAAAGTTTGCCTTATGAATGACTAGATGTTCATATTTAGCATTGTTCTGCAATGCATGAACTTTGAATAATGACCTTGTGATATATGAGCTTTATCTAACAGAATACACTACAATAAAATTTAATATGCAAATCACAAATTCTGGAATATTCAAGGGAGTTAACTCTATTAATTCAAGGCTGTGAACATACATATTCTTAGCATTTTAGCTAGGATTTCATAGAGCTTATTGCCTAAGTTTGTTGTGATTCCTTTTAAATTGCATTCCTAAATGTTCTTGTTATTGTAATGTATATTTGATTTGAGCTGCAGTAAACTAAATATATAGGATCTCTTAGAATTTATTTAAAAAGACTCTTAGCTAATAGAATAAATGATTCCTCGTCTGGTTTTATTTTTTGGTACTAGAGAACTTGGCTGGTTACTTTAAATGCATCTAAAACCAAGCTTTTATCTTGACATCAACAATGCTCTGATCCCCACCTGGCATCAATTGAAATGAATGGCTCTCGTCTTGGAGAGGCCTCATGTTTTGACAAGCTTCTGGGCGTGACCTTTACTCCTGATCTGAAATGGAACACATGCATTAAATCTGTTGCCAAGGCTACTGGAAAAATGGTAGGATTCTTCTATCAATCCAGTAGATATCACATTGCTTATGCAATTCTCTATCTATATAAGAGTCAGGTACGTCTAAGGATGGAGTACTGTTGCCACATCTGGGCAGGAGCTGCTAGAAAGGACTTATCCTGCCTTGATAGAGTTCAAAATAGACTTTGTAGCCTTGTGGGGGATGTCCTTTTCTCTTCCCTGCAACCTCTTTCTCACAGAAGAGATGTTGCGAATTTGTCTCTGCTTTATCATTATTCTCACGGCAAGTGCTCAACTGAGCTTCAATCTATGGTTCCTCCTCACCAAACTTTCACAAGAAACACTTGTCTAGCAGAAAACACTGTCAATAATTCCCCACACTTTTTATCTGTGCCTAAACCTAAACGTAGATTCCATAAACAAAGCTTCTTTCTTAGAACTGTACGCCTATGGAATTGTCTTCCATTTTCCTGCTTTCCAGCTGACTACAATATGATTGTCTTCAAGTCCAACGTAAACAAGTTTTTGATGAGCCGTTCCATATAAGTTAACAAATTTACTGAATTTCCATTACTAACAATTACTATATTGTCCAATTGTCTACTGTACACTCTTTAACCTTTATCCTCAAGTGGCCTCTTGGCCTTGATAAGTGGTGATACCTATGTAAAAAAAAAAAAAAAACTCCAAAGGCACCCACTCCTAATATTTATTTTACCCTTGGTCATCTTTAAATATTGTTTCAATCTTAAAGTTTACCATTCATCTCCATACTCCATCTTGATATTTTTGATTTTTGATGTCCCTCTTAGCTTCCACTCCCATTTAGGAACTGACCTGCACGTTTTCGGTTAACCTCGAACATAGTAGGCAGTTTGACACTTAGCAAAGGATTCGGAAGTTCTTACTAATCTGCCCCATTAGCATTTTGTTAGGTTCTTTATTTTTTTTTTCCTTCTTTTTGTGTTTTTGTAGACCTTCCCACTCCCCATCATTACTCACATATATTTATTTTTGTAAACAAAATCTTATTCAAATCATTGAGGATCTTTTAAGTAGGATTAAAGCCATGGAGTGAATGTGGTATTTTGGTGAAAGAGTCTAGTTTAGAGTGAAAAAATGTTTTTATTGTCAAAAGAATAGCGCTCAACCACCCTACCACCCCAAAAAAAAACAAAAAAAAAAACAAATAGAGCATAATGCCTCAGTTAAATTAAATTATTGTTATTTCACTAAATAAATTGTCTATGCGCAAAGTGTAATATCTACTCAAATACTACATTTCTTCATCTTTTCTGTCCTTAGTCAGTCAAGGAGAACTTTACCATTACTCCTGATCTTAAATGGAACTACGTATATCAAATCTGTTGCCAAGGCCGCTGGAAAAATGGTGGGATCTTTCTATCGATCCAGTAGATATCTCACTGCTGATGCTATTCTCTACCTATATAAGAGCCAGGTACGTCCAAGGATGGAATACTGTTGCCACATCTGGGCAGGAGCTGCTAGAAAGGACTTGTCCTGCCTTGATAGAGTTCAAAATAGACTTCGTAGCCTCGTAGGAGATGTCCTTTTCTCCTCCTTGCAACCTCTATCTCACAGAAGAGATGTTGCGAGTTTGTCTCTGATGTATCGTTATTTTCATGGAAAGTGTTCAACTGAGCTTCAATCTATGGTCCCCCTCACCAAACTTTCACAAGAAACACTCGTCTAGCTGTAAACACTATCAATAATTTCCCCCACTCTTTATCTGTGCCTAAACCTAAACGTAGATTCCATGAACAGGGCTTCTTTCTTAGAACTGCACGCCTGTGGAATTGTCTTCCGTTTTCCTGCTTTCCGGCTGACTACAATATGGTTGTGTTCAAGTCTAAAGTAAATAAGTTCTTGATGAGCCGTTCCATATAAGTTATTAAATTTACCAAATTTTCATTACTAATGATTACTATATTGACCAATTTCTACTGTACACTCTTTAACCCTTATCCTTGAGTGGCCTCTGGGCCTTGATAATGTGGTGATGCCTTTGTAAAAAAAAAAAAAAAAAAAAACTGAGGTAATTTTCATTTTCAAGGAGTTGAATTTTCCCCACATTAAAAACCAACTTTGTGTCTAACATTGATGTTATAGGAAGGGAAGTAAATCGGAAAACATATTCTGACATATATCGACATATCATCAGTGATACTCCTAAAATTATTGGATGTTTCAGGTCTTTCAACACCATACACTCTCCTCCAGGTGATCCAGCAGAGATTAATCAGACTCTACTCTCTTTTGATATTACTGGCTGGTTCTTCTCTATTTAGCCACAGCGATCTTGAAGCTCTATGACATACTAAGAACTAAGAATGGCTCTCCTATTCCTCACTAGCTTTCTATTGTTTTTTTCCTTTCCCTTTGCAAAACTCAATCATGTTCTGCTAAGAAAACAACAATTTTCCTCTACAAAACAACAACAAAAAAAAACAACCCATGAATCAATATTTGAAAATATCAAGAATTTGAAGCATTAAATTTTTTTTTTATCAAAATGATCAGATTTGTCATTAAAACCCTCAAAAGGGTTGATATGCCATAAAAAAAAACACCATGAATAAATATTTGAAGATATAAATAACTTGAAGCATAACATTTTACCAAACTGATTGGATTCGACATTAATTAACCTGTAAAGAGTTGATATGCCCTAAAAAAAACAGCCAAACCAATCTCCTATTTCTCTCTACTTCGATGCCTAAATTAATGAGTTTGAAAATAATATTACAATTTCATCATTTTCCAAGATAATGCAAATGTTCCCGATACTGACAGCCAGTATGCAAGTCTCCTAGACTTCTTCCTCACAACTTGCCCTGAACTGTGTTCAGCTTCTGTTCTGTCTCCACTTGGATCTTCTGACCACTCAGTTGTATCAGTTAAGATAAAAATGAAATATAATAAGTTCTCAGATGTACCTCTCCATCGTACTGTATATCGATACTCTATGGCTGACTGGGATAGCTTCCGCACATTTATATCAGATCTACCTCTGCGTTCCATGTTTAAAAAGGATGTGTCCTCTATAATATCAGACCTGACAGAATGGTTAATTGTAGATATAAACCATTTCATACCCTCAAAAATTTCCAGCAAAAACCTAACAGCCAGCCGTGGTTCTCTCCGGAATGTGCTGCTGCCATTGCACATAGAAATCACTTTTTCCACTGCTTCAAACGTAATAGATGTACTGAGACTAAAGCCACTTTCAGAACTGCCAGCAACCACTGTAAAAAAGCAATAAAGAAAGCAAGAGAGTTATATGCTCAGTCCGTCAAGTCCAAAGTCGCTGAGCAGCGGTTTGGTTCCCACCAGTTTTGGCAAATAGCAAACAGAATCCTGAACAGAAGCGTGTGCTCTATCCCAACTCTCATAAATGGACCTGAGGTAATCTCGTCAGCATCAGACAAAGCCAAACTCTTCATCAAGAACTTTGCAGCTAATTCTAAGCTTTGCGACCAAGGCTGCCAACCTCCAATATTTCCTCCTGTATCAGAAAACATGCTATGTGATATACAAATATCTGTACGTGATGTTGCCAAGCTAATCAAAAACCTTGATTCCAGTAAAGCAACCAGCCCTGACGGTATTTCAATTATAGTACTCAAAAGACTTCAACCAGAACTTGCGCCCATCCTTACAAATCTGTTTAAACATTGTCTTAAGGAGAATTGCTTCCCGTCACACTGGAAAATCTCATCAGTATGCCCCGTATTTAAGAATTCAGGTGATCGCTCATCTCCCTCACAGTACAGGCCAATAAGTCTCCTGTGCGTCATGATTAAGTTGCTGGAATCTATATTAAATAAAGAAGTAGTCAACCATCTCAGCAAAAATAACCTTCTTAGTGACATGCAATGTGGTTTCCATTCTGCTAGATCTACGGCAGATATGCTTACAGTTATATCTCATAGGGTTAGTGTATCTTTCGACGGAGACTACCTTTCTAGGGCAATTTCTCTTGACATATCAATGGCCTTTGATAGAATATGGCATAAAGGTTTACTTCACAAGATCTACAGCTACGGTATAGCTGGAAATATCTTCTCAATTTTTAAATCGTTTCTCTCTGATAGGTTCATAAGAATAGTGGTTGATGGGCAGAAATCAGAAGCTCTTAGTATTAATGCTGGAGTCCCTCAGGGGTCCATCCTTGGTCCAACTCTCTTCCTGATCTATATTAATGATCTTCCAAATCACATCCTTACATTATTCGTAGACATCTATGCTGATGACACTACTATCTATGGTAGCACATCTAAGATTGTAAACGACCAAGTTCTCTTTGATTCTCTCTCCTCTGATCTTGAGCAAGTGGTACAATGGGGAAAGAGGTGGCTTCTTACTTTTAATGCATCTAAAACCAAGCTTTTATCTTTACATCATCAACGATCTGATCCCCATCTAGCATCAATTGAAATGAATGGCTCTCGTCTTGTAGAGGCCTCATGCTTTGACAAGCTTCTGGGCTTGACCTTTACTCCTGATTTTAAATGGAACACGTACATTAAATCTGTTGCCAAGGCCGCTGAAAAAATGGTGGGATCCTTCTATCAATCCAGTAGATATCTCACTGCTGATGCAATTCTCTATCTATATAAGAGCCAGGTACGTCCAAGGATGGAGTACTGTTGCCACATCTGGCAGGAGCTGCTAGAAAGGACTTATCCTGCCTTGATAGATTTCAAAATAGACTTTGTAGCCTTGTGGGGGATGTCCTTTTCTCTTCCCTGCAACCTCTTTCTCACAGAAAAGATGTTGCGAGTTTGTCTCTGCTTTATCGTTATTTTCATGGCAAGTGCTCGGCTGAGCTCCATTCTATGGTCCCCCCTCGTCAAACTTTCACAAGAAACACTCGTCGAGCAAAAAACACTATCACTAATTTCCTCTACTCTTTATCTGTGCCTAAACCTAAACGTAGATTCCATGAGCAAAGCTTCTTTCTTAGAACTGCACGCCTATGCAATTGTCTTCCGTTTTTCTGCTTTCCAGCTGACTACAATATCATTGTCTTCAAGTCTAACATAAACAAGTTTTCGATGAGCCATTCCATATAAGTTAACAAATTTACCGAATCTCCATTACTAACGGTTACTATATTGTCCAATTTCTACTGTACACTCTTTAACCTTTATCCTCTAGTGGCCTCTGGGTCTTGATAAGTGGTGATGCCTATGTAAAAAAAATAAATAAATAAAAAATATAAATAAATAAACCAATGTTTTTTAGATCAAAAATAAAAAAAAGGTCAACTTACTGTTGAGACGTAAAACATTTCACAGCTGAAACTTTCTTATCACAGAATCCGCCAGCAACCAACTTAAAATCACGATCTTTGCTTAAACACTGCAGAGAAAAAAAATAAATACTTTACTGAGACAAAAGGAAGAATTTTTATTAAGAATGGTTTGAACGTTTTTAAATTGTACCTATTCTTACATATATGCAAAATAATGGTGGAGTAGTTGTTGCTGGTGTGGACTGTGGTTTCAGCATGCTGTGTTCAAGTTCTGTCAGGGGTTTTGTATTACTTTCGCTAATGCCTTTTGGTAGGAAGCCATTTGTCCTTCATACAGTTATGATAAAAATAGTAGAATAGACAAGACTCTCAAGCCTTGTTAGGGGAACTAGTCTACTAGGAAAACTCTGATATATGACACCAGGTCATGTGGCACATATTCTTTCCTTAAATGGCTATCGTTGTCACTGCAATTGCATCACTGTCACTAATGCCACTGGAGAAAGGTTTGAATCCATTTCTCCTCTCTCCAGCTATGGCTAAAATAGCAGGGTAGACTGGACCATCAAGCCTTGTTAGGCAATTAATCTAGTAGAAAAATTTTGTGCTTGTTAAGATACAGTCGACAGATCAATTTTTTAAATATGTTCTTTTAAGAAAAAACAATGTTACATATGTACTTGTCGTGCCAAAAATAGTAATATATCCAAAAATTCCGAAAAATCGAGTAGAAATTTATGTCTAGTTAAAAGTAATTTTTACGGAAAATTGGGTAAAATCATATTTTTCTTAACCATTATAAAGTAGGCAATAGAAGATTACACAGGGGACATAACTCAGAAAAGAATATTTCAGATCAAATCCGTTGCCAAGGTTGCTGGAAAAAATGATGGGATCATTCTATCGCTCCAGTAGATATCTCACTGCCAATGCAATTCTCTACCTATATAAAAGCCGAGTATGTCTTAGGATGGAGAACTGTTGCCACATCTGTGTAGGAACTGCTAGAAGCATCTTATCCTGCCTTTACAGAGTTCGAAATAGACTTTGTAGCCTAGTAGGGGATGCACTTTCCTCTTCCTTGCAATCTCTTTCAGACAAAAGAGACATTGCAAACCTGTCTCTGCTTTATCATTATTTCTATGGCAAGTACTAGTTTGAGCTCCAATCTATAGTCCTCCCCTTGCCAAACTTTCATGAAAAACATGTGTCTAGTGAAATCATTGTCAATAATTTCGCCCACTTTTTATCTGTACCTAAACCTAAACAGATTCCATGAACAAAGCTTTTTTCTTAGAACTGCACACCTGTGGAACTCTCCTCCATTTCCCTGCTTTCCAAAATGATCGTCTTCAAGTCCAACATAAACAAGTTCTTGATGGGCCATCTCCTTAAGTAATCCAATTTCCACTACTAACGATTACTATGATATTGTCCTATTAACTACTGTACACTCATTAACTCTTATCCTCGAGTGGCCTCCGGGCTGTGATAAGTGGTGACTTCTTTCTTTAAAAAAAAAACAAAAAACGTGTACAATAAAATTGGTTATGAATAAAGAGTTATCTCCTTTGGACCGAAAAAAGAAAGAAAAGAGTAATCGCCCTTAGAAAAAAGAAATCCACTAATGAAAAAGATGGAAGGAAAACAAATTTGTCACTCATCACAGACTTTAATCATCACTCATCCAATGGTTTCTACCCTTTTGCTCTGTTGAATAAATCTGTTAAAGATTATATTTACATTCTCTGCTCATTTTTGAGTTGGTATTATTTATTATTTATTATTATTTATTATTTATTATTATTTATTATTATTCATGATTATTAATTATTTATTACATGACTAGCAAGAAGAATCATGGCAGACATTCTGACTTATACAACAAAATTGGTTGAGAGGCTGCAAAAAAAGTCGCAGCAATATTTAGGTAAGGCAATGTGAACCATGTTAAGAGAAATGGGCATTAGAAGGCGACTATGAAGAAATTATTGAACAAGGATCTTCGTTGCTCCTCATAGTCGCAAGAGACAACTTTTCTCTACCAAAGTCCAAAAGAATTTCCTTACAAAAACCAAGAAACTCCTTAATAAGGTTGAAAGCTCATTTGAGCTGAAGATGCTCTGGTTGTTCTCAAGACCAGTTACACAATGTACAGAATAAAACGTGGCTAGCCTACAGTTCCCACGTAAAGTCCTTCATGTTGTGAAGATTAAGTTCCATTAAACTGTGTCATGATCAGTTGGTGTGTTTTCAATGCTTATTCACATCTTTGGAAATGAACTGAGATTAAATTCAGATGGTTATATTGAGTTGTTGTCTACTGTTGTCAAGATCTGGGTGGAGAGGGTGGCTGCAAGAATACAATATGTATAGCAACAGAATTCAGCTTTGTATTAAAATGCTGCAATTTGCCACCATTATGATGCTTCCAAATGAGGGGAAATCGTCTGCATTTATGCAGACATGTACTGTGCACAAATGACAACACCATCATGAAAATAGGATTTAAAATGGAGGCTTCTGGAAAAAGGCAGAGAAGACAGCCAAAACAAAGACAGCTGAATACCATTCACTAGGATTTAAAGATGGCCAGACTTAATCCTGATCAAGCCTTTCACCATATGAAGGGAGAAATCAATTGCACAGGAGAAATGCAGAAGAAAATAATGATTTTCGTAAAAAACAAAAAACTTTTACTTCTAAATTTAAAAAGTTGTGACTAGAGAAAGTAAATCTATACTTTTCCAAGCAGAATTAGTACAAATGACTTATCAGCCCTAAAAAAAACTTGAACATGGCATGCCTAATCTATAGTTTGCATTAGTTTTTTATAAATGGGGAATATTATGAGATGCCTTCAATAAATTTCCACACTTTTTTCATATGAGCACTTTTATTGATAGTACACACATGAAACTCTAGTCTTCTTCAAAGTAATCTCCTCCGGCTGCAATGCACTTGTTGTACTGTTTCATCAAAGTCCTCTTGTGTGAGCATGTTAATGACCCTTGTCACAGTCTCTTTCACCTTTACAATTGTCTTATAACGACAGCCTCTAAGGTTTTCCTTGAGCTTAGGGAATAAGCAAAAGTCACAGGGAGCAAGGTCTGAACAATAGGGAGGGTGACGAACTGTCTTGATGCCTACGACACCTCATCATCCCTCACAAACTTCCTGCCTTCCTTGAATCTCTTATGCCACTCAAAAGCTGATGCTCAATTCATGCAAGATGATCCAAAAGCAATCTGAAGCATTCCACACATTTCTGTGGCATTTTTTTCTAAGTTTAAAACAGAATTTTATTGCATATCATTCTTCTAAATTGTCATCACATCTAGATCGCATTTTTTAAATTCGCCAGCTGTGACAATCAGGCTTTAGTAAGGTGTATTCCAATTCCTGTTGTAGCTGATCATTAGAACCTGAAATTATAAAAATTGGTCAGTCATCTCATAACATGTATAGGAATAGCATACCGAACTTTCAAAAGTCTGCAACAATGTTATATGCCTGTACAAAAAAAGTTTGGAAACTTATTGAAGGCACCTAGTAACTATCAGTTGAAGTACCCACCTATGTCAAGTTCATTGGTACGTTAAATTCAGGTTATGAAAGTTCTCCAGTCATTGCAAATAATTTTTTTTAATCCCCAAATACAAAACTTTAATATATCAATAAAAATGGCGTGGGTTTTTTTTTTTTTTGATAATTTTTTAAGTTTAAATTTTCTTTTTTTATTACTTGATTACTATCAAAATTTGTTGCAAAAATACTTTAATTTTAATATGAAATACAATGAAAGAAATGTTAAAAAGAGAGTTATCTCTCTTGACTGATCCTGAAACTTTATAATTGGATTTATAAAGACTTTTCTGTATTTCTTCATTCACAAATTAATTCGGTTCTTGTCCAGAATCCTTCATATATTAAAAAAAAAAAAAACAGAAAAAAAACTGTATAATGTACATACCCACGACAAAACGAAAATATCATATTCTAAAAATCACATAAATTGATCAAGTAGTTTTATTTCTATAAAGGAAATCATTTTTAATAGATTAATAGGAGTTTGTAAGCATGACATTATAAATTTAATATGAATTACTATTAAGTTATCTTCCTTTATTTCCTACCATTTTTTTTAAATGGCTGGCAAGACAGACACTCCTCAAATGCTCATAAAATTTGGTTTTCTTGTTTAAAAATAAAACTACTTGATCAATTTACATGATTTTTGGGAACCTGAAATTTTCATTTCATCACAGGTAGGTAAATTGTATAGAATTATCTTTATTTTTGTTTTTTTTAATATTAGGGAAATTTTGGACTAGAACCATTAATTCATTATTAGCAGGGCTGCTTAGCATTATCAAGGAAAAGAGTAAGTAATTATTTTTAGCAATAACAATTGATTTGTCACATATGAGGTAAACCTTACTGTAAAAACTGAAACAATACCAGTAAAACTTACCAAAAAGAAAAAGAACATATACTCAAGTCTTTTGCATCAAACAAATACACAAGTATGACAATAAAAACATAAATGATATTCAAAATAAGTTTTACTTAAAAAAAATAAACTAATCCTTCTCTCTTTCTCTCTCTCTCTCTCTCTCTCTCTCTCTCTCTCTCTCTCTCTCTTTCTCTCTCTCTCTCTCTCTGTAAGTAAAGCGTCTGTGCACTTGTAGATTAATTCCTATTTTAGTCATAAAAATATAAAAAACGTGAGAATATTAAAAATTTAAAAAAATTTCCATTATTTTATTATCAGTTATTAAGCTAAGGCCTCTTCTCTTTGCTCATAATAAATTAAATTTGCATGCATGAATATTCTTTCCTTTCTTTATTATTATCAGCTATTATTAAGATTAAGCCTACTTTTCTTTGCTCATAAAATAAATTTGCATATGTAATTATTCTTTCTTTTCTTTATATTACTAGCAGTAAGTGGTAGTAGCGGGGGGGGGGGGTCAAAACAGCAGTGAGTTTGGGTGGAGAGAGAGAAAAAAAAAATGTGGCAGTAGGCAAGCAGGCTTGAACCCATCACACGAAGGAGGAAAAGAAAGTGAACAAAACGTCTAAGCTGATGTCTCCATGGCCCAACCGAAAGTGGAGAGCGTTGAAATTAAGCGTATTCAATCCAACGGAGACTATGACTGGCGAAAGTGTCAATGAAAAAAAGCGACCCCTCCTTGTAGAAAGCGGTTGAGTTTAGGGTGAATGAATTAATGTTTGTGGTCAATGTTTTAGATATTTGTTGGCCAAGAGACTGAGCTTTCAAACGATACTAATTTTGTCAGTGTTGGTTGCGTGTGTCGAAAGTTTTAGTGAGACATACATACATACATTCACACTAACCGACAGGTGAGATTAATATAATAGATTATCAGCTATTATTAAGATGAAGCCCGCCTTCTTTGCTCATAAAAATAAAATTTGCATATGTGATTATTCTTCCCTTTCTTTATTATTATCAGCTATTATTATGATGAAGCCTACCTTCTTTGCTTATAAAAATTAAATTTGCGCATGTGATTATTAAAGTGAGCCTCACACGTATATGTTAACCTACATCATATAAATTGTTTTAAAATACTTTGTTCAGCTTATGATGTCAATAACCATGCAATTATTTATGATAAAAGAATAGAAATTGAAAGGAATCGTAGAGACAAGATAGAAAAATTAACAATCAACTAATTACCGATTCCTGTTCTTCTTCAAGTAAATCATCTGGAAGAGCCACTTGCCAAATCTCATGATTCTTTCCATCGGATGTGGCAAGACAAACATCTGAAAATATAAAAATTTAATATAGTTTACTTAAAGCATTGTTTAGTGTTTATATAAAGATAATTTATAGAAAGCAATACAATGCAAAAGTGTAACAGATACACAAATTGTATCAAATTAAAATATAACAGTGAAATAAGCTATGCAAATTCCACCTTTTCCATATAATATATGTATATATTTTTTACAATTGAAGCCATTTTTGGTTTCAGAAGAGAAGAAAAAATCTTGTTCAAAACAAAATGGCAGTTGTCAATAAGACAAGCTTTGAATTGTAAAAGCCAAGACAAAGACAAAGAATAGGTTTTCCGTTGAGTAATCAATCTGTACAAGACAAACTGTAAAAGTCTGCAGATGGAGAGCAAATTCTTTCTTATGTTAGACATGAAAAAAATCATGTGTGGGAATGCTGAAAGATTCAATATTTTTATGGAGCAATTCTGATTTCTGATTGGTTGCTAGCAGAATGTGGCTACATTTGATTGGTCAGTTGTTATCGTCAGTGCCTATAACTAGAACCTTCCAACTTTATGTAATCATACCTCTTATTATATCAAAAATATTGCAACATTTTTTATTCAGCGGTAATTAATGTTTACAATTAAAAATATTACCTTTTGGTAAAAAGTAAAAAATATGAGATGAAAAGTAATTTTTATTCAAAATTTAAACAAAAATCAAGGGAAACAGATGAGATATTTCAACAGCCTTATACAATAATATAACCAATAAACATATCTATTTAATAAGAGATTAATGTACTTTACTTGATGCATTGTTTAGTATGTATATAAAAGGAAAGTCATAGAAGGCAATACAATGCAGAGGTGTAATGGATAGATACAAACTAAATCAAATGAAGATATATAAGAGTGAAATGAGTGTAATAAGGCTATAAGAATAAAAATAAACATATATCAGGTTGATAAGAAAGAGTTTGCAGTTTTTTAACTTTTACATTCAGATGAACATATTTTGGTTCAAACAAAGATTTATTGCTCAAAATAAGTACCATCAGAATCAATACACTTTTGCCAATACAAAACAAGTGTATTTATGCCAGTAACATAAAAATATTGCATTTGTTTTTGATATCACTTAGGTTTTTGAAGCATTTCTCATGCAGAAGGTTGTAGAGATGTTTGAAAAAGTAGTAGTCAGTAGGTGAGAGGTCTGGAGAGTATGGTGGACGAGGCAGAGTTTTGTAGCCCAATTCGTTCAACTTCTGCAGGGTCATTTTATCAACGTGTGGTGGGGCATTGTCGTGGAGGAGAACTGGACTTTTTCTGTTGACTAATGCTGGGTGTTGTCAAAGTTTCTAATGCATTTCATCCATCTATTGGCAGTACTTCTCTGCCATAATGTTTTCACCTGCATTCAAAAACATGTAATGGATGAGACCAGTCACAAACCACGAAATAGTCAGCATGACTTTCTTTTGGTGCAACTCTCACTTCGGGAAGTATCGTAGAGCTTTGTCAGCATTTAACCACTGAGCTGAGCATCGCCAATTGTCGTAAAGAACCCACTTTTCATTGTAAGTCACAACCCAGTCAAGAAATGAGTTGGTCTTGTTGCATAAAAGAAGAGAAAATGACACTTCATAATTGCGTTTTTGTTGTTGTTCAATTCATGAGGCACCCATTTATGAAGTTTTTTTGTCTTTCCAATCTTTCTCAAGTAGTTGAAAATCATTGTATACATTATGTCTAATTTAGAAGCAAGTTCTCAAACAGTTGTGTGAATTCGCTTCAACTAAGGCTCTTAATTGATCGTTGTCAGCGTCCGATGACCAACTACTATGCTCATTATTTTCAAGATTTTCGTCATCACCACAAAATTTCTGAAACCACCATTGTGCTGTGAGTTCAATAGTGGTTCCTGGACCAACCGCTTTCTTGATATCGCAAGTTGTTTTAGAAGCTTTTTAAGCTAGCTTGAATTGAAATAAGAAAATTGTGCTTATTTTTTTTTCCCCCATCTTGTATTCCTTTTGAAAAGAAGACACTGCATCATTTTTTTTTTTTTTGTCAAGAATTTTCCTTATATTAAAAAAATAAAGAAAAATCTTTGTGATGTACATAACTGTGACAAAATGAAAATATCATATTCCAAAAAGTACAGAAATTCATCAAGTAGTTTTATTTTTATAAAGAAAATCCTTTGTAAGAGATTAATGAAAATTTGTAGGCATTATAATATAAATCTCACAAATTTTAATTATCGAGTTATCTCCGTTTGTTTCTTGTTTTTTTTTTTGTTTTGTTTTTTAAATGATGGCCAAGGCAGCCACACTTCTGTTACTTATAAAATTTAATTTATTTCAAAGTAAGACTACTTGATCAACTTACGTGATTTTCGGAATATGATATTTTCATTTTGTCACAGGTATGCACATCATACAGATTTTTCTTTATTTTTGTTTTTTTTAATATGGGAGAATATTGGCCAAACACAATTTTTTTTTCTCTAGTGTTATTAATAGGTTTGTTTGTTTGTTTGTTTGTTTGTTTTGCAGATTACTTCAAATTAAGTAACTATTTTCAGTGATTGGTGATTTATTTTTAGTGTTGATTTCTTTTTTAATATTGATTTCTTTTCCTTCAACATAATGTCCACAATATTGTGTGACTTTATGCATATAAAAACAATCTCATCTTAAAGGAAAAGATCCACTCAGCAATTTGGCAAGCTTAATTCATGATTTTAACTTGTCTTTCATACAAAACCGAAATTGAACACTTTAATGAATTAAATTTTTGCCTTATCATATTGTGTTTCTGTTTTTACCTTGTTCAAATCTGAGTGGTTTTATTGTGATATGAATCATAATAAGAAGATCCAATGTGTTAGCTTTTGAAATAAATCTTATATGAACAATCAATGTTGTGCTTTTGTGTCATTTTTGTATGTTTTTTTATCAAGAAGAAATGGGATTTTACCTAATGTTTAGGCTGCTTTTATGCAATGATTATTGTTTGCATGTTTAATTTTCATTTACCAGAAGATGTGATTTCATTTGTAAAGAGATTGCTCAAAACCTGCATTTTTAGTTATACACTGTGGAAATTGGCTTCTGGAAAAAAGACAGCTAATTTCTAACAAACTGTAACTATTCATAATTCATTGGTCTATTGTTAACAAAATAAATTTTGTACGATTATTTGTTTTGCTACATTAAACGTTTTTCGATGTAATAAAAATAAAATGTTGGTTTGGGATATCTAAATAATCCAAACGATCAATCTACATCACATCACAAAAATTTCAAAAACACTGCTAGAGTTATCTCCCTTGCACTTGTTTTAAAAGGAATAATATCTAACATATGAAAGATCTATCTATCTAACATATGAAAGGTCCAATCTGGTCAGTTTAGTTTGCGTTTTACCACATATCGACGCCTTTTGGGCGATTAGTTAAAAATGTCACTTGGTTCTTGTTTGTTATTGTAGCAAAATTTGAAAATTGAAATACTAAATTTCGAGTGACACCAATGGCATCTACTGAATTGTCATGTCACAGTAATGACAATACGAAAAACGACGACGTAGAAAATTAATTATTAATGAAAACAGTTTTCGAAGACAATTAGCAAAAATTGAGTTTTACTAAATTGAAAAAAGATTTTCAGTTTTCAGAAAAGATTTACCTCCCTTTTGTTACAATTAAAACTCTGATTTCTTTTTTCTTTCTTTATTTTTTTTCTTTTGACAAAACTCAATTTTCGCTAATTGTCTTCAAAAACTATTTTCATTAATAATTCATTTTCTACCTTATCGTTTTTCATAATTTTTAGATATGTTCATTATTGTGATATGATGATTCACCATATATCATTGATTTCACTTGAAATTCAATATTTCAATTATTGAATCTCACTACAATAACAAAGAAAACCTTTTTCTTATAATTGCAAATAAATTATCAATTCATACATTCACTAACATTATTAGTGCATTATTGAACATTTACTTATGTGAGGCAACATTCACTGAATAAGATTCTCTGAACAAACGCTTGATAGATCCGAACTTTTGTGCCTATTGTGACCAAAAACGGGATTGTAGGTGACCGAAAGCATTGTTGATTCGGACATTGGTGAACACAATAGACCCAATAAAATTTGAACTTAGCATAGTCAATTACATAGTCTTCATTGGTAATCATTAGGTCAATAAAACATCTCTTATGCAATCTGGATGTACACTTAAACTGTCAGACAGTTATTTCATTTTTATTCATAAAGATAAAAATGGTGGTTCATACTTTTTTCATTGATCCAATCCGAGGCTGTCACTGGCAAATGAAGATCATACATGTGTAATCGACGGTATCTGAAAAATAATGACAAAAATTTTTATCTTTAAAAAAGTTTCTATATTAGATTTCTCTTTGTTTGTCTGTCTGTCTGCCTGTTCTACTTTTTCTCAAAAACTACTGGCCTGATCTGCCTGAAATTTTATATAGACCTTTGTTTTGATAAGGTGCAGCAAACTAAGTATTATGGTATCTGTTCGATGCACAGTTAGGGATTAGTATTTAAGTTCCACTTTTTCTCAAAAACTACTGAGCAGATCTGGCTGAAATTTTGTATAGACAAAAGGTACAGCAAACTAAGTATTACTGTATCTGTTGAATAAGTTAATAGGGATATGACATGGTTCAACGCTATAAATCAAAGACAAAACAGACAAATATAGACATACTAGCAGGCTGCTCAGCATTGCCTGGTCATAAAATATGCATAAATATTATACTTAATTATTACAGATTTCTTATTTATTATGAACAAAAATATCATAGGTATTAAATGTAACACTAAATCCCTTTTAAAAAAAATGAATTAAAAAAAAAACAAAAGAAACTGAGACGTGTATGTGAGTATTATGTTTTTCTAAACATTTCAGTTCTTGTAAGTAAAAAGAAAAAAATACTCGAGCTGAGATCGAAATCAAAACCTAAAACAGTGAGTCAAATACGATAACGATTAGACCAGCTTGCCACAACCTTTTTTCAAACCAACTTATTTTTAACATAAGGAAGATGTCATGTTTCCCCAGCATGCATGTGCAGTCGTGAAACAGTTGACAAACAGATAAAAATTTGACAACCTCCATGTACCAATTTGTTAATGTGGACCCCTTAGCTGCCATTTTTTGCCAGATGAAAAACCGATAAAAAAATTTTCCACATGTCTGAATATCCTATATACCAAATTTCAAGTCTGTAGATAAAAAATTTGGTGAGTATATAGGTTGAGAAGTGTCCTCTCTCTCACACACACATTCTCACTAATAGACAACTAAACAGGGGGATGTTATAGTACCACAGATACTATTTACTTCGGATTGCTTGAAAACGGATGTAACTCTTACAAGTCTCACATGCTCTCCTAAAATAAAGTTGTTATTACACTCTTTCCATTGTTCGACTCTGATTTATTAACCAAATATCAATAATTATCATTTCAGTAACATACATGATATATTTGAAGAGTTTTGAACAAACAGATGATAAAACTGATGATAAAACTGTTAATGCTATTTTCATAACATTTTTAACCCACCTCCCTGTTCCTTAAAAGTTTATTAGCAACCCTCTATGAGGAATTTTGTTATGAAATTTGAAAACCTTTTTATGCATTAAAATTATATTTGTAGGTTATCTTCTCTTTTAGTACTAGCAATTTTTAATTAACTTATCCGAAGAAATATAGTCTCCATTTCAGTGGAAGTCAAAATTTGACTGTTTCACCAACACGATTATTACTGATAATACTACCAGCCAGTAGCAGCAGTTGTTTACAAAACTAGCGGTTTTAAACTTCATTTAAAAGCTTATTTTGAAAAATAAAAAAAAGAAAGAAAGAAATAATTGGAGAGGGGGCTTAAAATTAAGGTTAATACACTTTGTGATTCTTTTATAAAAAAAATGTTCCCTTTAAGCAATACGGTCCTGGATATGACCTTAAACTATTTGCCATAATGTTTGCAAATTATTTGCCATAATGTTTGCAAACTATTTGCCATAATGTTTGCAAACTATTTGCCATAATGTTTGCAAATTATTTGCCATAATGTTTGCAAATCATTTGCCATAATGTTTGCAAACTATTTGCCATAATGTTTGCAAATTATTTGCCATAATGTTTGCAAATTATTTGCCATAATGTTTGCAAATTATTTGCCATAATGTTTGCAAACTATTTGCCATAATGTTTGCAAATTATTTGCCATAATGTTTGCA
The DNA here is from genome assembly GCF_053919585.1 of Euprymna scolopes. Taxonomy (NCBI): domain Eukaryota; kingdom Metazoa; phylum Mollusca; class Cephalopoda; order Sepiida; family Sepiolidae; genus Euprymna; species Euprymna scolopes. The sequence continues at coordinate 105,135,094 of NC_136492.1, forward strand.
AATTATTTGCCATAATGTTCCGGCGTCTTTTTGCCAACTGGCATATTGTCGTGTCTTTTTAGAGCGTAAGAAGATTTCTATTTCCGGATAACTTGTGCATATGTGCCTATCTATTTATAGAATAAAAGTCGTTAAGTTCAGATGTGTAAATATTAAATACGGTCCTGGATATGACCTTAAACTATATCCGATGGTGACGCCCCCAGCTTGCAGGCCTTAGGGAGTGTGGAGCCACCCTTTAATTGCCATTGCTCCCAGGTCCACTCTGACCCGGAGTGGTAGCACCTGTTAGGGTCCCAACTATGGGTTAAATAGAATATGACTTAAAAAACAAATATACTATATTAAAAAATCGTTCTTCAAAATCACCAGATTCGGCATTAAATAACCTGAAAAGGGTTGATATGCCGTAAAACAAAACAACCAACCAACCTTTAAGAAATACTGGCTTTTCAAATATACTCAACTTTTAAACTTTACTTCTGGTCAGAAATTACTTTATCACCGGCAATTTCAAAAAGTAATAAGATTCTACTTTTTTAGGCAATTACGCATGAATGCCCCAAAAGGCTTGATGGAAGAAGACAACAAAATTTTTAAAAATTAGAAGTTAGAGTAGGAATCATTTTTGTATATAAATTTAACATAAAATAATCCTTCATTTCCTGATCATAAAGCAGTTGACCCTACAAATTCCTTTGATATTTTTTCAAAAAAAAATTTTTTTTTTAAAGTTATTAAAAAAAAAACTACTTATCCTACCACTAATCCAGGAGTCGGCAACTGATTCACGCCAGATGCCAAACTGTGTTATAATGACTGGTTGCGAACCAGACAGAGACCATTAATGAAAAATTAAGAAAAATTACATATGCATACCCCTGTGAATCTAAATATTTAAAATCATAATGAAAATAAAGAAATTTTAAACATCTAACAAAAATTAGTTTTTCTCAAGGAACATCAAAATACTTCAAAGTGAAAAAAAAATCACCTGAAGTGAAATGGATGAAATTATGGTGTGTATGTTTGAAACTATTATTGAAAAGATAAAAACATGGGGCATTGAAAGATTCTAACAACTTACATACAGTAGGTGGCAAAGGTAAGCGATAGGGGTCACTGTTGAAGGAATGAAATAGAAAGCCAATTAAGATAACATTACCACTTTGAAACTGTCCCTGCCTAATATCTGCCACCTGGTCACAGCATTCAAATTTGGTTGAATGGATCAGAGAAAGATAAGAGCAAGCCTTTTGTTGAGTATGAAAGCCTTGTCTCTCCTGTTAAAAATAAAGTCATTGGTAATCCTCTATAAACCTCTATAAAGTCACATTTGGGCTGGTGCATCTGCTACTTGTCTGTCGCTCCGTGACAGGGTTCAAAAGAGAGTCGCCAACCTAATTGGCCCCAAACTGTCGTCTAAACTTCAGCCCTTGTCCCACCAACGAAATGTTGCACCCCTCTGCCTGTTTTACAAGTATTTTAATGGTGGATGCTCTGACAAACTACAAGCCCTTGTACCCCCTCAATGAAAATACCCTTGACAAACCTGACAAGCAGCGAAGTCCCACCCTACACAGTCGAGATTCCTAGATGTAAGAAAGCCTTTTACTCTAATAGCTTCTCCCCCAGAACTGCAAGACTTTGGAATTCTCTTCTGGTTTCCTGCTTCCTCAACTGTACTGACATGCAGAAGTTCGAGTGTAATGTGAACAGACATCTTACTGTTAAACTCATTACATACATAGTACACGTGCAACTCGGTCCCTGATAGTAGCCCCCTATATCAAAGTAGCAATGTGCCTTATTTGGGGTGAAAATGTAATTTAAAAAAAAATAAAGAAATCAAGCTCGAGGGCCCAGCAAAATGCTTTCATGGGCCAGATCAGGCCCGCAGGCCATAGGTTGCCAAACCTTGCACGAACCCTATATTCGAATGTCCAAATTAACTCATAAAAGTGCCTTCCCTTGAACATTGTCGTACCACTAACTCTAAATCTGAGTGACAGGACTCCCTCATCTAAAAAAAAAAAAATTCCCTTAACCTACTTCTAATCATAGTTATGAATACAAAATCTTCTTCCAAAACAAAAACACTACCTTACCCTTAATAATAATCCTAAGTCAATTTTCTTATGTGTTGAACTGAAATATACAGAAGACAGTTTTCTGCCAATCATCTTTTTCTCTTACCAAATTCATAAACGAAAGTTGCATTCAATGGTCATAATACCAGTTAACCACAATGTTTACAATCGAATCAGAATCACACACTACTTTATGAAACTTCATAAAATTAAAATCACTGCTAAAAATATATATATAAAGAATAGTCCTCTTTTATATTATGCAGATTTGCTGTTATATTGATAGTAATTATTGCTGTTGTATTGATAGTAATTATTACAAGTTAGCGCGATTATTAGTAATTAGTAAATATTACAAGTATCTATTGAAAAATGAAAACCGTGTTCACGTTTGAAAAAATTCTCGTCATTTTGACAAGAGAAGATAACTCGTGATACGACTCATCATCATTAACAAATGTTGTCAAATTTTCTTGGTGATCAGCAGCACAAAATCATATTAATCACTTACGGTAAATTTGGAATGGGGGAGGTCAACACATCAAATCCAGCGTTGCCTCATTGAGTGGCGGTCAAGATCCTAATTCGGCTTTGCTTTATATACAAATCGCACAATAGTTAATATGATTACCTTAGGATATGTTTTCAAGTTAATTTTTTGCGGTACTAAAACTTCATTAAATTTCTAGGTGAGAGTACAAAATAGTTAAAGAACGCTCCTCCCCATATTAAGAATATGTGTCTTTAAATAATGACGTGATTATTTTAAGTTACAAAAAAAGTTGTCCTACTCGATGAATTATCGTAATTTTAAGATATATTGCTTTTCTCGAGATGACACTATGTTAAGTAATATTATTTTTTGCTTAAAAGGGAATATTTAAAATTTTAATCTTTTGATTATAACTTAACAAGTATCATTTTTTTTTTTTTTTTTTTTTTACCTAAACACCGATTCCATCATCCATTCATCCGCATCAAATTTACTTTCTTCATCTTCCATCATTTTGGCTTCTGAAAGGAAGTTTGTTTGCGTTTGAATAAGGGAAATAACTCCTCAACCGGTGTAAAGTCGATTTTGAGACTTATAATTTGGGTCCGGATTCAACAAAAACAATTTTTTATAAAGTAAATTTTTCATAAAGTAATATTAAAATAATTTTCTTTTATCTAGATTTTATATGAAATCAAACGATTAATAAAAGTATTTAATTACTAAAAATAATGATGGTTGATTTTAAATTAATCGTTTTTAATCCAATTAGCGCACGCACGCACTTTGTAAACACTGTTTTTTAAAAAATGAAAAATAATATTTCTATTATTTTTTAAACAACTTAAATAGTTTATTTTAGAAGTATATTCTATAAAGAAAATAAATAACCCACTTTAGAAAGAGAAATTACGAGTTTTCTATATTTTATTCGCAGTTTTCTGTTAGGGGTGTCAAAAATTCTGATACACCTAATTGTTCACACTACAGTAAAATACTTAGTTAACAGTTTGTTTGTTTGTTTGTTGTTGTTTTGTTTTGTTTTTTTACATGAAACCATTTAATTAAAAAATGTAAATTAATATTCTGTGTTTACAAAACAAAAAAGTTAAGTATGTACGTATTTATGAAGGCTGGTTCAATTTAGTACTCCGATTTGAAGTTGGTTTATTGAAGAAACGAACAAAAAAGTAGCTTTATTTTATAGGTTGCATATTTTATTATTACACCGTCTGTATGGAGATGTAATTCTTCGCTGATGACTGATTTCTCGCACATGGTATGTTTATTATTTAAGTATTATTTAAAATTATTTCGTGTGCTAGAATTTACTTTTTTTGTGTATTTTTCGTAGTTATGTAACACTGATTTTAACTTCCTAATTTCTAGTTTGTAAATTACAGTTGATAGACATCGTGCTTTTTTTAAACGTCGTCATTTCTTAAAAATGTTCCTCAAACAAAACATCACTCATTCATTGTTCATGTTTTTTTTTGTTTATTTTGGTGCTTATGTATTTTTGGTACGGCGCTATTTTTAAATAGTTTTTTTTTTTTTTTTTTTCACCTTAAATTCAAGTTTCACGATATCCTTTATTTTTATTATTTATTTTTTTTTATTTTATTTTATTTATTTATTTTTTTGGAAGTACGAAATACGTACAAAACACTAGGTACGGGCAAAATGAATGCCGATGCTCAAAATGTATAAACATTTTGACCCCTCCCTTTACTTAAAAATTCACCAAAAATCAGGAAATTAACCAATTTTAATGAAATTTTCAGTATTTATCAAATAATGATCGCGGAATATAATGAACTAATTATTTTTATTCATATCTTAGTGAAAATTTATTATTTTGTTTAAACAAAAAATACCTTTACTAAAGTTATGGTTTTCAGTAGTAAATAAAAAACGCAAAATTTTATTTTTGCTTTTTTTTTATGTAAATAAAGCATCGTAATTTGTAACAATAAAATAAAAATAAAATAATTTTTACAGGAACATAACGAAAAAAAAGCCCCTGAAGTCCTTATTAATGAATTTTGTTTCGAAAACACCATCCCCTTCCTATGTTAAAAATGGCTTTCGAAATAATAGCGTTATTATCTCAGCGTGGTACCAAAAATACATAAGTATCTTTATTTTTAGCAATAAAAACCCACCTCCTCTTCAACCGATAATTCCATCAAAAAAAAAAACAATTATTTCATTTTACGTTTTATTATTATTTACTCAGCTTGGATAAATATAGTGACATTTGCAATTACTTAAAAATAGTTTTCCTTTATTTTATTTTCGATTTCACTAAAAATTCAATGATCATAGTCGATTGCGTACTCTTTTTGACTTCCAGTTTCTGTTGTCCATTTTGCTAGATAATTAGACATGATCAAGCAGCCAATTAAAATCTATTCTTAACATAAATATTCAGTGTTCAGCGAACAGCCTCAGCCTCAGTTATACTGTTCACGAAGAATCATAAAAGACCACATCTTGCTGGTTAGCATCGTCCCGTTTGCTGGGCAGAAAAAGGAAGTAAAAAAGAGCAAACAATCTATATATCTATAAAAGTGAAAGTGTGTGTGTGTGTGTCTTCCCTACGAAATAATTCTGTCAATTTTCGGTTTATAGACTCAAGATTTGACATAAGGGATATTGAGATTTGGGAAAAAAATTTTAATCGGTTTTCGGCTAGAAATTTGGTTGGTTAGGGGTTAAAACTCAACGATTTGACGTTTGAGAACTTCACCAATTTTCGGTCTAAACACTTGAAATTTTAGATATATGTTACTTGGACATGGATCTGACTTTATAATTTTATTCGAACCCAAAACAATAAATGTTAAGGGGTCATAATTGGAGTCAAGTTTCAACCAATTTTTGGTCTAAACATATGAAATTTGACATAAAGGGTATTCAGACATAGGGCAAGCTTTTTAATCGTTTTTTCCCCTGAAAATTTGACTTCCAAAGGGTCAAAGTTAAAAAGATTTTACCTTTGCAGTCTCTAGCAAGCTATTAAGCCAATTTTGGGTCTAAACATTTGAAATTTTACATAAAGGGTATTCAGACATGCAGGAAGCTTTTTAATCAGTTTTTGGGCGAAAATTTAGCTGCCAAGAGGTCAAAGTTGAAAGAGTTGACCTTTGCAACCTCTACTAAACTCTTCCACCAATTTTGGGTCTAAACACTTGAAATTTTAGATGTAGGTTACTTGAACATGGGTCAGATATTTTAACTTGATTTGAGCCCAAAACAATAAATGTTAAGGGGTCAAAGTTTTAAAAAATTCGACCTCTGCGCTCTGCGGTCTCTAGCAACTTTTCTATATGGTAGTTAAGGAAGAAAGAAAGACATTACCGTACATCTTCACACTTTTTAATATATTCATATGCACATAAAGTTATGAACAGTATATAGGGTCCGAGCAAAGCCAGGCAGAACTGCTAGTATTGACTATAACCATGTATTTTCTTGGCATTTTCACTAAGTACAAAAGTGTAGTATCTGAAACAACACTTCATTTTTTTTTTTCTGTTTTCGATCAGTGAAGGGGAAATCCTTCTAGACTGAGACAATTTTATGATTTATGTCCAAATGTACAACAACTGTGGGGTAGTTGGATTCCTCACATTAAAAACCAACCTTGTGTATAACTCTGCCCTCGTGGGGATGGATAGAATATAACATTTTTAAGAGTTGAAATGTATCTCTTTAAATTTTCTTATTTTGTTTTTCATGGGGATGGGGCATCCAACCAGATACGAAACAATCACCCGCAATTTCAATCACTTCAACCGATAGATCTTTTTAAGATTCTAACTGTTTCTTTGAGTGTAATTGTTTGTATTTCTCTTGAACTTGGTTCGCTGGGTATATTCAATGGGTAATTTTTAAAATTCTTTTTTGTAATACAGTTGCTCCTATAATAAAAAAATGAAGATCTTAAGATTTCAATTTATTTTCATATCCTACATAAGATATTTATATCCTACATAAGATATTTATATCCTACATAAGATATTTATATCCTACATAAGATCTACATAAGATATTCATATCCTACATAAGATCTACATAAGATATTTATATCCTACATAAGATATTCATATCCTACATAAGATATTCATATCCTACATAAGATATTCATATCCTACATAAGATATTCATATCCTACATAAGATATTCATATCCTACATAAGATATTTATATCCTACATAAGATATTCATATCCTACATAAGATATTCATATCCTACATAAGATATTCATATCCTACATAAGATATTCATATCCTACATAAGATATTACAATCCTACATAAGATCTACATAAGATATTCATATCCTACATAAGATCTACATAAGATATTCATATCCTACATAAGATATTCATATCCTACATAAGATATTCATATCCTACATAAGATCTACATAAGATATTCATATCCTACATAAGATCTACATAAGATATTCATATCCTACATAAGATCTACATAAGATATTCATATCCTACATAAGATCTACATAAGATATTCATATCCTACATAAGATCTACATAAGATATTCATATCCTACATAAGATATTCATATCCTACATAAGATATTCATATCCTACATAAGATATTCATATCCTACATAAGATCTACATAAGATATTCATATCCTACATAAGATCTACATAAGATATTCATATCCTACATAAGATATTCATATCCTACATAAGATATTCATATCCTACATAAGATCTACATAAGATATTCATATCCTACATAAGATCTACATAAGATATTCATATCCTACATAAGATCTACATAAGATATTCATATCCTACATAAGATCTACATAAGATATTCATATCCTACATAAGATATTCATATCCTACATAAGATATTCATATCCTACATAAGATATTCATATCCTACATAAGATATTCATATCCTACATAAGATCTACATAAGATATTCATATCCTACATAAGATCTACATAAGATATTCATATCCTACATAAGATATTCATATCCTACATAAGATATTCATATCCTACATAAGATATTCATATCCTACATAAGATATTCATATCCTACATAAGGTCTACATAAGATATTCATATCCTACATAAGATCTACATAAGATATTCATATCCTACATAATATATTCATATCCTACATAAGATATTCATATCCTACATAAGATATTCATATCCTACATAAGATATTCATATCCTACATAAGATCTACATAAGATATTCATATCCTACATAAGATCTACATAAGATATTCATATCCTACATAAGATCTACATAAGATATTCATATCCTACATAAGATCTTCATAAGATATTCATATCCTACATAAGATATTCATATCCTACATAAGATATTCATATCCTACATAAGATATTCATATCCTACATAAGATATTCATATCCTACATAAGATATTCATATCCTACATAAGATATTCATATCCTACATAAGATATTCATATCCTACATAAGATCTACATAAGATATTCATATCCTACATAAGATATTCATATCCTACATAAGATATTCATATCCTACATAAGATATTCATAAGATATTCATATCCTACATAAGATCTACATAAGATATTCATATCCTACATAAGATCTACATAAGATATTCATATCCTACATAAGATATTCATATCCTACATAAGATATTCATATCCTACATAAGATATTCATATCCTACATAAGATATTCATATCCTACATAAGATATTCATATCCTACATAAGATATTCATATCCTACATAAGATATTCATATCCTACATAAGATATTCATATCCTACATAAGATATTCATATCCTACATAAGATATTCATATCCTACATAAGATCTACATAAGATATTCATATCCTACATAAGATATTCATATCCTACATAAGATATTCATATCCTACATAAGATATTAATATCCTACATAAGATCTACATAAGATATTCATATCCTACATAAGATATTCATATCCTACATAAGATATTCATATCCTACATAAGATCTACATAAGATATTCATATCCTACATAAGATATTCATATCCTACATAAGATATTCATATCCTACATAAGATATTCATATCCTACATAAGATATTCATATCCTACATAAGATATTCATATCCTACATAAGATCTACATAAGATATTCATATCCTACATAAGATCTACATAAGATATTCATATCCTACATAAGATCTTCATAAGATATTCATATCCTACATAAGATATTCATATCCTACATAAGATCTACATAAGATATTCATATCCTACATAAGATCTACATAAGATATTCATATCCTACATAAGATCTACATAAGATATTCATATCCTACATAAGATATTCATATCCTACATAAGATCTACATAAGATATTCATATCCTACATAAGATCTACATAAGATATTCATATCCTACATAAGATATTCATATCCTACATAAGATATTCATATCCTACATAAGATATTCATATCCTACATAAGATATTCATATCCTACATAAGATATTCACATCCTACATAAGATCTACATAAGATATTCATATCCTACATAAGATCTACATAAGATATTCATATCCTACATAAGATCTTCATAAGATATTCATATCCTACATAAGATATTCATATCCTACATAAGATATTCATATCCTACATAAGATATTCATATCCTACATAAGATATTCATATCCTACATAAGATATTCATATCCTACATAAGATATTCATATCCTACATAAGATATTCATATCCTACATAAGATATTCATATCCTACATAAGATATTAATATCCTACATAAGATCTACATAAGATATTCATATCCTACATAAGATATTCATATCCTACATAAGATATTCATATCCTACATAAGATCTACATAAGATATTCATATCCTACATAAGATATTCATATCCTACATAAGATATTCATATCCTACATAAGATATTCATATCCTACATAAGATATTCATATCCTACATAAGATATTCATATCCTACATAAGATCTACATAAGATATTCATATCCTACATAAGATCTACATAAGATATTCATATCCTACATAAGATCTTCATAAGATATTCATATCCTACATAAGATATTCATATCCTACATAAGATCTACATAAGATATTCATATCCTACATAAGATCTACATAAGATATTCATATCCTACATAAGATCTACATAAGATATTCATATCCTACATAAGATATTCATATCCTACATAAGATCTACATAAGATATTCATATCCTACATAAGATCTACATAAGATATTCATATCCTACATAAGATATTCATATCCTACATAAGATATTCATATCCTACATAAGATATTCATATCCTACATAAGATATTCATATCCTACATAAGATATTCACATCCTACATAAGATCTACATAAGATATTCATATCCTACATAAGATCTACATAAGATATTCATATCCTACATAAGATATTCATATCCTACATAAGATATTCATATCCTACATAAGATATTCATATCTTACATAAGATCTACATAAGATATTCATATCCTACATAAGATCTACATAAGATATTCATATCCTACATAAGATCTACATAAGATATTCATATCCTACATAAGATATTCATATCCTACATAAGATATTCATATCCTACATAAGATATTCATATCCTACATAAGATATTCATATCCTACATAAAATATTCATATCCTACATAAGATATTCATATCCTACATAAGATCTACATAAGATATTCATATCCTACATAAGATCTACATAAGATATTCATATCCTACATAAGATCTACATAAGATATTCATATCCTACATAAGATCTACATAAGATATTCATATCCTACATAAGATCTACATAAGATATTCATATCCTACATAAGATCTACATAAGATATTCATATCCTACATAAGATATTCATATCCTACATAAGATATTCATATCCTACATAAGATATTCATATCCTACATAAGATATTCATATCCTACATAAGATATTCATATCCTACATAAGATATTCATATCCTACATAAGATCTACATAAGATATTCATATCCTACATAAGATATTCATATCCTACATAAGATATTCATATCCTACATAAGATATTCATATCCTACATAAGATCTACATAAGATATTCATATCCTACATAAGATATTCATATCCTACATAAGATATTCATATCCTACATAAGATATACATATCCTACATAAGATATTCATATCCTACATAAGATATTCATATCCTACATAAGATATTCATATCCTACATAAGATATTCATATCCTACATAAGATCTACATAAGATATTCATATCCTACATAAGATCTACATAAGATATTCATATCCTACATAAGATCTACATAAGATATTCATATCCTACATAAGATCTACATAAGATATTCATATCCTACATAAGATATTCATATCCTACATAAGATATTCATATCCTACATAAGATATTCATATCCTACATAAGATATTCATATCCTACATAAGATCTACATAAGATATTCATATCCTACATAAGATATTCATATCCTACATAAGATATTCATATCCTACATAAGATATTCATATCCTACATAAGATATTCATATCCTACATAAGATATTCATATCCTACATAAGATATTCATATCCTACATAAGATATTCATATCCTACATAAGATCTACATAAGATATTCATATCCTACATAAGATCTACATAAGATATTCATATCCTACATAAGATCTACATAAGATATTCATATCCTACATAAGATATTCATATCCTACATAAGATATTCATATCCTACATAAGATATTCATATCCTACATAAGATCTACATAAGATATTCATATCCTACATAAGATATTCATATCCTACATAAGATATTCATATCCTACATAAGATATTCATATCCTACATAAGATATTCATATCCTACATAAGATATTCATATCCTACATAAGATATTCATATCCTACATAAGATATTCATATCCTACATAAGATATTCATATCCTTCATAAGATCTACATAAGATATTCATATCCTACATAAGATATTCATATCCTACATAAGATCTACATAAGATATTCATATCCTAATTAAGATATTCATATCCTACATAAGATCTACATAAGATATTCATATCCTACATAAGATATTCATATCCTACATAAGATATTCATATCCTACATAAGATATTCATATCCTACATAATATATTCATATCCTACATAAGATATTCATATCCTACATAAGATCTACATAAGATATTCATATCCTACATAAGATCTACATAAGATATTCATATCCTACATAAGATCTACATAAGATATTCATATCCTACATAAGATCTACACAAGATATTCATATCCTACATAAGATATTCATATCCTACATAAGATATTCATATCCTACATAAGATATTCATATCCTACATAAGATCTACATAAGATATTCATATCCTACATAAGATATTCATATCCTACATAAGATATTCATATCCTACATAAGATATTCATATCCTACATAAGATATTCATATCCTACATAAGATATTCATATCCTACATAAGATCTACATAAGATATTCATATCCTACATAAGATATTCATATCCTACATAAGATATTCATATCCTACATAAGATATTCATATCCTACATAAGATATTCATATCCTACATAAGATCTACATAAGATATTCATATCCTACATAAGATCTACATAAGATATTCATATCCTACATAAGATCTACATAAGATATTCATATCCTACATAAGATCTACATAAGATATTCATATCCTACATAAGATATTCATATCCTACATAAGATATTCATATCCTACATAAGATATTCATATCCTACATAAGATCTACATAAGATATTCATATCCTACATAAGATATTCATATCCTACATAAGATATTCATATCCTACATAAGATCTACATAAGATATTCATATCCTACATAAGATATTCATATCCTACATAAGATATTCATATCCTACATAAGATCTACATAAGATATTCATATCCTACATAAGATATTCATATCCTACATAAGATATTCATATCCTACATAAGATATTCATATCCTACATAAGATCTACATAAGATATTCATATCCTACATAAGATATTCATATCCTACATAAGATATTCATATCCTACATAAGATATTCATATCCTACATAAGATCTACATAAGATATTCATATCCTACATAAGATATTCATATCCTACATAAGATATTCCTATCCTACATAAGATATTCATATCCTACATAAGATATTCATATCCTACATAAGATATTCATATCCTACATAAGATCTACATAAGATATTCATATCCTACATAAGATATTCATATCCTACATAAGATATTCCTATCCTACATAAGATATTCATATCCTACATAAGATATTCATATCCTACATAAGATATTCATATCCTACATAAGATCTACATAAGATATTCATATCCTACATAAGATATTCATATCCTACATAAGATATTCATATCCTACATAAGATATTCATATCCTACATAAGATATTCATATCCTACATAAGATCTACATAAGATATTCATATCCTACATAAGATCTACATAAGATATTCATATCCTACATAAGATATTCATATCCTACATAAGATATTCATATCCTACATAAGATATTCATATCCTACATAAGATATTCATATCCTACATAAGATATTCATATCCTACATAAGATCTACATAAGATATTCATATCCTACATAAGATCTACATAAGATATTCATATCCTACATAAGATCTACATAAGATATTCATATCCTACATAAGATCTACATAAGATATTCATATCCTACATAAGATATTCATATCCTACATAAGATATTCATATCCTACATAAGATATTCATATCCTACATAAGATCTACATAAGATATTCATATCCTACATAAGATCTACATAAGATATTCATATCCTACATAAGATCTACATAAGATATTCATATCCTACATAAGATATTCATATCCTACATAAGATATTCATATCCTACATAAGATATTCATATCCTACATAAGATATTCATATCCTACATAAGATCTACATAAGATATTCATATCCTACATAAGATCTACATAAGATATTCATATCCTACATAAGATCTACATAAGATATTCATATCCTACATAAGATCTACATAAGATATTCATATCCTACATAAGATATTCATATCCTACATAAGATATTCATATCCTACATAAGATATTCATATCCTACATAAGATCTACATAAGATATTCATATCCTACATAAGATCTACATAAGATATTCATATCCTACATAAGATCTACATAAGATATTCATATCCTACATAAGATATTCATATCCTACATAAGATATTCATATCCTACATAAGATATTCATATCCTACATAAGATCTACATAAGATATTCATATCCTACATAAGATCTACATAAGATATTCATATCCTACATAAGATCTACATAAGATATTCATATCCTACATAAGATATTCATATCCTACATAAGATATTCATATCCTACATAAGATCTTTATTTTGTTATCTTCTCCTTCTCAGCTCTCTTAAAGCCAGTATCATTAGGGAAACTTACTTCAACTAGGGTTTCTACTTTCTCCCTCTTGTCTCATATCACTATATTAAGCTTAACAGCGTCGTTTTATGTAGCTGTAGGAATTTTATAGTCATAATGGATGGTGTATGAATTATAAAGTAATATTCAAATGAAATTTTGGAGATTTTATATGAAATCAAATGATTAATATAAGTATAGAAATTGGTTGATGAGATGATGTATATGCGTGTGTGTGTGTGTGTGTGTGTGTATATATATATATATCATCAGCTGATTTCTCATATCTGAGGATTTCAATTATATATATATATATATATATATATATATATATATATATATATATATATAATGAAGTTAATATAAGAGTGCTCAATACCGAAGTAGGGCAAAATATACTTTTTATTTGTTTATACATATATAATTATTTTTTTACTATAATAATTAAATACCTACAGACACTAGTGTTTCATCCTTTCAGGAAACTTCAGTTCAGGGTGTCACGATTAATACCAGTCGAACGATTCGAACCCCGCAACACAAAACATCTCTGGCTCGATTAGCGAAGACCTAATCAATTCGGCTACCATTAACCGTGTGAAATAACGTTGAATTTAAACATTTTTAATTTTAAATGTTCATTTACGTCAGTCAGACAGTGATCTAATCGTTAAACGATGATCTATGCATAAGAGCTAAATTGGCCGACTTTAACTCAACTGAAAGTGCCTCAATGATAATATACATATATATATGCATAAAAATTCCAGGTTAATATTTTCCAGAGGCAAAATAGCCAATGAAGTTATAATAAGGTTAATACAAGAGTGCTCAATACCGAAGTAGGGCAAGAAAGATATGCTTTTTATTTGTTTTTACATAAGCATCAATATTTCGCTACACATTCATGAGCATGTGTAGAGAAAATAAGAGAAGGACCAATACCAAACAGGTCCGAAAAGTCAGTTATACCCTAAGGTGTCTTTGACTGCCATTTTACATTTGGGAAGCACTAGCCCTTGGATATATATTGAACCAGGGCCAGATGGTTGGGTCATTAGTGCACGCCACTTCATTGATAGAGTTCTAAGGAGTGCCGACGTCGTCCATGTTCTGCAGTGTTCCCTGTCTGCCCAGTAGTTTCTTATATTGCGTCTATTCTTGTTACGTGACGCGGTAGGTTGCTAACAGTACCTCGGTGAGCACTTTATCTGTTACCAGTTGGTTGTCGACGTACATGCACCATTCCAAGTCTGGCATGATAATGAGGTATGCAGTGGAGAAAGGTCTCTGCGGGATGCGAGTGTCGTTGGTTCCTTTCAGAACTTGTCCAACAACTCACCACAGAGTCAATGCGTTGTATTTCTTTATCTATTAACTGAGTCAGACCATCCAGCTCAACTCTGGTTGGAATGAAATTTTCGACATTTTGCAAAATGAAGTATTTCTCCAACCGATACAAAGTAACCAAGCCTATGCATAGTGAATCTACATATTACCCGATAAACAACACCTTAAAAAGGATGGGAAACGATAGGAGAAAATGATGACCAAAAGCAAGTATTTTACCAATATGTAACGTAGATAAGAACGTCTTAATGGAGCCTCATTACCTAAGGGAATACGAGACTTATCACTGGACTCCTATTTGAACCAATAATTGGAATTTATTTGCAACTTCCACTTGATTGACAGAACATTATTCACCGATTCTTTGAACAGTTGAACTATCATCACGACTGCGTGAACCATTATTTCTACCCTACCAACAGTGTACTGCGGAGTTTCGTGTCTGCTTTGTTGCTTATTAACATTATGCCAGTTCATGTTACATGACTCTGCCGGGTGCGAGCAGTACCTTGGTGAGCATTTATCTGTTATCAGCTGGTTGCCGACCTACATGCACCATACCGAGTAGTAAAGTATGTTGCGGACGGGGTCTTGCAGTGTACGAGTGTCGGGGCCACTTGGGTATCAAATGTCACTACTGCTGAATTTACATTCAGTATGGCTGCTGTTTTTTTTTTTTTAATTTTTTTTTTTCTGAAACCAATCAAGGATAATTTTTAACGATGGGGGTTTGGATTAGTTTCTTTAATTATTTGGCCATTGTATTTTTTTAATGACATTAATGCTTCTGCAGAGTTTGAACTACATCAAGCGAACACTTGCTGAAATAAACTAAAAAATAGTTCGCTTATGTTATTTGATGAATATTTCTACACTGCCGATTTGGAACAAAGATTCAAGCTATGGGTTCCCTTATTTTTTCTCATTTTTTTTTTTTATTTTTGTTGTTGTTGGGAGTGTGTGGAAAAAATAAGGGAAGGACCAATGCAAAGGAGGGGGTGGAGGTCCGACAAGTCAGTTCTATCCTAAGGTGTCTTTGACTCTGCCATTTTATGTTGTTACTGGGAGGTGCTGGCCCTTGGACATATATTGAACATACCTTGGCTCAGATGGTTGGGTTATTGGTGCGCGCCACTTCATCTGAGTTCTGAGGGATGCCGACATCGTCCGTGTTCTGCAGTGTTCCCTATCTGCCCAGTAGTTTCTTATGTTGCATCTATTCTTGTTATGTGATGAGGTAGGTTGCTAGCAGTACCTCGGTGAGCCCTGTATCTGTTACCAGTTGGTTGCCGACATACATGCACCATTCCAAGTCTGGGCGTGATAATAAAGTATGCTGTGGACGGGGCCTCTGCAGGATGTGGGTGTCGTTGGTTCCTTTCAGAACTTATCCAACAACTAACCATAAAGTCAGTGCATCATATTTCTTCATCTAGCTATTAACTGATTCCTGAGTTGGGGTTGCGAAATAATGATCATTTTGCAACCTTGATACCGGTCCCTTCTCAGACCATCCAGCCTAACTCTGGTCAGAATTAAATTAATATATATATATATATATATATACACACACATTGTTTTTTCAACCAGACCTATGTTGTGGTCCATTTGCAAAGATGTTCTTCCCCCCACCAGTTGCATTGTAGTTGCAGTGCGCACTATGTTGGGCGAACATCGCAAAGATTGGATTTCTGTTTGAAACAACATGTACCATCAAAGATTTGTTATGCAAATTTTTCACCCTCGGATGTTCTGAATAATACGCATGGTTCTGCGATTTGCAAGCACCTTATAAATAACCATGCGTGTGCCACGAATTTTAGCGCTGACGTGTTTATGATCTTGAGTAAGTCGCACTCGCCCTTTCATTTAAAAATTCTAGAGACTATTTTTATTAAGTCTTTGAGACCTTCTCTTTGCAAGCAAAAAGAAAATCTTTTAGGACTTAATTTAGTTTCTATATAATCCTCCCCCCGTTTATTTTTCGCTTTATTTTTTCTTCCCCCACCATATTCATGACTTTTTTTTTAAATCGTATTTTCCTCGATTTAGCTCTGTTGAGTGAGGAACAAAACCTGGTTAGTTAACCTTTTATTTTCATTTTTTATTTTTTAAATCATTATGTCTGTATTTAGCCATTATTAAATTCTGTACCCCCCAAAAAGATTTTATATATATGTATATATATATTTCCCCAAAACTTCTGGCCTTGATGGAGGAGAGATTAAAACTTGCTACTATGATTTCAAATGATCCCAAATAACAGCAAGGGGAAACTTGATTCCAAATATTTCTCATACGTTATATCTCCCCTCTTTGGTTTTCATACATAAAGTAAATTTCACAGTGTATAAGGATTATTTGTTACTGGAGATATTCATAATCGTACCCTATTCTCAAAAGAAGGAAAGCATAACATATGATAAATATTTGGAATCAAGTCTCCCCTTGCTGTTATTTCATATCAGTTGAAACCATATCAGCAAATTTTAGTCTCCGCTCCCCTCCATCAAAACCATAGGTTTTGGGGAAATAGACGTATATATCGCTATATCTATACTGATACCCTATACTGGTAGTCAAATTGAATATTGAAATGCTCATATCTTTGGTTCTATGGGACGGAACTACATGAAAATTTACTGGTTATTTGAAGATTATAATACTATTTTATAGTTAAATTTTTATGACAATCAGTAAAAAAGAACCTATATTTTGAAACAGATAAAATATGCCGAAATTTGCCTACATTTGTATATATAGTGTCCTGGCAGGCTTCAGTTTTGCTGCCTTGGGATGAATTTTGCTTAGGGATTTTTTTTACTTGGTTGTCTCCCCTGTGGCCTTGCCAAGCCAGTAATTGGTTTTTATTATATATATATATATAGTAATTGGTTTTTATTATAGAGTGAAGGATAGATTTTCAAATGGCCGACATGTTTGAAATTAATTCTTAAGCTGCTGAATAGAAAATAATTTCTGATCTGAATTTAAACTCAATCATCATTGTTCTTTTCTACTCCAAAAATCCATTTTTGTTTTTTAATTTTTTTTTATGTCCTTTTTACTTATTTCAGAAAGAATGTAACACCTGATTAAAGATGGAACCAATTGCAGTAATGAAGTTAGTTTGGGGAAGAGATGAGTTTTCAATTGATTGTCATCTTACCAGAGCTGCCATCAGGTAATCTCATTAACTAATAATTTTAACTTGTATTAAGTAATTAACTACGTTAAAGACTACAATTAAGGATGGAACCATGCTCGGTGCAATGCTTTTAGTCATGTGCAACTATTTGTTCCAGATTAATGCAGCTATTTGATATCTCAAGAATAATATTAAGTTAGGGTACAGTTTTATCAAGACATTAAAAAATGAAAATATTGAAAAAGGTTATATTGCACGTATTCATTATGGAACAAAGTTCTCCAAAATAAATTTCACTTAATTTCATCAAGTAGGTTTTTTTTGTTGTTGTTGTTTTTGTTTTTTTTGTTTTTTTTTTTGTTTTTTTTTACAGTGAAAAAAAAATTTGCGAGCAAAAGGTTCGATTTTTAGGAAGAAAAGCTAGTAATAAAGATGGGGGAGGGAGTGTCAGCGCTTTAACTGGAGTTATCTCCCCGTGGCATGTTCAACAAATTCCATAATGGCTGATTTCAACACGCTCTCATAAGAACGTGTTTTTCCATTGTAAAAAAAACTACTCAATCAAATTAAATGAAATTTTTTTCGAAGATCTTCAGTCCAAAACCGATACATACAACATAACCTTTTTTCGATATTTTCATTTTTGAATGTCTTGATTAAACTGTACAAGTACCTAAGTTAGTAAGACACCAGACCATGTGGCTTCCATTTGGCAGAAGAGTTCTACATCTCTTTGAATTTTGTCTTTCTCAGGGATGTGAGATCTCCGTTTTTTAATGGAATCTCGCTTTTTCTTTTTTAATCCAGGAAAGGTGAATTTGTGCTTAAATTACTAGAGTTGTCCATGAATGTGTTTTCTGTTTGTTGGTTGAAACCCACATTTTGATTTTGACTTTTTGTTTCATAAGAAAAAGCTGATCTCTGTCAAATTGCTAGAATCTAACCTTTCTTTTATCTGGCTGAATTTTATCTTTCTCTTTTTTCTCTCTTGCTTTATCTTTCTTTTTCCCATGTTTTTTTTTTCTTTTCCTCTTGCCTTCCTTTTCCCTCTTGTGATAGTTTTCTCTGAAAACTGAAAATATTAGTTTTGTTATGAAGGTTAAGACTTCAAATGAATCACGCCAGGGGAATTAGATTACTTGTTTCATGAAAGAATCACTTGCTGCCTCTCCCCTCCCCCAGATACGCACTCAGTGTTTTGACTTTCTTGTTTCCCAAGATTAATATTTTCTAAATATAAACATTTTTTTGGATCAAATAGATTTGAAGCACCCCAAAATGAGTAATAACCAAAAGAACACATTTTGTCCTAAGACCAATTTTTTTCTTATTGAATCGTAAACAATAAACAATATATCGACCGAAACGTTGTGAAAATCACACTCAAGATGAGAACGATAGTCCAATAAATAATAATACAAATAACCAATCCTCATCTCAAAAATTCAGAAATGTCATAAACAATACGCACTTTTATAAGTTTTCCATTGCAGATTTTTATTAAATAAAATAGTTTTACTCTTAAAACAAAAAATGTTTTATTTACAAAAAGTGTCCACAAGGACCCATAACATAATGGATAAAGTACCAAGTAAATTCAGTTGTAAATGATACTCTTCTGGGAATGCAGGTTCAATCTCTGTGCAGAACAATACTAAGAATACAATTGTGAATCACATAAAATTTCATTTTGGTCATGACTGATGGAGTGAAAACATGTTACTCCTGCGGATTTAATAAAGAGTTTCATTCCAAATTCTGTACAGATTCTCAGGTTTGACAGAAAGGTTTTCAAGTTCAACAAGACGTACCTGAAGAGGGTCGGAGGTTACATTGGTCGAAACGTTGTAGAAATAACACTCAAAATAAAATTAATAATCTGAATAATACAATTAATACATAATACAAAAGATGATAATAAATTTAATGTCCATGTTGGATCTCGTTCCAATAATGCTATGTTCTTTGCAAGGGCAGATAATCCTGCAAATGTTTCTCACCAAGAGCAGATTCCTAAGTTCAACAAGATACATCTGAAGAAGGTGGAAGGTTACATTGGCCGAGACACTGTGAGAATAACACTCAAATTGAGAATGGTATTATATTATTAGAATAATAATATAATACCATTCATAATAGAATGGTATTATTATTATTAGAATAATGCAATTAATACAAAAAAGTTTTTTTAATGAAAAAATGTGCATATAACAAGATGAAAACGAAACTATGTATTTTTAAATATGCTCATTTGTTACTTTGTCAGTAATTAAAACTATGCTTGTATTTATTTTAAGAAAAAAGGGGGGGTATTTTAAAAACATAACAGAATTACAAAACGTAAACAAATAAAATTTCAATACTTTGGCGATTTTTTTTTTTTTTTTTTTTTTTTTTTTTTTTTTTGCCTTGTAAAACTTATTTTTTTAATCACTGCACATTTTAGATGTGCTTCAAATCTATTTGATCCCATTTTTTTAAATGTATTTATTTAAAATTTTTCTGTACTACAAGCATATCAGTAAAATATTTTTTGTTGTTGCTTTTTGCATTTTCCTACATGCGCGCACGCACGCACACACACACACACACACACACACACACAACCTAGTTAGGAAATTTATTTTTTCAGCTTTTTTTGCCATTGGTTACTCACATTCCTGCTTTCACTTTTATTCTCTTTAAAATCTTGTTATAATGGAGAGTTAGTGTGTTTTTCTCAGTTATGATGTCATATTCTCAAAGATTTTTAAAATCTGAAATATTAAGAAATATCATTTTAATACTAACTTGTGGGACCTGTCAAAATTCCACTGGGGACTCATTCATATATAATATATTGATGTTGGCATTCTGTAGATGTGATAGTGTAAATGGAGACGCTCTGATATTATTGTAACTTTTTTGTTAAAATTAAAAAAGTATTTATCTAAGCTAGCACGAACGCCCGGTAAAACCCGGTCGTAAAGTATGCTTAAATATGATGTTTTAATTATTGCAGATTTTGTATATATTATTATAGAGTTAATGTTCTATCGATTTTTATATATTATAAAGTTGCAATTTCAAAAATAAAAAAAATATATCCATATGACTTGGGTGCATTGGCTTGAATCGAAACTGAAATAAAAATGAATATATATATATAACTTCAGTTCCTTCAGCCATAATTGAAACCAAAACTTATGAAGAATTCTTGGTAAAATTATTTATGACAAGAAATAGTAGAATATAAAAATTAAACAACCCAGATGTAAGCATGACACACAAAAGAACACACGCTATCATATTAATATATAGACTAGTTCACCCATGAACCGTTGGGTTAGTATTTGTTACCAAATATTTATGAAAACGTTTTTGAATTTTCAAGTATTTCCTATCTCTTCATTTTTCCAAAGATCACTCATCTTTTATAAGATTGACTTAGAAATATTGTTATGTAATCCTTGTGATTTTTGGTTCTACTTTTATAAATTTCCTTTAACAATTACTAGAAACAAACCAAACCAAACACAATGAATAAATATTTGAAGATGTAAACAACTAAAAGCATTAACACTTTTACCAAAATGACCAGATTGGACATGAAATAACCTGAAAAGAGTTGATATGCCATAAAATAAAACAACCAAACTCTTTTACTTTCCTTATCTATCTCTGTATCTATCTACCTATCTTGATCCACTTTAAATTACATCATGTTTGACATAAGTCTGTAGCGTGCATCCCATACTTGGAGATAAGTTTATGTGTTTTAAAGAAAAAATAAATCTAGCAGCGTCAGGATTAAAAGAAATCTTTTGTTATTTTTTCTCTTCTTTTTAAAAGGGACTTTGATCTTTGTAAACAAGGCTATGAAGAAATGACATACGACAGTGACGACATTAGTCGCTGTTCCTCATTGTTGGCTGTTGCAGAGTTTCCTCTCGGAGAAGATGAAGATGATGTCACTTCAAATTCTCTTGGCAGTGCAGATTCAATGAAACCATGTGATAGTGACAACGATGGATCAGTTGAACCCGCAATGTCCAATACTGCAGAAGACGCAGAATTGATGAAACAATTGGGCTTGCCCACTTCATTTGTCAGCAGTAAAGTGGAAAGCAACAAAGCAGAACAAGAAAAGGTAAAATATTTTAAAATAATTTCTTTTTAATTTTTAGATATATATCTATGATCTGTCATGCTTAAGTTTCAAATAGCGTTTTTATTGTTAAATTTGTGATTAATAGCGGTAACCCTTGCTTGAGGTCAGCTCTATTTATTTATGCATCCCAATTGTATATCGTATACTACATCTTCATGAGTCTGAAAGGTTTGAAGTCCTGATTTAACCTCTAACTTCTTTTAACTTTTTTTTACACAGTGATCACCACTTATCAAGGCCCGGAAGCCACTCAGGGATAAGGGTTATTGCAAGTACATTACGTTAGTGTGGAGATTTGATGAAGTGTTTACTTAAGGGGGCGGTTCATTAGGAATTTGTTAACATTGGACTTGAAGACATCCAAGTTGTAGTCCGTTCTGTTCTAGAAGATCTGTGTCAGTCTCACGTTTGCTCTTCGCTCTTTTTTTAAGGAAGCCTTTGTCTATCTTCATCATCTACATCTGTTACGTCATTCTTGCTTTCTCCATGTTTTGTTTAGTTTTCTGTTCCTCTTGCTCAATTTCTTCTTGTTCCTCATCAGGCAGATCAATAACATCAGACTCATCCCTGATTCTAAATTAGTCAACATAAGCTAATATTGGCGATCCATTTTTTTTTTTCTAGTACAACCGCATTCGATCCTTTTTTTTTTTGTATAATGAACTTTGCTGTCTCTGGCTCTGCCTCCTTATTGGTCCCCCGATTTATCGCAGAGGGACCTATGTTTTCAGTGGCATTTGTTCATGCGTCCGTTATTCCGGACGATTGTCAGATAACTGTCCATTAGTTTTTCCTGATAATTTTGCCACAAATTGTATTTCATTAAATAGATGTGTACAGAATTTATTTTTATGAAAATTCCTGTTGCATCCCCAGTGGCTCAAAAGAAGTCAAAAATGCCCCAAAATGGCCCAAAATGACATGTTTTGCCCCATAACTTTTGATCCATCGATTAGATTTTTCTGAAAGTTGGCCAAAATATGGAGCCCATTGTTCTTAATATAAATCCAGTATGGGTGACCCTGACCAAATTCTAGTTTGTGTTTTTAGGGCTAAAAAACATGCCTTTTTGGAGCTCTTTTTTCAAATTACTCAAAAACTTGATATGTATGTCTATATAGTGGTTTTCCATGGTGCTGAATTCAAATATACATGTCTTAAGGCGTGAAACGGTACTGTTTGTCCATTTTCACTGGGATTCAGTGTTCCCAGGAACTCAAAAGGAGTCACAAATGCCCCAAAATTGCAAAAAATGACACTTTTTACCCCATAACTTTTGCCCTATCCATTAGATTTTTCTGAAACTTGGTAAAAATGTGAAGGCAATGTTGGCCCTTCACACTTCTCACATTCATCATTTCTTCACTATTTTTTGTGGCGTCATCTCACATGCAGCACCAGAGACGGACCATGCATGCACGGCTTGTTTCTTTTATACCAAATTTTCTCCTCTTGGCAAATAACTTATTGGCACTCTAATTTCTCTGCCTGTTAATTTGGATACACTTTGCTTTCTACCCGAATGAGGAACCGTTTGATAACTTCAGAGTAAATTAGAGATGCATGCCTCTATATTCTAATTGAAAGATGAAAACGCCTTTGAACTGATTTTTACAGTTCAGACTATCATATCTAACGCCATTGTTGTGCCGTGTTAATCATGTATCAACTCTAATGATTACAGCGATAACTCTTTCTTTTTTTTTTTAACTTGGGAGTCACCACTTATCAAGGCCCAAAGACCATTCAAGGATAAGGGTTAATGAATGTAAAGTGGTGGTGTAGTAATCACTTATGGTGTAAATTTAGTAGAATTTTATTATTTAGAAGAACAGCTTAACAGGAACTTGTTTACATTAGACTTGAAGGCCACCATGTTGTATTCAGCTGGGAAGCATGCCAGCGGAACAGTGTTCCAAAGCGGGCAGTTCTGGGAAAAAAGCTTTGTTCATGGAATCTAGAAATAATGAAACGCTTATCTTTTGACAATTGCATTTCTTTCACTGACAATCTTCCAAAGCTCACTATTGAGTGAAAAATATCTTTTCAATTTTTTTTTAATAAAACAAAGTTAAATTATTTAAACAATAAAAGTTTAATAGAACAATATACTCTTTTTTTTTAACGAAGGCTGTTAAAAAAATATCTGAAGAAATTAGAATGTTTATACCTTCAAGTATCAACATAAAATTTGTTGTATATTTAGAATTACTTATTAAAAATGTACAGAAAAATATTTATGATGTACATACTCATCACAGAATGAAGATGTCATATTCTAAAAATCATGTAGGTTTGGCTAGTAAACGAAAATATTTAGTTGTTGAAGGTCAACTAAAGATAAATTTGTCCGTAGAGCCCTGAATAATATAAACATATATGCACAAACACACGTATATCCAATATATATGTACTCAATATACACTATGTAAGGAGGGATTAATACTCTATAATAGTCAGGTCAAATACAATTGTATGTTAAATTATTTAGATATATTAAGTTTCTTTTATAAAAAGGCCCAAAAGTCACTCGAGGACAAGGGTTAAGCAGTGTCAGGTAGACATTGAGGCGTCGTATGATGATTGGTAACGATGGTGAAAGTTTGGCAGAATTTGATTATTTAAGAAGATAACTCAACAAAAATTTGTTTACACTAGACTTAAAAACAACAATGTTGTAGTCGGCTGGGAAGCAGTCCTGTGGTATTGTGTTCCACAGCAGGTAATTCTCGGAAAGAAGCTTTGCTTATGGAAGTTTTGTTTAGTTTTAGGCACACGAGAAAAAGAGAACATGGTTAAGTGACCATCGTAAAGAAAATATTTCTGCAGATGTGGGCATACTCTGAAAACTTTTGGATTTAATATATAAACAACTATTTGGTGATTCTAAAACTCGTAGAATTCAATCTTTTTTTTTTCTATTGTACATAACACATTTCTTGGAGCTGAGAATATATGAATTTGGTCATCTAGTATTTTTTTTTCAATTCTATAATTTCATCTTTAAAATTTCATATTCGTTGTGCAACCCCTGTTTCAGTTCTTTTACTTGATTGTCTGAAAGATGCTGTATGCATGTAAAAACCATGTGAACCATGATTTGTTTTATACTAAGATAACAGCTTGTACTTATCTGACAACTGCAACACTCACACACTAGATAAATCTTGTAAACATTTCAACCATAGCATAAAAGACATCAATCAACCTAAAGAAAGGCAGAATGACGAACTCCTAAGTTTAGAAGAATACAACAATAATATCGTTGACATTAATTTAACAGTAGAAATAGTTAAACATGCAAAAGCAACAAATAAGCAATTCGACATAAGTCAATATTATAAAAACTATAAATTACAGAATTACAAAATATTTTCATTGTTAATTTGATTATATTAAAACAGATGTTCTTGTTTTATAAAAATGAAAAGGTGTATTAAACAAATATTTTTTGTGAAAAATGGCAAGGGGAACAATAAATTGGATTTCAGTCGAACACTTGTCATGAAAATAACAAAGCATGTTCAATATGCTTTATCATTATTTAACTCATCTGCTCATTTATACCTTTGCGTTTTTTTTTGTTTTTGTTTTTTTTGTTTTTTCAGAAAGAAAAGAAAAAGAGAAAAACGCATAAAAAGCAAAGAAAAAAGAGAAAGAAAAACAACTGCAAAGAGGTTTTGTTTGAGGAAGAAATTCCAGTAGCTGAACCATCTTTGTTAATACCAGAAATTCCTCCAGAGACATTTTCACAACCAGCATCAGACATAGATAGCATATGGCAAGACTATTGGCAGAAGTATGGAGAATACTTGGTATGGCAGGGATGGGTGACCAAATACCCAGACCAGCTCGATTTACAGAATTCCACTTATGTTGTGCCAATAATTGCGGAAGTGGAAATCGAAACGGAAGACATGGAAGTGATTGACGAGAAAGAATGTCAGAATTTAAACCATGAACTACCGAGTCATAATAACAAATCACAAGTGGGAAATAATTCCTGTTCCAACTCATTTGTTAACATAGATTTAGACATATCGGAACATTGTTGTCCAGTTGAACATTTAAATGACAATCATTCTACATCAAATAGTGTTAATGATAACAGTTTAACACCGATCAAACACAGTAATTTAACTTTAGCTAATTCTAACTGTAATCATTCAGCAAAAGATTCAAGCCCTCAATCAGCCATTTTGAACACTGACTCAACTGAGAGGAGTTCAACAAAGACTGAACAATCAGTAGATGATTTACATGAAGAAAGCAAGCAGATAGAACATTCATTAAATCAATCTTTAAAGCCTGATCAAACTATCTTAAAAACTACTAATTTGAATCAGGAACCTGAAAGTAGCTCAGTTCAAGATGAGCTCCAAGCCTCAGGATCAAATCATAGTAATAATAGACACCAAGATCATAAAAATGAAGAATCCTTAAGCAATTCAAATGAGAACAGAGTGATTCCGACAGCAAACGGAAGTGTTACAAATCAGTCTAATCCACAACTGTTATGGACATTCCGAACCCAGGGACGTTCATTTGATGATGCGGTTGAACAGACAATGAAAGGTGTCAGTGAATTGAGTCCAGAAGAAATGACTGAAGCTGTTTCTGAGACCTGTGTGGAATTGGAAAGTCCCGACGCCCACAACCGAGCGAACGAGACAGCTGAACTTGTCCAAATGATGCATTCCTATTCACGACTCCCTGATAATATCTCCGATGTAATTGATTTATCTGAGAACAAGGATGAGAACACCAAGAAGGAAGAGAATCATGGAGTCCATGTGGAAGAAGAAGAAGAAGAAAATGATGAAAAACTTCAAACTTATGATGAGATTTGGCGTGATCTTTGGAACGAACACTATCAAGAATGTTACTGGTTCTACTACAACCAATTCCAAGCTGCCTATCAACGGCATTACCCTTATTCTCAAATTCCTAGAGAAATAAGCGAAACAGATGATCAAGAAATGGACAGTTTGATACATAAAGAGGCTCCATGTGATAGCCAGATGCAAAGCTCTGGAGATCACTGTTATAATGTTGTTCAGCCCAAGGACAATATTGAGGTGAGTGGTAAGCAAGAAAATCACGATGCAAACTCTGAAAAAACTCATTCTGCCCAGATTGATTGCATCACTAAAGAAATGACTACGATTAGTGTCGGTGCCGCCGACATTTTAAAGGGAAATAACTCTTCAGATAATCAGCCGCAAGATGGCAGTAGTCATAAACGAAAAGGGTCCACTGCAAAGGAAACACCACCTCAGAAGTCACCAGCAAATTCAAGTAAGAGTCTTATTTTAATATCCAAATCATTTTTAGGCGCTTGTTCAAAATTTCACCCACCCCCTATATAAAACAAAATATAAAGCAAAATCTGTATGGTGTACATACCGATGACAGAAAGAAAATATCATACTTTAAAAATCATGTAGCTTGATCAAGTATTTTCATGTTTATAAAAAAAACATTTTTAAACAAATTATATGTTAAGAATGGCTTTTTAAAATTTCAATTTGGAGTTATCTCTCTTCTTCCTTCAGAAAATTTTCAAGATGGCTCACAAGATTCTTAGTCATTAAAAATAAAAATGGATCAATTTACATAATTTTTGGTGTATAATATTTTTTCTGTTATGGGTACATACATCATACAGTTTTTTTGGTTTTTGGTTTTTTCATATAGAGAGAATTTTGGACAAGCACCCAGTTTTATGATGAAAATAAATTTTTCATCATAAATAATAATAATAATAATGATGATGCTACTTTATTCATCCATATTTACTATTGCTGAACTTGTGTAATTACACATTGTATTTAACAAAATTTAATTATTTTCTCAATATAACTCTACAATTCTTTGGTATCACACATCAGCCGAGTTCCGAGTGTGAAAACGGCATTTATAGTGACATTCTTTCTTTAATGTTAAGGATTGTTTTGATAAAATTTGGATGTAAATAAAGTTTAATATTTTCTCTTTATAAATGTACAGTTCTTTCTCTTAGGGGTATTCTAAAAGTAATGCTTCCTACTTTTTGTTCTGTCTGACTGGATCAGAAGGCATTGCTAATTGCATTACTATGATGACTGAACATGCATTCATGACCTGAAAGTTTCATCTCTCGTTTGCAGATATTGATGGTGTGAGACTCTAAGAAAGCAACTCCTGTTATGGACATGTGTCAGAAGCAGAAATGTGTCATCAAAATCCTGGCAAAAGTGCATTGAGAATGGTGGTGACTATGTAGAAAAATAAATTCTGGGGCACAAAAAATGTCACTCGTTTTAATGGTACCACTCACGTCTTTGTAGCTCTTCAACTTCTTTAGTTAAAAAATAGGAGGCTTTACTTTTAGAAACACCGTCGTAGTTGGGTTTTTTTTTGTTTTTTTTACAAGCTACTTATAGTTAGGTTACTATTTTTGGTGATTTTCGTCCAAAATATTTTGTATGCTTTTCGAATTTAGTGAATACTATATTGTGTATCACTATACGTATAAAAATAGTCTCATCTTAAAAAACATTCGTCAATATACAGGATTTTAAGTTATCTTTTGGTACAAAAAAAATTAAAGTTAAAAATACTACAGAAATTTTGGCCATATTATCAAATTGTATTTCTCTCCATTTTCACACAGTTCAAATATGTATTTTTTTATTAATTTACTATTGAAAAAAAAAATGTTTATGATTTACAATAAAAAGAAAAGGCTTGTCTGTTATGAATAATAAGTAGTAAGAATATTCTATGTGTTAACTGTTGAAAGGAATCATACGACGGATGTTCCAAAAGTAATGCCTCCTATTTTTTCTTATTCCATCTGAATGGATCAGAGGGGATGGCAAATTGCATTTTATGATGACTGAATTTATGCATTCATGACTGGACATTATACCAATGATGATGATTGTTTAATATTATTATTTCCCTGTAATCTGTATCATCATCATTATTACTAGGGCTATGACAACAGCATATTCTTTTCATTGTTTTGACTCTCAAGTATATATCTGACACAGACGCAATTAATCAATTGAGGATCACATCACTCTACATAAAAATATATAAGGGATCAAGTAAAGAATAGATACCCCGTAGCAGATGACACCGCCTGGTGGCGACCGGCACACATTTCAACTAACACCTGTGATTCGACCTTGACATTGGCATAAGCACATAGCGTTGGTTGTTTGTAAACGCGTCAAATAGCAAATATGCTCGAATATTCGCCAGCAATTTTTTTTTTTTTTTTTTTTTTTTGATATATTTACAAAACTTTTGAAGATTTAAAAGAAAAAAATATATTTACAAAACATTTTTTTTTTAAGTAAGTAACAAAACGAACGTATTTAAATAAAAGATATTTAAATAAATGGGTGTCTTTCTGTTTCGGATTTTTGCGATCAAGATTGATTTTTATGTACCGTGTTTTTTTTTGGGGGGGGGGTCTGTGTGCATTTTTAAGACAATTCAATATTTATTGAATTATTGTTTAAAACATTAACTTCAGCAACAATTAATATATTTTTTAAATAATATTTTTAAATATTAAATTTTGACGAATATTCTCAAGCAAGATTTTTTAAAAATAAAAGATATTTAAATAAATGGGTGTTTTTCCTGGTGCGTTTTTATTATATTTACAGAACTTTTTAATAACTGTTAAACAAAAATAGAACTTTTATAATGACATATATATTATGGACTGTTTTTCAAACATCGGAATTTTAAAATTAAAGTTAGTTTTATTTTTAAAAAAAAGACGGGGTGTTTTTTTGTTTTTTTTTTCAATTAAATTATAAACTTTATTTGAACTTTCAACAAACTTTTACAGACATAAAAAATAGACTTTATTTTTTATTTTTTTTTACACGGAGTTCACCACTTATCAAGGCCCAATGGCCACTCGGGGATAAGGGTTATTGTGTGTACAGTAATCAAAGGGATAGTGTAGCAATAGTATTGGAGAATTGGTAAGGTGTCATTACTTAGGGGCGCGGTTCATCAGGAATTTGTTTGTGTTGGACTTGAAGACATCCAGGCTGAAGTCAGGAGAGAAACAGGCATGCGGAACAAAATAATTTTTTTTAAATATATTTAACGAAAAGTTTTTTTTTATCATTTCATTGTTGAATAAAATTTCAAAGTGATAAATGGTAAAAAAAAAAATATCTCGAAAAGAAAAAAAACACCTCGTCTTTTTTTTTTAAATAAAACTTTAATTTTAAAATTTCGATGTTTGAAAAACAGTCCATAATATATATTTTATTATAAGAGTTCTATTTTTGTTTGATAAAAAGAATAAAACAGTTAATAAATACAAAAACAACAACAAAAAAATAAGTCCATTAAGTTCAAATAAAGACTGTTTGAATAAAACTTATAAAAAAAAAGGCTCATTCTATACGGTTTTGGCCATTTTTTTCTGTGTACTTTTTAATACAATTCAATATTTATTTAAAGTGCAATGTATGTCGGTGGTCAGTAAAGGAGAAATCCTTCTAGGCCGAGGCAATTTTTATGCATAATAAAATCACAAGTATAAACAATTGAGATTTAAGATATATATTATTTTATTCATATATCTTTTTATAAGTTTTATTTTTATAAAGATGAAATGAAGTATCACAAGATAGAAATCTTTTTATAATTTTTATTTTTATTAAAAAAAAAACACACTCAGAAAGACACCCATTTATTTAAATATCTTTTACTTTTAAAAAATCTTGCTCGCGAATATTCGTAAAAATTTAATATTTAAAAATATTATTTTTAAAATATATTAATTGTCGCTGAAGTTAATGTGTTAAAGAATAATTAAATAAATATTGAATTGTCTTAAAAACGCACACAGAAAAAAAAAGGCCCAAAAACACGGTACATAAAAATCAATCTTGATCGCAAAAATCCGAAACAGAAAGACACCTATTTATTTAAATATCTTTTATTTAAATACGCTCGTTTTGTTACTTAGTTAAAAAAAAATGTTTTATAAATATATTTTTTTCTTTTAAATCTTCAAAAGTTTTGTAAATATATTAAAAAAAAAAATTGCTGGTGAATATTCGAGCATGTTTGCTATTTGACGTGTTTACAAACAGCCGACGCTATGTGCTTATGCCAATGTCAAGGTTGAATCACCGGTGTTAGTTGAAATGTGCGCCGCCAGACGGCATTGTCTGCTACAGGGTATCTATTCTTTACTTGATCCTATATAAGATATCAATGGATATATACCTGAGAATCAAAATAAGGAAAAGAATATGCTGTTGTCATAGCCCTAATCATCACCACCATATCTTTGCGTGTCATGGTTGTAACTACATATTATCATGACAAGCATACTACACTATCTTCCCACTAGAATACAAATATATCACGAATAAATATAATAGATAATTAATGAACATATAGATAACTTTATATGGAAAAGATTACTTATTTATCTATCTATATATCTATAAAAGTGAACATGTCTGTCTGTGTGTCTGTGTACATTTCCCTACGCAATAACTCTGTCAATTTTTAGTCTACAGACTCGAAATTTGATGTACAGGGTACTGAGATTTGGGAAAATCGATGTGATTGGTTTTCGGCCAGAAATTTGGTTGTTAAGGGGTCAACGATTTGACCTTTGAGAACTCCTCCGACAATTTGGGGTCCAAACACTTGAAATTTTAGATATAGGTTCCTTGGACATGGATCTAATTTAATAACTCAATTTGAGCCCAAAACAATAAATTATAAGGGGTCATAATAGGGGTCAAATTTAAAAAACTGAACCCTTTTTTTTTTTTGTTTTTGCTCAACATACACCTCCAAACACCCGGGCAACGCTGGGCTGAAATACTAATATATCTATAAAAGTGAATGTGTCTGTGTGTGTACATTTCCCTACGCAATAACTCTGTTTTAGTCTACAGACTCGAAATTTGATATACAGGATACTGAGATTTGGGGAAATCGATGTGATCGGTTTTCAGCCAGAAATTTCATTAAGGGATCAAAGTTCAACGATTTGACCTTTGAGAACTCTACCAAACTCCTCTGCCAATTTGGAGTCTAAACACTTGAAATTTTATATGTAGATTCCTTGGACATAGATCAAACTTTTTAATTTGATTTGAGCCCAAAACAATAAATGTTAAGGGATCAAAATCTGGGTAAATTTTTTTTAAAAATTGACGTCTGCAGTCTCTACTAAATTACTCAGCCAATTCTTGGTCTAAGCATTTGAAATTTTGCATAAAGTGTATTCAAACATAGGGAAAGCTTTTTCATCAGTTTTTGGCTGAAAATTTGGCTATCAAGGGGTCAAAGTTCAAAAGATTTGACCTTTGCGGTCTCTAGCAAACTATTCAGCCAATTTTGTGTCTAAACATTTGAAATTTTACATAAAGTGTATTCAGACATGCAGGAAGCTTTTTAATCAGTTTTTGGGCGAAAATTAAGCTGCCAAGAGGTCAAAACTGAAAGAGTTGACCTTTGCAAACTCTACTAAACTCTTCCACCAATTTTGGGTCTAAACACTTGAAATTTTGAATGTAGTTTACCTGGACATGAGTCAAACTTTTTAATATATTTATACATATGCACATAAAGTTATGAACAGAACATAGGGCCCGAGTAAAGCTGGCTGAACTGCTAGTATTACATAATTTTTTTTTAGATTGTAATATAAATTACATCTGGCAGATTCTGGCTAAATAGAAAATATCTACTCTGTTATTTCTGAAATCCAAAATTTCATCAAGTGTTAATTCAAAATCCTCCGTTATATTTTAGGCCATTTTTGTTTTTTGCATTACTTTTTGTGTATGCCCAACAATATATTTAAGTATGTTCTTTAATGTTTTTTTTTTGGGGGGGGGGTAATTTAGATATTAAAAAAAAATTTTGCTCAGAATTTTATTTTTTTCCACAAAATTGCTTGGAAGGTATTTTTTACAATCTGATCATATTTTAGTCTTTTTTATTGATTGCATAGGAAAGGTTAAATTTTTGTAAAGTCATTGATGGTTTCAGTTTGAAGATGTGCTTTCTGTCGAAAATGTTTTCCTATATACAACGGTA
Organism: Euprymna scolopes; assembly: GCF_053919585.1. NCBI lineage: Eukaryota > Metazoa > Mollusca > Cephalopoda > Sepiida > Sepiolidae > Euprymna > Euprymna scolopes. The sequence continues at coordinate 105,169,014 of NC_136492.1, forward strand.
CCCTTTCTTTAAAAGTCAAAATTGAAATTGGATTAGATAATTAGATAATCATTTTTTTCTTATTAGTGGTTTGACAAAAATGCTTGTCAACTCCCATCCTTTAAGCGCTGCTAAAAAGAATGTCCAAATAAATCCCAAACTCTTTTGCCCATTAAATAGAAAATGCAAATGAGCAGAACTTGTTAACACCCCACCTTAAATTTTTAGCCTCTATGGACCATGCCACACTTATAAAAAAAATTTCCAACCATTAACTTCTTTTCAAAGAAATTAATTTACATTAAATAACTTTAAAGAAAAAAAAATTATCAAGGAAATATAAAAATATAGCATTTTCTGTGCACCTGTAAAAAAGTATAAACTATAGTCATATCAAAAAAGTATAAACTATAGTCATATCAAAAAAATATAAACTATAGTCATATCAAAAAAATATAAACTATAGTCATATCAATGATCGCAAAAAATCTGTTCAAACAGTTAAAAGAAAAAGACAAACAAAAATAAAATTTGCAGGCAAAAAAAGGTTAAAACAAACATTATACATTAAATAAACTGAAAAATAAACAAAAAATTAATTTCTTTTTATAAGCAAATATAATAGACTTTTTTTTTATTAACCACCAGTTTGTATTTACTGATTTCACGCATGGCAGCCATGATAAAGTAGATATTTTCTGTAAATAGCTGTAAATTTAAAACTGGGTTTTGCAACTAAATAAATTAACAAAATCTGGGAAAATGGCCCAGAAATAACCTTTGCTACTCCATTTATTTGTGGTTTCACACCTAACATATCTTTGCGACAGAGATAGAAACAACCAGAGGATGACAGATCCTGATGTTGACTCTGCCTGGATTATCATTAGGGCTCTGTTAGCCAGATTGTAGCCCTAATACCATTTGATGATGTTGATAACTCAGCCACTGTGTGTTTATCAGTTGCCCAAAGGATAGAAAACTAATGGCCACAAACAGTGACTGAGTCGCTGCAGAACAACTTGAAATGATTGTTGCAATGAGATCTAAGACAAAATTGGATGAGATTTGTTCAAAAGAGATAATTCCGAGCCTTTCATTGTGATCTGTGCTAACCAGTCATTGTCCAGCATTCAGATCTGCTGCTACCAGATCAGGCTGTCTGAAGATACTGGCTTTCTGACCAAAAATGCACCAAACATTGCTGTTATTGTTTTGTTTTGTTTTTCTTACTCTTTGCAAAACTCAATCATGTGTCACAAAGGCAAAAACAACAATTTTCTTTTACAAAACAACTAAAGCAAACACCATGAATAAATATTTGGAGATATAAAGAACTTGAAGCATAAAACCTTTTATCAAAATGACTGGATTTGGCATTAAATAGCCTGAAGAGGGTTGATATGCCATAAAACCACCAAATCAGCATTGACATCTCTATCTATCTTCTATCTTCTATATAAATAAAATGAACTCATTTTTTCCCCTCCGACTTTGACCTTAATAGGATTAAAAATCATGACATTACATGCAAATGTAATGCGTACAAACTGTAGCACATTATCTGAGGTGTGCTATAGGCCTATTACCTCGACAATGGTACATTCCTATATTTTTTCCGGTGAGAGTCCACTTCCAAAATCGGTTAGATTCAATGGAAGTTGCTACATCTTTTCTCTCTATTAGATTCCTCCTTTCTCCGCTCCCCATTTACACCACAGTGGATGCGTTCACTAGGAACAGTACGAGGAAACACACCGGTTTGGAATCATACAAGGTTATTTATGCCGGTTTTTTTTTTTGGTTTTTTTTTTATCTTTTTTCCCTAATTTGTGCTTTCTGTTTTTCCCATAATAAAAAAAAATAATAAAAATAAAAAAAACGTGATTACTATTATTGTTTTCTTTTTGCTCTTTTTTAGTTAGTGTAAGACGCAATCTGCGGGACTAACCCGTTCTTACTTCCAGTTTTAACGACTCTAACCGTGAAATCTAACTATGACCTTTATTTATTAGTGCTTTCAACTAAACATTTATTTTTACACAAACAATTCATTCTTTACTATTTATTATTACAACGCAACGATATCGTGAATTCACTTGCATTACATTTAAATTAAAATTAAAACAAGTAAATTCATTTAGAATTCGAGAAAACAAAAACATTCATTTAGAATTCGAGTGTGATGCCGGACTACTGAAACTAAAGTAAACCAAACTTCACTGCAGAATTGATATTTGACCTAATTCACTTTTTAGTTAATTCATCACATTGTTTTTTGTTTTTTTTTTGCTCTTTTGCCTCAATGATTCGAGTTCGAGCCCCCCACCCCCTAAAACTTTTTTGTGATTTTTCAAACAACCGGGCACTGCCGGACCATTCATATTGCATCACGTTCATTTTTTTAATTGTTTTTTTTTTTTTTCTTTTTTCACAACATTGTTTTATAATATTTATACAGGGTTATTACTTCGATTTGTTTTCATCCCCACCCCCCAACCACACGTGCCTCTAAAAATCTGGGCAATGCTGGGTACCCCCCGCTAGTGTTGAATAAAATCAACAATATAGAAGAGAATAATTGAGGTTACATTTTCTCTTTTACTTATTTATTTATTTTTTTTTAACATTCTATTTTAGGTGGTTTTGAAAGCAAACCTGATAGTCCGACTGTAAATAACTTGAACAATACAAGTGATGGTGATGATGATCCTCCAGAGGAGAAGCCCATAAAAATAAGTCGAAGGTAAGTTGCTTTAAAAATTGTGATGACACATCTCCTTCCCCATTTTATGATTTTGGGGTCCTGGATATGACCTTAAACTATATCCGATGGTGAGGGCCCCAGCTTGCAGGCCTTAGGGAGTGTGGAGCCACCCTTTAATTGCCATTGCTCCCAGGTCCACTCTGACCCGGAGTGGTAGCACCTGTTAGGGTCCCAACTATGGGTTAAATAGAATACGACTTAAAAAACAAATATACTATATTAAAAAATCGTTCTTCAAAATCACCAGATTCGGCATTAAATAACCTGAAAAGGGTTGGTATGCCATAAAACAAAACAACCAACCAACCACTTTTATGATTTTGAGCCAAGGTTTTGCAGAAGGTCATATATTTTTAAGTTTCTTATGCCTATATTATAATTGGGCATATTTTCTATGTCCGCTGGTAGGCTCTAAAATCACACATTATTGCACCAAATTTCATTATGAACTGTCGAGTAGTTTGATATGCATTGATTTGCATATCAATGAAGCTTGAAATGTGAGTAGTCAGACTTTTTTCTAATCATCATCATATAATGGAGAATTAGGTTTCAACTGACTTTTCTTGTATTTGCGAAGCTAGTAAAGTCTAGCGGTGTTTGCGAAGCTAGTAAAGTCTAGCAGTGTTTGCGAAGCTAGTAAAGTCTAGCGGTGTTTGCGAAGCTAGTAAAGTCTAGCAGTGTTTGCGAAGCTAGTAAAGTCTAGCGGTGTTTGCGAAGCTAGTAAAGTCTAGCAGTGTTTGCGAAGCTAGTAAAGTCTAGCGGTGTTTGCGAAGCTAGTAAAGTCTAGCGGTGTTTGCGAAGCTAGTAAAGTCTAGCGGTGTTTGCGAAGCTAGTAAAGTCTAGCAGTGTTTGCGAAGCTAGTAAAGTCTAGCGGTGTTTGCGAAGCTAGTAAAGTCTAGCAGTGTTTGCGAAGCTAGTAAAGTCTAGCGGTGTTTGAAGTTGATGTGAATGCCAATCTGTGCACGGGGTTATGAGATAATCTTTAAGGATCATGAGGGGATGTAGTTTGATATGCATCAATTTCCATATCAATAAGGCTTCGCCGCACCCCTTCTAAGAAAACGTTATAAAAAACTAAAGTTGAAAGGGCAGGAAAGTTGAGTTCATGGAACCGAACTGAACAGGTTGAAATGTAGAAAGTCATACGAACGCTAACAGTAATCTCTTTTTTTTTAATTACAGCATTTTATGCAAATAAAATGTGAGTATTGCTACTAGTAATAATAAAAAATGGTAAAAAATAGCAAAAACTTTAAAATCATTGGACAGAGTTTCACCACATGAAACACACTTGATACGTGGAGATTTTTCTACAACTATTACTACCAGCCCATTTGACATAATAATTAGTATTCAGTAATCAGCCAAGAGAACAAGTTTCAATCATCAGATTAGTAATATCAAAGACTTAAAATGGTACTTGATACTCACTTCCTAAGCACAAAACATTACAAGTTCCAGATCAAGGCTAATTTGAATAAGCCTAGGAAAGGAATGGTGCCCTGCCCTACATCATGGTCTAGTAGCTAATGAAAAGGAAGCATTCAGGTCATCCTCAATTATGGTCGAACAGTTCACTTTTTATGGTTTTATTACTACTACTAGTGATGTATATTATTTAATTGTCAGATGACATATCGTCTATGGTAATTCATGTTGAATCGTAACTTTTTAAATTCACTTTTTGCAAACCAGAATTATGTCCCTTGCATTGAGCCAGCCAGCATTTACAGAAAACAACATTCAATGGATATGTCATTTAGCAATTACAATAAATTACGTTTTCAGTACAAAATTATTTATTTATTTATTACTAGCAAGACCAGTTTCCTGGTGGAAAATATAAGAAGCTTAATTTAATTAAAAGAAAATCAATAGTAGAGTACTAAAATAGAAAAATGTAGAAAAAATATTTTTAAAATGTATCTTTTTACACCACTTTTCCACAAAGAAATTAATTCAAGAAGCAGCCGGGTTATATTTTATTTGGAAAAGAAAATGGCTCCCCTACTACTATAATAGGTATGATGGTACAATAGAGTTTATAAACATGTCATTTGTTATTGTAGATTAACTTACTCCATTAATTTCTTCTCCTCCCCAACAAAAAATAACTAGATTATTCTTTTATTAGACAATTACATGAGTACACCATGAAAAGTTTGGTGGAAAAAAAAGGATTATTCAGAATGTAAAGAGGGATCAGTTTCATATATGTAAATTGATCAGTTTAGCATTTGGTTTGTTTCATTTTTTTTTCTATAGGAGTTAAATCCACTGCATTTATTTTATTCATTTTTTTTTATAAATATGTGAATAAATTTTTTTATGAAAAATGTAAATACAATTTCTCACATATTTCTTATCAGTTTCTGATAATAAATATGTACATGTTTCTTTTTCATGTAAATAGTACATGTTTCTGATAATAAATATGTGAGTAAATTTTTTAATGAAAAATGTGAATACAATTTTTTTTTTTTAATTGAAATAATTTTGAACAAAAATTGTTTGAATGTGAAGATGTAATTATGAAAAAGAACGACGTTTGTGTGGGTATATAAATGTTGAATAAAGTGTCACTTGAGTTTCATAAATAAATGAATTCATATAATTACAAGCACTAAGAAACGGACAAATCCAAATTAAAAAAGGAAAAATTATTATAGTGTGAAGTGATTGGTTTTTAATAAAATTAGTTATTTCTAATTGAAAGAGTATGTTAAGTCGAAAGGTAAAGCCAAAAAACAAATACTGTTTTTTGACACATGCATTCAAAATAAATTTGATAAAGTTATAGTTAATCACAGATATGTTGAGATGTGCATGTTAAAAAGATAATTCAATGTTGATATGACTGTTAAAAAAAAATTAGATTAATCTATATATATAAAAGCGAAAATGTGTGTATGTATGTGTGTTTGTGTGTCCACTAAAAACTTTCGACAGACACAAACTTGGTATCATATTGAAGCTCCATCCTTCGCTCGAAAAATATCGAAAAATTGACCAAAGACGTTAATTTTTTCACCCCGAAATTGACAATTTTCTACAGGGTCCGGGGTCAACAAAAACCGTCCTCTCATGATGACGACCGGTTCTACGCATGCGTCAGATGACGTCATGACCTGATTTAGTTTAAATAGTTGAAGAACTGACTAAATTTCATGTACGTCATGTTAGCTCAGTTGGTTAGGGTGTTGGTTCATTATCTAAACGTTTTGGGTTCGAATCGTGGTGTGAGATGTCTTTTCTTTTTTTTTTTTTTCGATTTTTTAAATTTAAATATTGAAGCAGGGTTATTATTTAAGCCATTTTTCACGTAATGTTCATTTTTCTGTGTTTTTTTTTTGTTTTTTTACTTCGCTTATTCTTAGGTTTTCATTAACACCCCTGATCGACCACACACACCCAAAAACACCTGGGTACCCACCGATTTTTTAAATTTTAATATTGAAACAGGCTTATTTAAGCCATTTTTCACATTTTTTTTTGTAACGTTCGTTTTTCTGTTTTCTTTTTTGTTTTTGTTTTTTCGATTTTTACATTTAACATCGTTCGTTTGCCTTACGTTAGTTTTTTTTTGTGTTTTTTTTCGATGTTTTGATTAAAATAATTAGATTATTTTAGAGGACGGTTCAATAGGAACTTGTTTGCATTGGACTTGAAGACAACAATATTGTAGTGAGATGGAAAGCAGATCAGTGAAACAGTTACACAGTAGTTTCGAGTAGCTGTAGGAAAGAAGCTTTATTCATGGACTCCACATTTAGGTTTGGGCACTGATAGAGAGTGGGGGAAATTTATTTTAGTGGTTTTTGCTAGCCAACTGGTTTTTGTGAAAGATTGGCAAGGGAGACCATAAATTGAAGCTCAGTCAAGCTCTTGTTTCCTAATGGGAAGAGTCCTTGTTATTCTGTATATTTTTTGTAATAATTTTCTGTAAAAATAGTTGTTTGATTAATTGAATTTGCATATTTTTGTAAGATATAATTAAATATTTACTTATACCGTTCTGAAATGAAATATGTGTAAAAATATTTAAGAAAAAAAAAAAAATCTTATAGTTCGGATGGATTTTCATGTCAATCAAATATGAAAATAAAATGAAACTCAATGTTCAAACCTTTAAATAGTTTCCATTTGGCAACAAATTTCAATGACATGATTTTGCATTATTCAAATATGCTTTGAATTCTTCTACAAATGCATGTAAGTTTTTGTCTGTCCTAAAATTGACATAAAATCATATACATCTGTTATTTTATATATATAGGCAGGATTCTTTCCTTTAAACATATTTCATTATAATCAATTCCTTTCTAAATATTTTGGATCTGATCCTTCCTAATTTCCTTATTAGGTTACATGTTTCTGATAAGAAATGGCTGATGTAATTGCCATTGATATATATATATATATATATATATATATGCATATGTGTACAAATATAAATTGTTTTAGATTTTCTAATGAAACGGATGTTATTGAGATTAAATCAATTTAAGAAAGTGTTGTATTTACATTTGGAAAGGCATGGTGTCATGCTAAACTCATTCATTTTAGCTGCTAAAATATTGGGGGTGCTTAATCGACATTTGTTCCCTTTTAATTCTTTCTTTTATAGTCATGAAGAAGAAGTTGATGCTCCACAAGGAACATCTGACGAAAAACTGACAAATGAGGCTAAAGAAAGTAAAGACTGGCGAGCTGATTGTGTCAAACAAACAGAAAAACTGACCCAATCAATGGAGGATCTAGGCTATACCATATTTAATGAAGCGGATGAACAGTAAGTTTTATTAATTTTTATTGGAATTCTTTGAGATGAGTAATTTGTCTATTTATTTATTTGTGGACTCTTATCCTCATCTTCGTAGTTGTTATTAATGTTTTACTACATTTTGGCCAACTATCCCTTTGGCCTAGAGTGCCTGACAAAGACCAGAGGAATAGTATGCCGAAACATAGTAAAACAATAACTATGAGGATAACTCTGCAAATAAATAAGTTTGATGTTAAAAATAAAATGTTGAACCGCACAGTTAATAAGTGTTAATTTTTTATATATATATATATATTATATATATATATATATATATATATATATATATATATATATATATATATATATATATATATATTTATATATATATATATATAGGCAGAAAGCTTTGTTTGGGGTAAAAATTGAATTAAAAAAAAAACAAATGTTTACTAATCAAGGAAAAAGCAAACTCCAAAAACCGCTATAAATATAGTTATTTATATCTTAATCCCAACCAAATTAAAAAGCCCAATACATTCACTAAAGATAGTAGAGGTTATGATAAATAATAGTAAGAACAAAGCTGTAAAGTAAAAATTTACAAGTAGTTTTTATTATTCGGCAGAATACTCCAAAACTTGTGTGCTAGGAAATCCTTAATCCACGGTTGGTTGTTTTTTCTGCCTTTATGTTGAACTCTGAATAAACTGTTTTCCATATCTATATTCGTATGTTTTTTAAGTTTTGTAACTAAAACCTATGAAACTTTTACTTTCATCCTATGCAGTGACCAGCAAATACATAGTCACGCTAAAAATTAGCATTTCTATCTAATTATTTTTCCCTCTGATGAGATTTAGCATTTTTTGAAACTCTTCGGAATAAGGATTTCCTAGCACACCAGTTTTGGTGTATTCTGCCAAATAATAAAAACTATTTGTAAATTCCTACTTTACAGCTCTGTTCTTACTATTATATATATATATATATATATATATACTTACTAACACAAGAAAAAAACTTCATAGCAAAGTTCAACCCCGCTTTAAACATTTCCCAATAATTATACACATAGATAGGCAAAACACAAAATACACTTACACGCATGCATACTTAGGCAAATGTGCACCCTCACACACGAAATAAAACAAGCACAATAAAGCACACACACACTTTCACTGGTGCACACATCCATATCCAGTATAATACCATTTCCCTAAACTAAACAAACAATTAGAAACAAAATACACCACTGCCCATGCCTAATAAAAGAAAATCTTTCTAGACAAAGAAAACTTTAACCAATATGTGTGTGGTATGTTAGTGGGTGGATGTGTGTGGGTGGGTGGATGTATGCGCATGTGTATGTGTGTGTATATGTATGTATATATATAGGGGTGGGTGGATGTATGTGTGTGCCCCTGCATATGTCTCTATATATATGCATGTGTATGTACCTACATGCATATGCGTATGTGTGTATATATATATATATACATATGTATATATGTGTGTGTATGTGATTAGAAAGTCATAAAAAAACATAAAAATCTTCACCAAATGGACCAAAAGCCTCCTCCCCACTAAATGAACTTTACTCTGATTGGACTACATCACACTGACTATTGGTGACAGAAAGTCTGAGACTGGCATTTCTCTGAAAAACACATTCAGTGTTATCAGATGTAAAATGTTCTCCAAATTAACATTTCAAACTTTCACTTAAAAAAACCTTTATAAAAATGTCTTAAGAGAGCTGAACAAGGCTTGAAACGCGTTATAAAAATAAAAAATGATAAAAGGTTGAAAAACACACAATTGTTGATGGTACACTCTTTTAAATATACATTTTTTTCTCTCATTGGAACAACACAACCATCACTTTAAATATATGTGTGTCAATTAAGCTGCAAGAATTTTCTGTGTTTCATTCCCATAAGGAATAGTTGAGCTAAAATGTATTGAATTCATGTTACCTTTTGTCTTTATATATTGATGTGGTGTTTAGTTTAGTTAACTAATCAAACAAAAAATAATTGTGTACTTTAATTGCCATATATTCTCATAACTTATATATTGACATAATGGCTATATATATTTTCATAACTTATTACCTAGCCCTACTTGCGTATTCAGCACTGCTGAAAATAAATATTAAAAATCGTACATAAAATATATCTTCAAAGCATTTTATATGAACAAGGATCAATTTTTTTCACTTTAGCAAGTCATCGTCACCGTTGGATTGACTTTGGTTAATTTCAACACTTTTGATTTTCGGTCACGTCATGGAGACATCGACTAAGACGTCAGATTTTCTTTCACTTTCTTTTCCGCCTTCGCGTCATGGGTTCGGGCCTGCCTGCCTACGACCACTTTTTTTTTAACATCTCTCTTCACCTTGGCTGATTCCCTTCCCATGTTACTGCCATTTTTGGAAAATTAAGATTTAAATAAGAACAAATGGAAGCAATTAAAAGAACAGTTTTAGGCATCGGAAAATCGACACAAATTTTTCCGAGACCAATTATGATGCCCTCAAAAGTTCTGATTTTTTTTTTCGATTTCAGATTCTGATTCTGATTAATCGTCTTAACACTAATATCTAAATACTAGCAGATGTAACTGTAACATTAAATTCCTTCAAAAAATAAATGAAAAAAAAAAAAATGAAAAGAAACTGAGACATGTGCATGCAAATATGTTTTTTTCTGAATAGATCACTTCTTGGAAGTTTTAAAAAAAATATACTTGAACTGATATTGAAACCAAAACCTAAAGACAGTGAGTCAAGTATGATAACCATTAAGCCAACTTGCCATGATCTTTAAAAAGTGTTTTCAAACCTACTTATTCTTAACATACAGAAGCTGTCATATGAATGATTCATGCATGCGCAAGCATGAAACAGTTGACAAATAACTAAAAGTTTTATGACCCTCAAGTACCAATTTTTCAATTTTTACCCCTTAGTAGCCCTTTTTTCTGTATGGAAACTGATTAAAAAGTTTTCCACATGTCTGATTATTCTATATACCAAATTGGAAGTTTGTAGATCAAATATTTGTTGAGTATATAGGTTGAGAAGTGTCATCACACACATTCTTACTTTTATAGATATATTGATGATTTTTTTATAATTTTTATAGATATATTGATGATTTTTTTATAATTTTTATAGATATATTGATGATTTTTTTATAATTTTTATAGATATATTGATGATTTTTTTTAATTTTTATAGATATATTGATGATTTTTTTTTTTTTTAATTTTATAGATATATTGATTATTTTTTAAAAAAATTTTATAGATATATTGATGATTTTTTTTTTAGGAAATCTGCTAAAGTTGCCAGAGTGCACTTAATGGTTCATCATGATTCTTTGCCAAAATATGCGAAATTGAATGCTGGGAAAAAACCTATGCACATCAGATTTGACAGCGATGATGAAAGTGAGGGCGAATTTATGGACACTGCTAATAATTCTGCTGTTAAAACACCTACAAAGTTTGTGCATTTAAAAAGCAAAACATTAAAGAAAGTAAAGAATTTCCTTGATTCAATTGAAGCTGTCACAGAAGAGCCAACAACCAAAGACCTTTTCACAGAGGAAATGGATAGTGAAAATGGCAACCACATTATGGATCAAAACACTGAGTCTTTTGAAAGAGTTTGTGAAAAAGATGGAGATGTGGATAGTAGTGACAACAAAATTTGCATCAATGATAATAATGATACTGTATTAACTTGTGATAGTAACTCCACTCTAAAACCTGACGACAACTTGGAAGGGTTAACAACTGATATTATTTGTGACTCCGTTCAGGATGATTCCGTTAGTGCCAGTGGAGATCAGGTTTTGGATTCCAGATGTTGGAAAACCAAAACCAAAAAGAAATGGAATAGTTCTAGATCCAAGACTAAGGTTGCTGAATTGCCTGCAGAGATTCTGAAGGACAGAACTTTAACGAAATACTGGGCACAGAGGTTCCGACTTTTTTCCAAATTTGATGAAGGAATTAAAATTGATACTGGTAAGATTGTTTTGTATATTATTCAATTATTACATCATATGTCAAAAGAAAAAATCGACCTGGATTTGTTATTTTATTTTTAAAAACTTTTAAAATTTATTATTTGTTTTTTACATGTGTTGGATTAATTCTAGTTACTTCCCCTTATTAATTTTATGTGCTCAGAGTTACTTCCCTTTATTTTTTTTTTTTACAGAAAATTTATTGACGCTTGTTCAGAATCTTCCTCTACCTTACCCCATGAAAAAAATAAAAAAGAAAGATCTGTATGATGTACGTTCCTGTGATGAAAAGGAAATATCCTACACCAAAAGTCATGTAAATTGGTCAAGCAGTTTTCTTTTATAAAGAGAATCATTTTAAGTGAATTTGAATTTTTCCAATGCCCGATTCTCTCCATGTTATGACTTTCTCAAGTCTTGTAAAAGTTTTAATTATTTGGAGTTATCTCCTTTATTCCTTCAAACTGTTTTCAAGATGACATCATCAAAGCATCGTTTGTAGTTTAGATATAAAATTTGATTTTGGTCTCCCGATTTATCAGAGAGGGACTTATCTTGTTTTCCCGACTGCTGGAAAACCGCCTCTGTGGTACCAGTCTTCAAGAATTCTGGTGAAAGAACTGACCCACTAAATTATCGCCCCATTAGCCTTCTCCCGCTTTTCGCCAAAATATTTGAGTCCTTAGTTAATCAAGCCCTAGTCCAGCACCTAACAGCTGCTAAACTCCTGACTGACAAACAATATGGATTCAGGCAAGCCCGTTCAACAGCAGATATCTTAACTGTAGTTTCTGAACGTATATACCGTTCATTGGATAAAACAGGGGAGGGTAGAGCGGTGGCCCTCGATATATCTAAGGCTTTTGACAGGGTATGGCACGATGGTCTTCTAAGGAAAATTAGATCATATGGAATCACTGGAAGAATTCATAATGTAATTAAATCCTTCTTAAGTAATAGAAAAATCAAAGTTGTCCTCAACGGTCGTACATCCAAATAATACGACATAAATGCAGGAGTACCTCAGGGGTCTATCCTTGGACCTCTATTATTCCTGATATTCATAAACGACCTCCCTGATAAAATTGTTTCGGAGATGGGTATATTTGCCGATGACACCACTCTCTATAACAGATATGAGGGGAAAGCAAATGAACACATATCCAAGGAAATGGCAGAAACACTAGAGGATAACCTCCAATCCGTAGTGGAATGGGGACAAAAATGGTTGGTCACATTCAATGCTGCTAAGACTAAGCTTGTTTCCTTCAATAACTACAAGAAACCTTCTCTACCACCAATAGCAATGGCCAAGAACACATTACCTGAAAGTACTTCTTTTAAACTCCTCGGCCTAACGTTTACAGGGAATATGAACTGGAATAGATACATTGAGAGCATTGCCAAGGCTGCTGCAAGGAAGGTTGGCTCCCTCTACCGTGCCAGAAAACTACTTACGCCTGACAGTATCCTATACCTCTATAAGGCAACCATTCGCCCATGTATGGAGTACTGTTGTCACATCTGGGCTGGTGCATCTGCTTCTTGTCTCTCGCTCCTGGACAGGGTTCAAAAGAGAGTCGCCAACCTGATAGATCCTGAACTGTCATCTAGGCTTCAGCCTCTGTCCCATCGACGAGATGTTGCATCCCTCTGCCTGTTCTACAAATACTTCAATGGTGAATGCTCTGACGAACTGCAAACACTTGTACCTCCCCGACGTAACTACCCCTGACAAACCCGACAAGCTACTAAGTCTCATCCCTTTACAGTAGAGATCCCTAGGTGCAAGAAAGCCTTTTACTCCAATAGTTTCTTCCCCAGAACTGCGGGTCTTTGGAACTCCCGTCCGGGATTCTGCTTTCCCAACTGCAATGATATGCAGAAGTTCAAGTGTAATGTTAACAAACATCTTTCTACTCATCTCCTTTCATAATGACCCCGCTAATTAAGTCCCTGATAGTAGCCCCCTGCTTCAAAGTGGCACTGTGCCTTGTTTGGGGTGAAAAAAAAAAATGTTTTTAGTGGCGTCCGTTAATCCGGACTATTGCCAGATAACTGTCTGTTTAGTTTTGGTCTCCCGATTTATCAGAGAGGGACCTATGTTTTCAGTGGCATCCATGCGTCCGATAGTCCGGACTATTGCCAGATAACTGTCTGTTTAGTTTTTCCTGAAATTTTGCCACAAATTGTATTTCATTAAATAGATATACACATAATTCACAGTAAAAAAAATTTTTTACAAAAATTCCCATTGCGCCCCCAGGGGCTCAAAAGTAGTCAAAAATGCCTCAAAATGGCCAAAAATGACACATTTTGCCCCATAACTTTTGATCCATCCATCAGATTTTTTTTTAAACTTGGCCAAAATGTGGAGCCCATTGTTCTTAATATAAATCCAATATGGGTGACCTTGGCAAAATTCTGGTTCGCATCCCCGGGGACTTTCAGTGCTAAACACGCCCCTTTTTGTGGCTCTTTTTTGATATTTCTCAACAAAAACTTCATATGTCTGACTATATAGTGTTTTTTAACAGTGGTCAACTCAAATATACATGTGTTAAAGCCTGAAACTGCACCGTTATCCATTTACACTGGGATTCAGCATCCCCAGGGGCTCAAAAGAGGTCAAAAATGCCCCAAAATGGCCAAAAATTAAAGTTCTTGCCCCATAGCGTTTGATCCATCCATTAGATTTTCCTGAAACTTTGCCAAAATGTGGAGGTCATTGTTCTTAATATAAATTCAGTATGGGTGACCCTGGCAAAATTCTGGTTCGCATTCCTCTGGGACTTTTACGGCTCTTTTGGAGCTCTTTTTTCATATTACTCAAGAACTTGATATGTATGTCTCTATAGTAGTTTTCCATGGTGCTGAATTCAAATATACATGTCTTAAGGCATGAAACTGCATCATTTGACCATTTTCACTGGGATTCGGCATTCCCAGGAGCTCAAAAAGGGTCACAAATGCCCGAAAATTGCAAAAAATGATATTTTTTATCCCATAACTTTTGCCCATCCATTAGATTTTTCTGAAACTTAGCGAAAATATGTAACGTTGGTCCTTCACATTTCTCACATTCATCATTTGTTCATTATTTTTTGTGACGTCATCTCACATGCAGCACCAGAGAGGACCACGGTTTTTTCTTATTTAAAACTAAAACTACTTGATCAATTTATGTGATCTTTGATGTACGATATTATCTTTCCATCTCAGGTACGAGTATCATACATATTTTTGTTTTTAATATGATGGGGGAGGATTCTGGAGAAGCATCATAGACAGACAACTTAGATAAAAAAAAAAGACATGTTGACATCTAATACGCTCCATAGAAAAAACATGTTTCTTAAGAATGTTTGATCCAGTGCATTCCATACCACTTTTATTTAGGGATGTTGGCAACTTTCATCAACACTTGTGCTCTCTTGACATCCTGGCAAGCAGCAAAATCCAACCTCTTTACTGTAGAGATCGCTAGATGCTGGAAAACCTTCTACTCTAATAGTTTCTTTCCTCAAATGGCTAGACTTTACAATTCTCTCCTGGTTTCCTGCTTCTCTGACTGTAATAACCTGCAGAAGTTTTAAGTGTAATGTGAACAGACATCTTGCTGCTCAACTTCCTACATAGTGTCCCTGTAGATATTGTCCTAAACATCCAACTGACATTGTGCCTTGTTTGAGGTGAATGAGTAAAATAAAAAAAATGTCAACCTCCTGATACCAACAGCAGAATCAGCAAGGTCATGTGATTAAATGGTTAATGACACTGACTGAGAACCTGTGAACATTGAATGTATATTTCTTAGTTTTATGTTCGATTTCACTAAAATTTTTACTTTATGTAAATTGAAAGGAGATTTTCTAAGGGAGACAATTTTTTAAATTTCACTGATCTTCCTTTTATAAATTTTAATTGAAAAATCTTTGGAGACAATTTGATAAAATGGACCACCAGATTTTTATCAGCTATTTCAACATTTTGTATCCAACATTTACGCTAATAAAAGTAAAATAAATTCATATAAATCAAACTTTTTAACCAACTTGATTCTACTGCTGTTGTTGGCCATCATCTAATTAATTTATTTCACATGAATCAGTGGCCCTAGGATACGTTTTTTTTTCAGGTTACAATGTGGAATATGATGTTTTTTTCTGCTCCTGGTTACTGTATTTGCCTCGCCTTGCGGTGTTATTTATAATGTTATTTGATTATATACATGTGTATCATATACTGTACTGTATTTTGTCACTAATTTTTAATGCCGTATCCCAGGGTTCTACTGTAATTATTGTTGACATTCATTTCCTAGATGTCTTTCTAGTTAGAATTCTTTCTAGAAAGACATCAGGTACCTACGAGAGGAACGATATGAAGGTTGCCAACATCCCTAAATAAAAGTGTTTCTGTGGTAAAATTTATGTAGAATGCATGAAACAAGAAATGGTACTATTTATGTGTTTCAGACAGTTATCCTCATCTTTGTTATTGCTATGTTTACAATTTTTCAGCCATTGTATTTTCTGGCCTTCTTTAAAATTTTTTTTACTCATATTTACCCCAAGCAAGACATATTGCCACTTGAATGTAAGAAGCTTAAGCTTTTAGAATCATTAACTAAAGAACTTGTTGCTATGGGAGATAAATGTGTGTGTGTGTGTGTTTTGTTTTTGTTTTTTGTTTTTTTATGCTGAAAGGTTAGTGAAAATAATTACTTGCATATCACTAACCTTAGATCTGAGTGGTAAGCTCTGCTAATAAAAACTTTTTTTTAAACCTACCACTTACCCTGAGTAGCAACGCCCTTTAAAAAACCTTCCTTAACCCTACCACTAATCTTAAGTGTGTGTGGCAACTCTTCCCAAACAAAAACCACGTATAAAAACAAATAAACCCAATGTTCTAAAAAAAAATGCACAAAATTTATCTCTTATAGCAAAAAAAAAACAAACTTTTTTTTAAGGCTGACTGGGATAGCTTCTGTACATTTATATCTGATCTACCTCTGCATTCCATGTTTAAAAAGGATGTGTCCTCTATAGTATTAGACCTGACGGAATGGTTAATTGTAGGTATTGACCATTTCATACCCTCTAAAAAGTTTCAACAAAAACCTAACAGCCAGCCATGGTTCTCTCCAGAATGTGCTGCTGCCATTGCGCACAGAAATCACTTTTTCCACTGCTTCAAACGTAATAGATGTATGGAAACTAAAGCCGCTTTCAGGACTGCCAGCAACCATTGTAAGAAAGTAATAAAGAACGCAAGAGAGTTGTATGCTCAATCTGTTAAGTCCAAAGTAGCTGAGCAGCGGCTTGGTTCCCACCAGTTTTGGCAAATAGCAAACAGAATCCTGAACAGAAGCGTGTGCTCAATCCCAACTATTATCAATGGACCTGAGGTAATCTCGTCAGCATCAGACAAAGCCAAACTCTTTGTCAAGAACTTTGCAGCTAATTCTACCCTTTGCGACCAAGGCCGCCAACCCCCAATATTTCCTCCTGTATCAGAAAACACGCTATGTGATATACGTATATCTGTACGTGATGTTGCCAAGCTAATCAAAAACCTTGATTCGAGTAAAGCAACTGGCCCTGACGGTATTCCAATTATAGTACTCAAAAAACTTCACCCTGAACTAGCGCCCATACTTACAAAACTGTTTAAACGTTGTCTTAAGGAGAATAGTTTCCCATCTCCCTGGAAAATTTCATCAGTATGCCCTGTATTTAAGAATTCAGGTGATCGCTCATCCCCCTCTCAGTACAGGCCAATAAGTCTCCTGTGCGTCATGAGTAAGTTGCTAGAATCTGTGTTAAATACAGAAGTAATCAACCATTTCAACTAGCAATACACATGAAAAAATTGAAATAGCTTGAAATATTTCAATATTGGTATGCATAGAAAGAGCTTGATGAGCTAAGAAAGAATCTTTTTAAATTTTTTAAATCTGATTAAAATTAAGGAAGTTATGGCTATTTTTGTGCCTCACACGTTTAGATATTTTTCCCTCTTTAAGACCATATGCGTTTCGTCACATTTTTTACACTACTTTTTCAGTAAAACTGTCATATCTTTGTTAAAACACAAGACTAAGAAATGAAATTTACCATATAAGTGTATTTTTGTACAAGGAATCAGAATATGCAACTGAAAATCTCCCAAAGTTTATGGTTTCCAAATAATCTGCAGTAAATGTGCATAAATATGCAGCAATTCATTAAAAATGCCATGTATCCATAAACAGAAAAGAAGTTGGAGAACTCAAAGTTGAATTGTAATGTGCTTTATGTACAAAAAACTTAAATCTAAACATAAGACCATTTTAAAAATGAATATATTGCAATATTTCTTTGGTATTATTGTAGATTAACACCTTCTGTTTAACCCCACTCTACTCCTTCTGACCACCCCTATAAAATGTGATTCTACCTTTTTAGGAAATTATGTATAAAATGCCATGAAAAACTTTAATGAAAGATAAACAAATTATTTTAGAATTGAATGTAAAATAATTTCCTAATATAGGTCATTCTAGCATTTTAGGGCAGTTAACTGTTTTTTTTTTCTATGGGAAAATATGCATGCTTTTTTTTTTTTTTTTTTTAAGATGATTATGTGTAGTTTTAAGAGGGTTTCTATGCAATGAGAATATGGGGAGAGTTGCCATTCGGACTTTGAATTAATTGTAGGGGCTAAGGAAAATTATGTGTGAACATACTGAAAACTTGACAGAGACAAAGCTAACAAAAACAATATTAGAGGGGGGAGCGGTTAGTTTCACAAAAATTTAATGTAAAATAATTCACCATTTCCTGGCCATTCTAGCATTTTAGGACAGTTAAGCAATTTATTTTTATGTGTATTTTTCTTTAAGGAAGGATCTATTTTTTGTTTGTTTGTTTTAGATGCTTGTATGTGGTTTACAGAGGTATTTTATGGGGGGGGGGCTTGCCACTCGAACTTAGTGTTATTGTTAGGGTTAAAGAGTGTTTTAGGAATACGAACCGTTACTTCATTTTTGTTTTGTTGTCCTAACTGCAAAATGCCGTTTCCATTTCAAATAAATATTTTACAGAAAGTTATATATATATATATATATATATATATATATATATATATATATATATATATATATGTGTGTGTGTGTGTGTGTGTGTGTGTGTGTGTATTCGACAGGTAAATAAGTCAGCAAATGTTATATTTAGTTTTAATTTAATAAGAAACTGCGTTGCGAAATTTCAAAGAAAATTCCATAAATTTGTTGATTTCTATTTTCGAGGTTGAAGGTGTTAATTCCATAGGCCGTTTATACTACGCTGGAGCAGGTTGTAAAAATATCTTTCGCTTAATAAGTAGAAAAAAAAATAGCGAAATAAAAAGCTTCCTAATTGTAGTTTGATGTGTTTTCTTTTAAAATTTCAAGAATATTGATATAGATTTTGAGGGTTTGTATTACTATACACATAGATTCGAAAAAGTTGTTAAAAAAACAAATATATAACAAATAAATGTTATCAAAAGCAAGTTACTTTTCTACCTAACTGGATAATTTTTTAGTGTTTTTATTTAATGTAACATGTTTATTCAGCTTGAAAACAGTGTTTACCGATGTTTTGGAAAATTTAAAATGGCGCCCGACTCTTGAAACGGTAAGTTTGTGGAAAAGAGTTAAAAATAAAAAAGTAGACAAAATACTGCTAGAAACTCGCTCAATATATGTTACTGTGACATAGGCTGACATATATTCGGTGAGTTTTTAACAGTATTTTGTATAGTTTTTTTTATTTTTAACTCCTTTTCTCAAACTTACCGTGTCAAAGAGAGTCCGGCCGGGCGCCATTTTTAATTTTCCAATACATCGGTAAACACTGTACGTTTTTCGAGTTGAATAAACATGTTACATTAAATAAAAACACTAGAAAATTATCCAGTTAGGTAGAAAAGTAACTTATCTTGCCTTTGATAACATTTATTTGTTATATATTTGTTTTTTGACAACTTTTTCGAATCTATGTATAAACGAGATTTTGATACTTATTTTGATTTTGAAAAAAAAAACATTTGTGGCTGTTCGCAGTAAAACATTGTTTTAATTCACTGTTCAAAACTAATTTAAAGAATAAAAGTGCATGCAAGCTATATATCTACAAAAGTTTATTTTGTTTTTTTAACCATGTTTTTAAATTTGACGAGAAATGTGAGAAATTGCAACAGATTCATAATGCCGAATTGGTTGGGATTGTTGTTATTATACATTCTGAAAACCAAATAGTTCTTAACTAATGTTATTCTGATAACAAAATAGCTCTAATTAAAACATATAAGAACATTTATATTCATATTTTCATGTTTTTCTTAATTCGTTCTTGAATAAAAATTAAAGAACGCGTGTTGTTTACACTGTGCTATGGCTGATTCTAGTAATACTAACTTCATTTGACCAAATTCGAGAAATAGAACCAATTTTTTTTTTCGGGTATGTCCTTTTAAATTATCAATTACCGCGGTCCTACGCAACATAAAATAATACTTTTAATTGATAAAGGTAGTAAAAAGATTGATTTACTTACTACTGGGTGTCCGAAGAATTTTTTTTTCAAAATGTTCGATACTCGTCATATTAAAGTCTTATTTTTAACACAACAAAAAAAGAAATGGTCAAAAATATTTCGGACACTTGACAGTATTAAGATTAACACCTCTACTGATTGGTTCCCAAATTTCATGACGAAATTCTTCATACAATCACGGTACGGACCTTTAGAAAACAGGGAGGGTCATTACAAAACCTTACCGAAAACGCCATTTTATGACGTTCATATTTTTATCAATTTATTTGCTTAAAACTCTTAAAATATATAATGTACATTCACATTTTATTAATTCATTTGAAAGTATATTCATTTCCGAACAAAACAGTAGTAATTTGAAGACTTGAAGTGCTTTGGTTTGAAAAATATGGCTATTTTAGTAGAACTACCTTGAAATCTGTGATTATCCAAAGCGTTTTTTCGTCAGTGTGTATTACTATTTCAACAAAAATAACCTTCTCAGTGACACTCAATATGGTTTCCATTCTGCTAGATCTACAGCAGATGTGCTTTAAGTTATATCGCATAGGATTAGCAAATCTCTCGACAGTGGCAATCTTTCTAGGGCAATTACTCTTGACATATCTAAAGCCTTTGATAGGGTATGGCATAAAGGTTTACTTCATAAGATCGCTAGCTATGGTATAGCTGGAAAAGTCTTCTCAATTATTAAATCATTTCTTTCTGATAGGTTCATAAGAGTAGTAGTTGAGGGGCAAAAATCAGAAGCTCACAGTATTAATGCCGGTGTCCCTCAGGGGTCCATCCTGGGCCCAACTCTTTTCCTGATCTACATTAATGAGCTTCCAAATCACATCCTTACATCATTTGTAGACATTTATGCTGACGACACTACCATTTATGGTAGCACATCTAAGACAGTAAACGACCAAGTTCTCTCCAATTCTCTCTCCTCTGATCTTGAGCACGTAGTACAGTGGGGAAAGGAGTGGCTGGTTACTTTTAATGCATCTAAAACCAAGCTACTCTCTTTACATCATCAACATTCTGATCCACATCTGGCATCAATTGAAATGAATGGCTTTTGTCTTCAGGAGGCCTCAAGTTTTGACAAGCTTCTTGGCTTGACCATTACTCCTGATCTTAAATGGAACACGTACATCAAATCTGTTGCCAAGGCCGCTGGAAAAATGGTGGGATCTTTCTATCGATCCAGTAAATATCTCACTGCTGATGCTATTCTCTATCTATATAAGAGCCAGGTACGTCCAAGGATGGAATACTGTTGCCACATCTGGGCAGGAGCTGCTAGAAAGGACTTGTCCTGCCTTGATAGAGTTCAAAATAGACTTCGTAGCTTCGTAGGAGATGTCCTTTTCTCCTCCTTGCAACCTCTATCTCACAGAAGAGATGTTGCGAGTTTGTCTCTGATGTATCATTATTTTCATGGAAAGTGTTCGACTGAGCTTCAATCTATGGTCCTCCCTCGCCAAACTTTCACATGAAACACTCGTCTAGCTGTAAACACTATCAATAATTCCCCCCACTCTATATCTGTGCCTAAACCTAAACGTAGATTCCATGAAAAAAGCTTCTTTCTTAGAACTGCACGCCTGTGGAATTGTCTTCCATTTTCCTGCTTTCCGGCTGACTACAATATGGTTGTGTTCAAGTCTAACGTAAATAAGTTCTTGATGAGCCGTTCCATATAAGTTATCAAATTTACCAAATTTTCATTACTAATGATTACTATATTGTCCAATTTCTACTGTACACTCTTTAACCCTTATCCTTGAGTGGCCTCTTGGCCTTGATAATGTGGTGATGCCTATGTAAAAAAAAAAAAAAAAAAAAAAAACTGTCCTAAAACACTAGAATTGCCAGGAAATAATTTTACATTAAATTTATATACAAAACTAATCCTCCACTTTGAATTATAAAAGAATTTTTTCAAAGTGTTCTCATATAATCGTCTAAAAAAAAAGAGCCAAATCTCATTTATTAAAGAGTTGGGTCATGAAGGATGTTAATCTATAATATGTATTGATTGATATGTTTTAACTTAATTTTTGCTTTTAAATTTGTTAAATTTCATAAAAATTAGCTTTTTGTGTGAAAAAAGTTCCAAGTACCTTTTATAGAAATACAGAAGAAAAAAAAAATACATGGTTGTTAGCAAGAGAAACCTCCTCCAAGTGCATGTGTGTGAGGGGTTATAGGAAAACCTTCTTTAACAAATGTCTTCTACCTTCCCCTACCGACATTGTGAATCGTTTGAAGTATGGCGTTTGGCAAAGCAGGGGAAATCAAGCTAAGATGGAAAGAGAAAGAGAGGGAAAAAATAGGAAAATAGAAAGATAAAACAAGAGAAAGGAAAGGAAATATAAATAAGATTGAACTAAACGACAAAAAAAAAGAAAACATAAGGATATAAATCTGTAGCAATTTGTCAGTGTACATAAAAAAATAGAAAGCCTTTTCTGATTTACACAAAAAGTCAAATTCTATCAAAAAGCAGAGATCTCACATTGCTGCTAAGTGTTGAAAAGATTTATGATGCAGGTAGGGAACTTAGGTGACATTTTTTTATTTTTTTTTTTTTGCTTGGGAGTCACCACTTATCAAAGTCTGAAGGTCACTCGAGGATAAGGATTAATGAATGTAAGGTGGTAGTGTAGTCATTGTTAAGAGTGTAAATGGAGTAGAATTTGATTATTTATGATTATTTAGCAAGAATTTGTTTACATTAGATTTGAAGGCTATCATGTTGCATTCAACCAGGAAGCAGGACAGCAGAACAGTGTTCCACAGGTGGCCAGTTCTGGGAAAGAAGCTTTGTTCATGGAATCTGCATTTAGATTTAGGAACAGATAGAGATTGGGGGAAATCATATATACTGGCTGTAGCTAGTCGAGTGCTATTTGTTTAAGTTTGGCAAGAGGGGGAACCATAGATTAGAGTTCACTTGAGCACTTGCCATGAAAATAGCGATAGATTTGTTTTTATCAAAGAACGACTTCCTGCTATATGTTGTTTTTCTCTTAATTTTTACTTTTTTTTCGCTGGAACTGATTGGAACTATGTAAGAAAACCATGCAAAAAAAATCAGAAAAATTTACCTGTCATCAGCTCAATTACTCTAATGAGTATCTTATTTGTAAATGTTCCCTTTTTTGTTTGTTTGTTTATTTACCAAAACTGATAATAATTGAACATTTTTCAAATTATTTAAAATGTATTTCACCCACAAACCCCAGGTTGGGAAATTAATTTTTTATTGCCGTATTTTTTCTGTTGTATTGACTACTCACATTGCTGCTATTAGTTGTGGTAAACGTCTGAACATGTAAAACTACTTTTGTCTTGCAGAAGGTTGGTTTTCTGTATCGCCCGAACGAATTGCTGAGCACGTTGCAGAGAGATGCCGTTGCGATGTTATTGTTGATGGGTTCTGTGGTGTCGGTGGAAACACTATCCAATTTGCCTATACCTGTGCACATGGTAAGTTTGTTTTCGCCTTTCTTTGCAGATACTTCCTTACAAGATTTAGCAATACTATCCTCAATTCCTTTAAGGGTGTGAGATTCACCTAATGGATATCATCTCAGACTATGGAATCGACTATGCCAAATTCAAATCTAATCTATTGTATTCAATAATCTTGGGATCTATAAGTTGCTGAAGCAGTATCTATTAACCAATTTGTGTAAAAGATGTGCAAGACAATGAAGATGGGATGAGAACTCTGATGTGGAGAAAGAATATTTGCATGGTGAAACTATTGATGTGAGGGTGAAGCTAATATGATTGACAGAACTAACAGTAAATGGGATACATTCAGGGAAATTCTGTTATTACTAACCAGCAGAGTGTTACCACAGTAAACCAAAGGAAGAGTCTATCTGGTATGCAGTGGAAGTGAAACCTGGCCATTGAGAGTTGAAAACGTGTTGCATGGAGAGAAATGATATGAGAATGGTACGATGGATGTGTATAGTGTGAGTCTTAAAAACAAGTTTATTTCTGATGATCTCAGAGGAAAATTAAATCTGGACAGCTTCGGGATATGTGTGCAGAAGAATAGATTTTGATGGTATAGTCATGCTAAAAGAAATTATGAGTTCTTGGGTTAGTAGATGTAGAACAGTTCAGGAAGCATGTTCAGTTCACTGGGGAAGGCCAAGGAAAACATGGGAGAAGTGATAAAAATGGACCCAAGGATAAAATAAAGATTTGGACACAGATAGGTTTCTTTGAAAGTACATTTTTTTAAAGATATCTAATGCATCCAAACATGTAAAATGGAGATTAAACTAAATATGATGAAATCCAAATTATTTTTTTCATTTAGTAAATATTAAACGATCTGTGACCATAAAAATAGAAAAAATGGTAATGTCTTTATATTCTATTATTATCTTTTTTTGATTATAGAATCGTTGTATGTAAGTTTCTCCCATGTATTATTTTACTCTATTAATATTACTATTATATATTGTCAACTTGGTAGATTATGCTTTGTGTTAAACAATTATTTTACAAGAGGAAATTCACACTTCATTTACGGCTGCATATTTTTCGTTCATTATTATTGCTCTCACCATTACTATCCATTTTGAAGAACTTACAGATAAGAGATTTCATAGTCTCGTATTTGTTCAACTACTTAAGTACTATTTCCAAACTGCCTTCTCTCTCAACCAATCAGTCTTGCCAACTCCTCTTCCTCATTCTAACATTATTTTCAATCTATTTCTTAATTAAAACTAATTCTTAGTGTATTTATTGCAGTTATATTGTTTGCTTTTAAATGCTTGCTTTGTTCTCTATTTAATAATTCTTCCTTCAATCATATCTGATCTGTCATTTTTTGCCACCGTTTTTCCATTAATTCTTTACTTTGTTTTATAGTGATTGCTATCGACATTGATCCAATTAAGGTGGAGTATGCCCGACACAATGCCCGAGTGTACGGGGTAGAAGATCGTATTGAATTTATTGTTGGTGACTATATGAACATCGTACCTCAACTGAAAGCAGTGGATGTTGTATTCCTCTGTCCACCCTGGGGTGGACCAGATTACCTAAAAGCCAAAATATTTGATCTTGAAAAGATGGAATTTAAGGCATATCCTTTTATAATCGACGTATAATTTGTTGTTCACATAAGAAATCAAAATTAAGTGTGTATATTTTTAATATATTTAATTAATTATTCAATTATTTATTATCATGAAAAATCTTTCAGCTTTTAGATTCGAATTGTATATTATCTGTTTGTATGCATGTGTATAAAAAAAGACAAAAGAAATTGTTTTTCCTTTTGTTTTTTGTTTTACTCATCTTGTTTCCACAGCATTTCATTGTATGATACATTGTGTAATTTGTCCGCATATGTATATATTGTTCGCTCCTCTGGCTCTTGGATCGAGCTCTCAAAAGAAAATCACCACATTCCACTAGTTAAAGGCATTGCTCATTAGGTAAAAATAATTAAAGCTCTCTGGCAACTAAGAATGTTGCTTGCATTCAACAGGTACTGGACGATAACATTAAGGTTAGAAGCACCAGCTGTCAGTTCAGCAGCTGAGTCTCAATCCTGGCTTAAGGACAGCAGTAAAGTAAATTGCACGTGCTAATGCAGTCATACATTGGTTAGAAGCTCTGTTGTGTCCAGCTATTGTGTTGGTAGTAGATAGGGCAAAGATTCACCCAGTTTAAAAAGAAGGTGGATACAAACGTCCAATGGATTTAAGATAAGATCTTTTATATAAATGAAAGGCGTAATGATTATAGATTTATAATTAGTAAAAGTTGATTGGATAGATAATTATTATATATTCTATATTATATATTCTTACTGATGGAATAAAAAATAAATAACTTATGCATATTAATATGTACATATTTCATTGAATTGATTAGCTCTTTGAAATCTTGATCAAGATGATAAAGAAACAAAATCAAAATAAAAAATAAAAAAAATTCCTTTCATTCTGAATGAAATTATAAACGAATTATTCTATAATTACAATGCATTTCTCCTTAACTTGATACTTCCAGTATATTTTCTGTTGCACGAAAAATAACCCAAAACATTGCCTTCTGTGTACCTCGAAACACAAGCGCTGAACAGGTGAGTCTTTTTTTTTTTTATCCATGTTTACAGTGTTAATGGATGCCATGTACAGGGTACACACACTTATTTAATATATATCTCTATATAAAATTAGGTATTTATATATGTTTATAAATTTTTATGTACAGGATTAATTTCTAAACTAATTAACTGATCATTATGAATTTTGGAACATAGTAATGCTTAGTTAAATTTAGTTTGATGCAAAGGGTGAAATTTTAACAGGCATCAATTAGTAAACATTCCCTAAATTTCAGTTTCTTTGAAGCATTTTAAAGTATTTTTAGGAGCATGATATCGGCATAACTTCTATTTTTAAAATTCTAATCAGATTTGAATTAAACTTGGTCCGTATATTGAATAGTAGTGAAGTGACGCCGATGAAACAATTACAATAATTACACATATTCATATTTATAACACATAGGAGATGATTATAAAGAGAGGCATAGATAGTCTTTTAACTCATATGAGATTCATTATTTATGAAGAAGGATTCAGTTACATTTTATGGAAGGAAGGTTTTTCATACAAAGTTCTTTTACAAATACGATAGACAAAATCGCATTACCTTTCAGGTTGAAAGTTGACAAATGACGATGAAGACTTATAAATATGATCTTTATTCCATTCAGCAAGAATTCAATTGACTTGCTGATTTCTACATTGCCTTTCTTCCCTTTCTTTCACATCCGAAAGGGGCTTAGCAACTCCACAACTCGACCCTGACTGATCTGTCTCTACTCTTCTCTGGCTGAACTGATCTCAAATCCTGTTTATTGAAGATATTGAATCTATGTTTCTTTGTGACATCAGAAACAATGCCCAACCATGTGATTCCTCACGTGGTTTTTAGCAAAACAAAGACATTCCTTAATTTAGATTATCCAATATCTGACCTACTACTTGTATTATTATTTATTTATTTCTAAACACAATGGTCAATTCACTAAATTCCTGAGATTGCATTATGTATTCACTTTTAACTTTTGAATACTGGGTTCAATTCTAACCTTTTCCTTATAATAAATATTATTTTTAATCCTATTTACATTTTTCTTTACTGGGGTCTGTCCTCTTCCATATATAACAGATATTAGACACTAATTAAGTAAGATTCGCTGAATCTCAAGTTTTTAAAGATCTTTTTACGCCTTTTCTATAATAAAAATCATGTAATGGATTTTGATCAAAATTTGAATAAGAATTCCAGACATTAGGTTCAGTATTACTATATCTTGATTTTAATCTTTGTAAGTGGCGTAAAATTGTTCTGTTCAGGTAATTCATTTTATGTAACTTGGCATGAGTTTCCTCTGATTAATACATAACATTTACTAAGCAGTCATCACTTATCAAGGCCCAAAGGCAACTTAAGGATAAGAGTTAATGAGTGTCACGTGGCCAGTGAGACAACACCATGATGATTGGTAGTTTTGTAAATTGGGTAGAAATTGATAGACAGGAAGTTGTTTGCATTTGATTTGAAAACGACCATGTTATAGTCAGCTGGAAAGTAGACCCACAATATTGTTGCACAGAGAAGCAGTTCTAGGAGAGAAACCTTGTTCATGGAATTTTCATTTAGTTTTAGATATAGATAGAGAGTAATAGAAATTAATGACAGTAGTTGTAGCTAGATGAGTGTTGTGAATGTTGTAAGGAAGGGAAGCATAGATTAAAGATCAGTTGACGAAAATACTTATTTTCATGGCAGTTGCTCAACTAATCTTTAGCTATGCCTCTCTTCCCTAAAACATTCACAACAAACACTCATCTAGCTTCAACCACAGTCAACAATTTCCATTACTCTCTATTTATGCCTAAAACTAAACGAAAATAAGTGAAAGAAAAATGAATTATGTCACTGCAAACAAGGAAAAAAAAAAACAAATCAGGGGACACCAAAGATTTTTTTTAATAATATTTTCTTTTAAATATTTTTTAAAAACATATCATCTTTTAGTTCTTGAGTCTGGATCAGAGATGTGTAGAAATTGTCTGGAATGCATTTGGCTCAAGTAGTGTTCAACCGACCTGAACCATTTTCAAGGATGAATAAATAAAGTTTCATACGAAGGTGTAACAAAAAGAAATCATTTGCATTAATGGTGGTTAATTTGAATTTAATCTATTTTCAAAACAAAAATGCAGAAAAAAGTTTATAATTTACATACTCCTCATGGAACGAAGATGCCATGTTCCAAAAATCACTTAAATTGATCAAGTATTTTTATTTTTAACTTAGAAAATCAAATTTTATGTCGAAACGGGATGTTATGTTTTAATCTGCCATGTTTTATAAATAAGGGAGAGACAATTCAATTCGAATTATTGTGATCAAAATCAGCCTTATAATGGCTACAATTTACTCTTAAGATTGCTGAAAGAAATTATTTTCTATATTAAAAAAAAAATACTTTATCAATTTACATGATTTTTAGAATATGACAACTTCGTTCCATATTAGGTACATATATCATAAAAAAATTTTCTGCGATTTAGTTTTTTTAAATATAGGTTTAATTCTGATTAAGTACTGCATTGATATATATATATATTTTTTCTTTTCAACAATATATTTGACAAAATTATAAAGAATTGATTTCCTTGTTATTTGGTAAGAGAATCATCACCACTTCACAGCTGTGTCTTGCCAGTTTGAAAAGTTAAACTCTGATATTAATCGCACTTAAGAAACTTATCTTTTTTTTAATTTTTACACATCAGGAAGTTTGGTTATAGTCAGCTAACATACTTCCTAATTTCTGCTATAGCGATACCGGAAGCAATGACAAGACAAATTAGTTCCTTCACTTTTATTGTTCTTCAGTATTTCTATTGTGAAAGCGATTTATTGAAATAAAATATAAGAAAAGGACATTATTGAAAAATATACAATAAAAATTAACAAAACTATGCAGATAAAAATAACACAATTAGTCTTTATTTGCACTTGTAATAACAAAATTAAAAAGCAAAACTTTTTATTTAATTTGAAATTTTATAAGAAATATGTTTATGAAATTATAAAATAAGTTTTTTATTTATTTATTTTTTTTTTTAAAATACGTTTTTGTTTGAATTTATATAATAAATATATATTTATGAATGTATAAAATAAAATTATTGAAATCAAAATAATAAATATGATATATAACAGATATATGCGTGAGAGAAAAAAGTGAAGAAACTGATTTCTCATCATCACCGCTTCCGGTAGCACTATGCCGGAAATTAGGAAGTATGTTAGCTGACTATAATCGACAGTTCTGCTTTTGCTATTGATAAAATTAGATCAATACAAACTTTTTTTTTTTTTTTTTTTTTTTTTTTTTTTTACAGCTCAGCAGTTTGGCTGCCCCTCACGGATATGTAGAAGTCGAGCAGAATATTCTCAACAACAAACTGAAAACGGTAACAGCTTACTATGGAGAACTTGTCCTGGATGGCAAAAAGCAAGAATCATAAGACGTCCATTCATTCTGAGATTTTCTCTTCTGTTGAGGTGTTTCAGTCAATTCATTATTGCTAATAAATCATAACTTTGCTTTTTTATGACAATCTTT
Organism: Euprymna scolopes; assembly: GCF_053919585.1. NCBI lineage: Eukaryota > Metazoa > Mollusca > Cephalopoda > Sepiida > Sepiolidae > Euprymna > Euprymna scolopes. The sequence continues at coordinate 105,198,846 of NC_136492.1, forward strand.
TTTTTTTTTTATTTGGCTCATCCAAATGTTAACTCTTAGACTCTAAGATTTTTTTTTACGAGGGAGTTACTACTTATAAAGACCTGAAGGCCACTCGAGGATAAGGGTTAATGAATGTAAGGTTAGTAATCATAATTGGTGTAGATTGAGTAGAATTTGGATTATTTAAGGAGACAGCTCAACAAGAACTTGTTTACATTAGACTTGAAGGCTACCATATTGTAATCAGCCAAGAAGCAGGCCAATGGAACAGTGTTCAAAATCCGCACAAATTTTTTAATGTTTCTTTTTCTGTTAACTGGAAAGAATTTTCTATAAAATAATTTTAGATGAGAAACTAGGTTCTCTAGAGTGCAATGTAGAATAACATATATTTTGGACTAAGTTACTGCATGGAGGCATGTGAATCTTCCCCCCCCCCCCTCGGAGCGATTTCATGGATTTCGATGACAATAAAAATGTAGATGTGCAAAATATTCGTTGATCATCATTCAATCCCTGGCAACATCGGGTCTCTCTGCTAGTGTGTGTATATATATATATATATATATATATATAAAATAAAACTATCCATTCACCTGAAATCACTTTTTTCTTCACCCTATTCCCTCTGCTTCACTTTTTGTTATCAAGTAAGATCTTTGACTTACTTGTAGTTTCATCAAATACTTTTGCAGGCAAAATCCGATCCCGCATTTTGCTAAATCCTACCCTCTGATGAGAAGGAAAGTATTTCTTCGAAACTCCGCGGATTAAGGACTATCCACTTATTTAATGTTTCTTTTTCAAATTAAATATGTTTTTAACTCTTTTTCAAAGTGTTTTTTTAACATGTTTTATTAACTATTTGCTCTTATATATATATATTTTTTTTTTCTTATCATTTTTTCTCATGTTTTCCTTCGCCTACCCCTGTTACCTGAATTGTTCAACATCTACTCCATTCATCCTCTCAATATGGCCATATCACCAAAGTCTCCTGTTCTGAATACATATTCCTGTGTTGTCCAAATTTAATCTTCCTCTGAGCTTTTCAGAGCTAAGCCTGTCTTTAAGACTTACATTACACATGCATAGGACAACTGCCCTACCATTTATCCCCATCCAACTTATGTCCTCAACCTTCACAATCCAGATTTCACTTTGATACACCACACAGTATACATACGCTGCATACACATGCCTGATAAACTCTTCTCTTAGTTGACAATGGTAATGCTATGCTGGTTAGTAGACAGATATCCTCTGAACTTATTCCATCTGTTTATTATTTGGATTATTCGCACTACTGTACTCATTCTAGGTGTTATTCTCACAGCATTTTGGCCAATGTAACCTAGAGCCTTCTTCACATGTATTTTGACAATGGCGATTATAGATGAATGGTGAAAAGAGATGACTCCATTCTCTTTTCATTTTTAGAAACATCATACATTTCGAGTTCTACGATGTTGGTTTGTTGGAAAAAAAGAAAGAAAAGAAAATCAGTTTTTCCACCATTCACCAATTAGAGCCATTGTCAAGATACATTTTAAGATTGGAGATTACATTTGCCAAAACGTTGTAAGAATAACATCCAAGATGAAAACAATAGTTCAAACAATCCAAATAACACTTATTATAAATCTTTATCTCAAAAATTTATAAACATTATTCCTAATTCTTGTGTCTTGCAATCACACTAGCACCTGCTACTGTACTGGTGAATCAATAAAAACAGTCATGAAAATCGTAAACAACTCCGAAAACATTACAATTAACAGGATCAACCCAAACAAAACTAAATCATATCTATTCTGCTAAGCAAAATGATCTTTGGACAAAAATAAAAAATGACCAGATAAATGAAATCCTGTTGCACGCTTGAAAAACATAGTAAAACAGAATAGTAACAGTTGTTCTGCTCAGAAGATATGTTGAGAAATTATCGGTGAAATTTGAAGAATATGGGAAAATCAAACCAAAAAAGAGAGACTAGTAGCCGATGCACCAGCCCAGATGTGACAGCAATACTCCATACATGGGCGAATGGTTGCCTTATAGAGGTACAGGATACTTTCGGGTGTTAGTAGTTTTCTAGCACGGTAGAGAGAGCCTACCTTCCTTGCAGCGGCCCTGGCAATGCCCTCGATGTAATTGTTCCAACTCATGTTTCCTGTGAATGTTAGGCCAAGGAGCTTGAAAGACGTACTCTCAGATAAAGAGTCATTGGCCATTGCTATAGGTGGTAGAGAAGGTTTCTTGTAATTATTGAATGAAACCAGTTTAGTCTTGGCTGCATTGAACGTGACCATCCATTTTTGTCCCCATTCCACTACTGATTGGAGGCCATCCTCTTGTGTTTCTGCCATTACTTTAGATATATGTTTATTTGTTTTCCTGTCGTGCCTGCTATAGAGTGTGGTGTCATCAGCATATATACCCATCTCAGAGGCAATTTTGTCGGGGAGGTCATTTATGAATATCAGGAACAGTAGAGCTCCAAGGATAGATCCCTGGGGCACTCCCGCATTTATATCATTGTTTAGATGTACGACTGTCGAAGACAACCTGGATTTTTCTCTTATCTAAGAAGGATTTAATTATGTTAAGTATTCTACCAGTGATACCGTATGATCTAATCTTCCTGAGGAGACCCTCACGCCATACCCTGTCAAAAGCCTTAGATATATCTAGAGCTACCGCTCTGCCCTCTCCCGCTTTGTCCAGTGAATGGTATATGCGTTCAGAGATTACAGTGAGGATGTCTGCTGTGGAACGGGCTTGTCTAAATCCATATTGTTGGTCGGTCAGAAGTTTAGCATCTGTAAGGTTCTGGACTAGAGCATGGTTAATTAAGGTCTCAAATATTTTGGCAAAAAGTGGGAGGAGGCTAATAGAGCGATAATTTAATGGGTCAGTTCTTTCGCCAGAATTCTTGAATACTGGTACAACAGAAGCAGTTTTCCAACAGCCCGGAAAGCAAGATTCATTAAGGTATTTGTTGTAGAGTTTGGAGAGAACTGAAGCTACTTCGGTTGAGCACTTTTTTAATAGCACAGCTGGGATGAGATCGGGTCCACATGCTTTTGAAGTGTCAAGGTTTTTATGATAGCATGCACCTGAGCAGGGGTGATTTTTAGATCGTCTAGCGTGGCGTCTGTCTGCAAAGGAAAGTCAGGTAGGGGGTGGTTGGAGGGGTCCAGTGTGGAGTTTGAGGCAAACCGACTGGCAAGCATATTAGCCTTCTCGGTTGCTGAGCAAACAACCTCATGATTGTTGGTTAGTGGGGAATTGTTGATTGCCCATTTTTTACTACACTGTTGTAGATTTTCCAGAAGTCACAAGTTCCTAATTTTTGTGCTTCGATGCGTTTTTTAGTGGTTTCAGTAAATTCTCTTAGCTGTCGCTATTTCTTTCTTAATGTTATTTCTAGCTTCTATATACTTCTGTCTGAACTGGACTTATGTCGGTTAAATCTGCGGTATGCATGCTGCCTTTGAGCAATGGCAGTTGCGCAAGTAGAAGTAAACCATTGGGGAGAGTGGGGTTTGCTATAAAATTTCTGCATGGGAACATGTGCTTCAATTGCCGTTTTGAACTATTCAGTGGTCTCATTTGCGCACTGTTCAGCAGGAAGAGAAAAAATATTTTCCCATGGGGCATCTCTGATAAGATCTCTGATGGCTTCCCAGTCAGCCTTTTTATAATATCTCGTTTTGAGCACTGCCTCTTCAATTTTGGGTGTAGAGTTTAGAGCGATTTCGACCATTATCACTGCATGATCAGCGTTCCCAAGTGGGCTGTCAGCATTTGTTATACAATCCTCGGGAACTGTAGTCAGAAACAGATCTAGAAGTGATGCATGTTGTTCTTGCTGGTCAGGGAAACGGGTTGGAAACGTAACCATTTGTGATAGGGAGTGAGATATAGAGAAGCTATGTGTTGTGCTGCCTGCTGCATCTGTGTAAGTAGAGAATCCAAGCCAGTTTTTGTGATGGACATTAAAGTCACCAAATATATGTACTTGTGCGCTAGTGTCGAGGGATAGTGCTGTGTCTATGCTGTCAGAGACTTTGTTTATTATGGTGCAGTCCTGAGTCGAGGGAGAGCGGTAGAGAAAATAAAAGTAGCTAATGTTATGTTGCATGTTTAGTCTAAAGCACATAAAGGCTTGATTATCCGATTCTAGGTTTGTTTCTCTAGTCAAGGGGAGGGTGTTACGAATGTAAACTCCAAGTCCGTGCATATGTCTGTCAGAGTCCTTCCGGCAGAGTAGGAGATAGCCAGACATGTTAAAGTAGTTAGAGGGGATGGAGGAGTGTAGGCTAGTCTCACTTAGCACTAAGATATCCGGAGTATTTGTTAGGAGAAATGCTTCAACATCAGCTAAATTAGTTCTAAGCCCACGGATGTTCGTGAATGTAAGCCTCAAGGGAGGAGGCAAACCTGGTTTAAGCTTATTTTTTTATTGTACTGTCATCATGTTTTTAAAGAGTTTTAGTTAGGTAAGGGGGAGCTGAACAAGAGGTTATGCAGAGTATCAGACATGCAACACAAGTAGACCATCAGCTGACCTTTCTTTAACTAGGACTGTGGCCTCAGGAAAGCCCATCAGGGATGAGTGCAGGGTCCCTTTCCATGCGCAACATGGCACTACAAACATCCCGATATTATACAACTGTTGATGGAGCAGCCGCTCTAAGCACTACCAAAGAGTTAGGGCTCCTGTACTACCAGTCGGAAACAGCAGCCAAGAACTGTCAATCCGGTACCCTCAACCCATCAGAAGGTCAACCCAATCTAATTGCACAGGCATATGTGGTACTCAAGCACTTCCAAGTGCCCAGTTTTGAGGGGTGGGATGTGTCGGGAGTGGGGAAAACGGCGTTCATAGCCCTAGACAAGAAACAAGATCTACCACTGAGTGTTTTTGTCAAATCACTGTGATAGCATCTCTGCGCCTGACTAATAGGCAAAGGAGTATGGAAGCCGGGCGATAGACAGAGCCTATCTACTCCTTAAGCAGTTTAGGTTTGCAGACCGGTAATTTGTTTGAGTCACCAGCTCTAGGAAGGTTGTCATCCAAGACTGGAGAAGCCTCCCTCCCCTTAGGTTTAGTTTTAGAGTTTTCCTTCTCCTAGACGGATGATCTGGAAAGATCTACTGGGTCCATCAGCCCTGAGAGGGTTTGCTCCGCACCTGAGTCCTAATCCAGGTATTTCTGCGACCCCACGTGGTTAGTTAATGTTACAGGGTTAGTTTGTAGAGGTCATATATCTAATGAATAGTTACACTCCTCAAAGTGATTTAGGGACATTGCTATTTCATTGTTACTTAAAAAAAAAAAAAAAAAAAAAAAACTCATGCAGTGGAAGCAACAACGTGAGCAAGCTTGTTAGAAAGGCATTAGTGTGGATTAAGACTTTTACCTTTAGATTTTTACATTTTTAAAAAAATTTAATTCATATGTTAGCTTAGGTACAGGATAACGTTATAGTTTGAGTAGGTATTAGGAATTGAGCTAAGAATTTTGCCCAGTCACTGTATATTTTGGATTACAGGAGGGTTAAGATGTAGGTGCAGTACAGTAGGGGTATAACTGGAGGTAAATTTTAAGTCATGGTGTATTCCGTATGTATAATTAAGTAAATAGATATTTGGGCAAGTTTTCAGTAGATGCGAATAGATAAAAGTTGTCGGTGTTAAGTGTGTTTCTACTATTGAAGGAAGATAATTTCAGTTTTCATTTAAGAGTCATCGAGCGCTTTGCATAACAGGGAGTATCAGATTTGGTTTTGTATTAATCGTTGCAAAACCATCTAGGAAGAGACATTGTTATGTAATGAAGATCGCTTTGCATCTGAGTGCATACTTTGGCTGGTAAGTACCAAACTGGATAAGAATGAACTCTAATGCATGCCTTAGAGGTAGAAATGTATAGATGTTTAGTGATGACTGTTAGGCGGTTAGCATGTGAAGGTTAGGAGCTGGAAGCTAAGGATTCCACTACTAAGGTGTGTGTAATGTAGAGTTTTAGTGGCAGCTAGAGGGGGGGGAGCAGATTGTTAGCTTTTAAGGGACAGGGTTATTAACTTACAGAATACAGTAGAGTTTCATTAGGATTTAGAGTTTCAAGTAATGTTTTAGCTTAGGAAACAGAACTAAAACAAAAAAAATAATTCTTTTTTCTTCTTTTTCCCTATTTAGCATGCAAGTCGGTGACAAAACATTGTATTTATACAGAAAATGGTCCTAGTGACGCGGCTAAGATCACTGTAGATTTCAGTTACAAATATAGTAACAGTTAATTATAAGCTATATCCAGTGGTTTGGTAGAGATATCAACGAGGCTTCTTTATTAATACAAGCGAGCATATGGTAATTGTAGATACTAGGTATATTACTTAAATAAAGTTCTTCTGACTTCTACGGTAGAAAAAATAAATCCACGTTTGTGCTAATTTCGGAAAATTTATCCTGCCTAAGGTATTTTTATCTCTAGCCTTCCTTAGTACAGAGCGTGGAATTAATCATTTATTTAAGCTGGGAGAGAACGTAGTTGGTGTTTTGCTAGGTTTGTAGGAGGAGGGGGAGGGGGGAGAATTTAACACTAGGCAAGCCCAGGAAACAAAAATAAAAACAATAAATACATATATAAATTATTAAAATACAAATAATTACAAATTACAAAATAAAATAAGAAATTTAAAAGAGAAGAAATAACAAAGTTAGCAATTTTAGGATGAGGATGGATTAGGATAAACACTTATCTTGCCACGAGCACCACGGCAATTCCAGCACCACGGTTAACCATATTTGGTGGAGGGGTGGAGTGATTTCTTTGGCCGCACACATCTACACACATCCAAGCGTACAATCATATATCTACACACAATATACACCTTCCTATATCGACATGTTTATACTTCCATCTGAACACGAGTGTACATATATACACTCACATGCACATAGGTAAGAGTATCTCACTTTTCAACATAAGTATAAATTCACATTTCAAGGAATGAATTTGAGTTTTTTATCTTTGTTAATAATCTATATGAAATAATTATTGTTTATTTATTAATATATTTTTTCAATGATTGATACTTATACACATACATAAATGTAACTATATTTACATAGACATACCAGACACATTTTATATATATATACACACACACACACACACATCCTCCAGCATTTCAACATTTGTATATGTTCGCATTGGGAAGAATAAATTAATTGTATTCGATTTCTTAATATTATATTAATAAATACAGATCAATAATCTATATGAAATGACCGTTTATATATATATATATATATATATATATAGATATATATATATATACACACACACACACACCCACACACACACAGTATATATTTTTTTTTAACAATTTTTACCTGCATTTATTTTTATTCATTTATTTTTATTCTAAAGCAAAATTTTCTATAAAAATATAAACATTTTTCTCCGCTTATACATTAATGTATCTATTGCATATTAAGTAGAAACCACAATTCTTATTCAAGTGAACTATATACATCCATATAAGTTTACTATAGTTTGTAGGTAGGTATATGGATCACAATTCCTCAGTATTAGCTTCTTCTATGAACAAAGATATTTACAGTATCAACATGCTAATGTTTGCAGGTATGCAACCATATGCATGTGTGTGTTCTATGAAAACATGGTTTCTTCCGAACACAGAAAGAAGCTATTATATTCGTTTTGAAAAACAATCTCTGAAGAGTCACATTTTCAAAAATGCAAGAAAACTTGTTTGTTGAAAACGTTTAATATTGTTAAAAAACGAATTTGGGTACTTGTACAGTTTAATCAAGACATCAAAAAATGAAAAGATCGAAAAAAAAAAAAGTTATATTGTACATATCCGTTATGGAACGAAGTCCTCCAAAAAAAAATTTCACTTAATTTCATCAAGTAGTTTTCTTTTCTTTTTTTTTTATAGCGAAAAAACAATTTGTTATGATACCGAGCAAAAGGTTTGATTTTTTAGGAAGAAAAGCTAGTATTAAAGATGGCGAGGGAGTGTATGCGCTTTAAATTGAGTTGTCTCTCCATGGCGTGTTCAAAAGATTCCAAGATGGCTGACTTCAATGCACTGTCATAAAAATGTGTTTTTCCGCTGTAAAAAAAATAAAATAAAAACTACTCGATCAAATTAAGTCAAATTTTTTTCCAGAGATTTTCAGTCTAAAATGGATGCGTATAATATAACCTTTTTACGATATTTTCATTCTTTAATGTCTTTATTAAACTGTACAAGTACCCGAATTTGTATAGATTTTATTATTGATAAAATTTGTTAGTGTTTTACTTGAATTTAAAAAACTATTCTTTATTTGATAAGACAAAAAAAAAATCAAATTTAAAAATAAAACAAAGTGAAATCATGTAACGAATGAAAGAAAACAAAACAATTTTTTTAAAACAGCTTTAGACAAAAATAAAATCAAAAAATTCAACTACAATATTTTAAAATTATACAGAAAAATAAAATGTTTTACCAATAACAAAAAATAATGAACAAAAAGTGTCGGATAATGAAAAGTTTACAAAAAAAAAAACAACATAAAATAGCAACATCTCATAAAAACAAAGCTTTTTTTTTTATTATCTTTTGATTTTTTGCATAAACATGCAAAGGTCAGAGTACATATTATTTGGATAATTCTTAAGCTAATAATGTCTTATTGCGATACTATGGACTTCTCCATAGCAGAGACTCTGGAAAATATGGAGATAAATAATAATTCACAATAGGAAAAAATATAAGCAAGTGACAATAAAAAGGATGGTGAATCAGCAGACAGAATGGCAACCTGACAATTAGCTGTTAGCTTCTTGGTGGCAAGATGATGAACTGAGGAGGGAAAAAAAAAAAAAAAAAAAAAAAAAAAAAAAAGGATGTTGTCAGTTCAGTGACCAGCTAAGCATAACAGAGAAAAAGGCCATGCAATTAGGATTTTTGGTCAAAAGTAGATTAGCAGATCATACAGATAAAATTAGAGTATACCAGCAGATCAAGTTGGGCAGTTTCTCCAAGTAAGGTGAGTTAGAAGGCTTGAGACGAGCAGACAAAGTTGTATGACAGTTACTCTTGGCTGACATTCTGAACTTGAAAGATGAGAATTTCAATCAGATGTAGATGCTAACGGCGAGAGCTCAACGATATGCACCTGCTATCAACAAGCCAAATACACAATGTATATATTTCTGCTTTTATGTGTATCTTCATTGCTTTCACTTTGAATACAATATGTAGATTAATGCATGTGCCCTCAGCAATCAAACCAATGGTACAAAAAGGAGATCAATGGTCATTGAGGGGTAGCATTGTTATATATTTATAAAAGATAAAACTGCTTAAGATCAAAAACAGAGCATGTATAATAAGTGTAAACCTTGGATTATTTATATATATATATATATAGTGGGCCCTCTACATATGAGCTACTCTATTTATGAGAAATTCGAGACAAGATGTCTTCCGAGCAAAGATCTTGACCTACACACAAGAAATAATTCAAATTACGAGAGTTTCCAGATGCTACCACTAGGTGGCTAAGTGGTTGAAACTGCCCAGCACCAGCCCATCCCAGTTAGTAGGTATGTTTCCTGCCATGCAAACCTGATCCCACACTCTTGTGTTATTTTTATCACATTGCATCTCCTTTTTGTAACTTTTTTTTTGACCCTAACTATGAGTTCAAAAACTCTGAGAAAAAAGAAGAGGATGATGTCAATCGAAATGAAGCAAGAGATAATAAGCAAACATAAACGTGGTGTTTGTGTAAATGCTCTAGTGAAGCAGTGCGATCAGTCATCATCAATGATCTGTACAATATTGAAACAGAAAGATGCTGTAAAAGGTATAAAACCGACCAAGGGTGTGATTTTTATTTCCAAATTGAGGACCGACACCCATGGCAAGATGGAGAGACTTCTGTTGTTATGGATCCGCAAACAAGGAGCTGACGGGAGATACCGGAGAGCATCATCTCCAAGATGGTGCTCTCAATCTACAAGAACCTCTAATGTGAGGCTGCATCAACAGAGGAGAGACACTGACAACATATGAAGGTGTTGCAAGAGATCAGCAACAAGGAGGAGGATGAGCCGGAGAGGTTTACTTCTACAAAGGAGATTAAAGGCCAAGTGGAGGGAAATTGCTGCTTTCGTTGAAAAAAAAAAAAAAAAAAAAAAAAAAAAAATGGTTGTGCTACAGCTTTTTTTAATGATGCTTGCATTATGTACTTCCATAGCATTTGGAGACTGAGACAAACCTCTTTGTTTAAAAGACCTGTAGAAAGTGAAAGTGTTGCAAGCCCAACTAAACGAGCAAAAGAAAATGAAAAAAAGTAAAAACTGATAACGTTTAAAAATAAAAAATACAAAAAGAAACAAACAAAAAACAGAAAACAATAAGATTAGTGCAGTAAAAAAATTCAGTTTAAGTTCATTTAAAGTTATCTTTAATTTTAAATGTAAGTGCATGCATATCGTCAACAGTTCCTTGCGCTTCTTTACTTCTCCCACAACTCTCTCCCCCACCACCACGCATTCACCTCCCTTAGCCGCCGCTGTCCTCCTCCATGGTAAGTGCTCATAATAAACTCGCACTTTATTTCCTTAATATCATCTTCTTAATGTATTTTTAAGTGTGATTACTATTCGAATGTGTTTTTAGTAAGCAGGAAGATGTATGGAGGGGGACAGATCCCGGTAATTAAAGAAACAAAGTAAATAGGAATGAAAATAATATTTATTAAAGAAGAATGCTAGAATTGAACTCCGTAATCAAAAGCTAAAAAAAATAATTAATATTGCTATTTAGATACAATTATAGGAATGTAGAGAATTGTCCATTATATTAAAAATAACTACAACTAGTAAGGTCAGAGTTAGGACAATGGAAATTAAGGAATGTCCTCGTGTTGCTAGAAATGTGTTGGAGTAATATGCAAAATACACGTAAACAGCATTCATATAGTTGAGCACGTTCTGACGTCACAAAGAAAGATACAATCAATATATTCAGTTAAGTTAGGGTTAGAAAAAAGTCAGATTAGAGTAGAGTTCAGAAGTTGAGTTTGGAACAGTCAGAGGAAGAGAGTAGCCTAAGCCCCTTTCAGAAGCGAGGCAGAGAGGGGAGAATAAAATGTGGGAACCTAACACATCAGATACCCGACCATTCTCATCACCAGCTCGAATAAATGTCATCATGTTATTTGTAAGCCTTTGTCTTAGTTGTTTTTTTGAACAGGTTAATTATAAAGTTCTTGTACAGACAAAGGGTTAATGGGATCCCCTCATAAATAATGTAATCCCCTCTGTTAAAAAGCACTATTTCACATCTCTCTTCACCTATATCAGCTCCTATTAATAATATGAACAACAAATAATTGTTATCATCGTCGTCTCCATATATGCAATTATATAAATGTCTCGTCCCCATTATGCGTCCTCCTGCTATGATCCCGTCCCCACTAGGTAACAGTGTTTTATAGTTAATTTGGGTTAACTTGGATGATTTGGTGAGCTGGAAATGGATTAGTTGATTTTCAATTATTTCTCATGGGAAAATTCTAAATATGTGCACCATCCAGAAATGAATTAATCTCGTATGTAGAGTAGAAACTGTATATAAATATCAAATTGTTTTTTTTTTTTTTATTACATTTTCACCCCAAACAAGGCACATTGCCACTTTGGTGTAGGGGGCTACTATCAGGGGAAACATCTACTGGGGTACTATCTAGGGATTTGGGCAGCGAGATGTTGGTTCACGTTGCACTTGAACTTATGCAAGTCAGTACAGTTGGGGAAGCAGTGACCTGGAATGGAATTCCAAAGTCTAGCAGTTCTGGGGAAGAAACTACTGGAGTAGAAAGATCTTTTACATCTAGGGATCTCTAGAGTGTGGGGGTGGGATTTTGCAGCTTGTCGGGTCTCTCGAGGGTGTTTACGTCGTGGGGGCACAAGTGATTGCAGTTCATCAGAGCATTCACCATTATAATACTTGTAGAACAGGCAGAGGGATGCAACGTTTCGACGATGGGACAGAGGCTGAAGCTTAAATGCCAGTTCAGAGCCTATCAGATTTGTGACTCTCTTTTGAACCCTGTCAAGGAGCGAGAGACTAGTAGCCGATGCACCAGCCCAAATATGACAGCAATATTCCATACATGGGTGAATAGTGGCCTTGTAGAGGTACAGGATACTTTCGGGTGTTAGAAGTTTTCTAGCACGGTAGAGAGAGCCCACCTTCCTCGCAGCGGCCCTGGCAATGCTCTCAATGTAATTGTTCAAGCTCATGTTTCCTGTGAACGTTAGGCCAAGGAACTCTCAGATAAAGAGTCGTTGGCCATTGCTATAGGTGGTAGAGAAGGTTTCTTGTAATTATTGAATGAAACCAGTTTTGTCTTGGCGGCATTGAACGTGACCATCCATTTTTGTCCCCATTCCACTACTGATTGGAGGTCATCCTCTAGTGTTTCTGCCATTACTTTAGATATATGTTCATTTGTTTTTCTGTCGTGCCTGCTATAGAGTGTGGTGTCATCAGCATATATACCCATCTCAGAGTCAATTTTGTCAGGGAGGTCATTTATGAATATCAGGAACAGCAGAGGTCCAAGGATAGATCCCTGGGGCACTCCCGCATTTATATCATATTGTTTAGATGTACGACCGTCGAGGACAACCTGGATTTTTCTCTTATCTAAGAAGGATTTAATTATGTTAAGTATTCTACCAGTGATACCGTATGATCTAATCTTCCTGAGGAGACCCTCATGCTATACCCTGTCAAAAGCCTTGGATATATCTAGAGCTACCGCTCTGCCCTCTCCCGCTTTGTCCAGTGAATGGTATATGCGTTCAGAGATTACAGTGAGGATGTCTGCTGTGGAACGGGCTTGTCTAAATCCATATTGTTGGTCGGTCAGAAGTTTAGAATCTGTAAGGTGCTGGACTAGAGCATGGTTAATTAAGGTCTCAAATATTTTGGCAAAAAGTGGGAGGAGGCTAATAGGGCGATAATTTAATGGGTCAGTTCTTTCGCCAGAATTCTTGAATACTGGTACCACAGAAGCAGTTTTCCAGCAGCCCGGAAAGCAAGATTCATTTTAATTGGTATTCACACGAAAAGAGATGTTAAGGATGTCTTAATACATAACTATCAAAAATTCTGCAAAACTGAAATAAAGTGTTCAGCCACATATAGTATTGTTATATGATCTTAAGTTATCTAATAGGTATATAAGTTGGTCATTACTTTCAACATAAAATTGCCAATCATTATGGAAATTCAATTCCATATCTACTATGGAGCAACTCAAGTAGTTTGGAATCTTGAGATGAATACATTTCACCACTGAAGAGTTTTGATACGGTGAAACACCAATCTATGAATAACTTTCTTGGCATAAAACTCTCTCCTCAGGGTAAGAACAGATCCAAGACAAAGGGCTCAAATGCCAGAAGTGTGTTTCTATCCCACAGGTCCATCTCCATCAATGCAAACTCAATAACCAAAATCACCAATTGGTTGCTTTCAACTTCATGCGTATCATTTGATTCTAATCAGCAAGAGGTATAATCATAAGGATTGACCCCCCCCCACAAAAAAAAAGATTAACATCTACAATTTAAATCATTCCTGAAATTTGCTTCATAGAAAGTAATGCATGTATTCAAGGAAATTCAACGAATTTGATTAAAAAAGAAAAAAATGTTTTTAAATATTTTGTTTATTGTTTCAAGACAAACGTCACAAACTGATATTCTTCTCTCCCATTAAGGTTAAAAAAAACTTTTTAAAAAAAACTTTGTAAACTGTAAACCAAAGTTGCATCATGGTTACAGGTTCAAAAAACCAAAAAAGTTACAGATTCATAAAAAGTTGAGAGGGCATTGAAATGTTCAACTTAACATAATTTCAACATTTGCATGGAATTTTAGGACAAATTGACAGCTTAATTTACACTCAATTGTTTTTGATACGTGAATGTTGCTGTTTATAAAAAATGGAAGATAAACAGTGAATTTAATTAAACAGTTTATCCATAAAAAGTCCACTTTTTTTTTTAAACTGGGAATCGCTCATTTAGATGTATGCACACTGTAAAATCTTCCTAGAATTTATTATTCACTGCAAAACACTTGAAACAATTTTGAAATTCTGTGAATTTTCTGAAGAATTTTCTCAGAATTCCAGCTATAAATCGTTGGCTTTATTACAGCTATATATATTTCATTCATTTAATGTAGTTTACATTTTTGAGTTTGCAAGAAATAATTTGCATATAATAAAGTCGTTACAGATCACTAGCTTTTTGTTTTTGTGTATGACAGTCAGTGATTGTCTTCATATAAGATATTAGATGACGAAAAATATTTGCGCACGTGTCTTCAATTAGCGAGATGTGTTTATACATAAGTTTTTACCCACCCACCTTTCAAATACTTATATTAAAAATAGACTCCCTGTTTACTAATATTTATGATTACAGCACATAACTATTTTTTTTTTTTTGTGGGTGTGTGTGTATATATATATATATATATATATATATATGAGGAGTTGCAATTATGCAAATCATGATTCACAACATTTATTGTTCATAAAACCAGAAATACAAGATAAAGTAACTTATTTTCTTATTCCATGGAGTTTAAAAAATTTGGCTTTCTTCAAAGGAAAAATGATTAGCAAAGGAATCTTATATAGATTTGCTATAATATTGCTGTTTAGCGCAAGATTTGAAAGCGTCCAAGTTCAGAAGAATGTTCAAAAGATTATATAGAAATATATACAGATGCAAAAATGAATATTCAGATTGTTGTCCAAGTATGAAGATGTATTTTTGAAACCCCATGGAATAAGGAAATAAGTAAGAAGTGTTTTCAGCTACTGAAAGATATCATCCCCAGAAAGTTTACAAAAAGATAGCCTGGTATGAATAGAAAGATTTGATAGGTCAAATTTTTGTTGTACTTGTACTGTTGTAGAAAGTGATGAAAAAGATATTTTTTAATTGTGTCAATGATACCTTTAATTCAAATGAAATTTATTTTGTCTAGGGGTTTAGCAAGAATGTTAATGCAGTTTTTGATGGGTAAGTTACTGTATAGGGAGGAGCTAATGATGAGGATGTTCATAATGTGGTTTTCGAAGTTAGTTTTGTACTTTTTAGAGGCATCTTAAATTTTTTGTCTGTATTCAGGGTCGATGATACTTAGTAAGAGGCTGAATAATTTTACTATCATTTTAGTGCTGTTATGTAGGAGTGAGGGAGGGGCTTCCTATGCTGTATATAATGGATTATTGGAGAATGTCTGATTTGTATGTTTTAGAGAAGCTGATGGTACGGTTTGCCGATATGATTAATAAACTCCATTCCTTGTTTTTTTTGGTTAAGGTTTTGAAATTATTGTTAAATTTTTCTTGGAGATTTCTATCTAAGTTCATATCTCAAGTGGTTATCAAAGATGTTCATTATTATCTTATTGGTAAAAGATGACGATATTGCAGTTTTTTTCTATAGGAATTATATTGGTGTTAAGTATGGAGGCTTAGTTTTTTGGAGTAGTCATATAGCACTTAGGAAATGTTCATTCTTGAGGTGTGGATGATATGGCCAAGATGGCTTTGGATGAAACTTTTAGTTAGGTCAGGATCAGAGTTCCTATAGTTGTATAGAGTGCTGTAGGTGGTGCAGTTTTTGTGGATCCTAGTAGAAAATTTTATATGAAGCCGAGAGCTTCTATGTGGTGAATAACTCAGTGTTGCTGAGGTTTTGGACAACATCCAGTTGTCCAAGAATCTTCCAAACGATGTCAGAAATTAGGTTCTGCAACTTATGGTTTAGTTTCATGATGTAGTTATTGTTGAATTTGTTTACAGCACTTTGGGAGGTGTAGTTTGTGAAGAGTGTGTGTTGTCAGAGTTTCTTGCAAGAGTGCCTCAGCTTCATATGAAAGAGCATTACCTTGGTGTCTGAGTAATGAGAAGGTGGATGATAGTTTTCTATGCAGTAGGAAAGATGTGGTAGGAGGTTGTTTTTGAAGTCATTTTTTTCTGCAGTGCGTCTCTGTAGAAACTGATTTCTGTTTCAGTGTGACAAGATTAAAATCATCTGAATCAAAGTATTGGTTCTGCTTTGTAAATATACTTGTATTCTCATTTCTAAAAGTTTGTTGTCATTCATATCCAATATGCCATTTACTAAACATGCATGTGTGTGTGTATAAAATAGATAATCTATATATATAAAAGCGAAAATGTGTGTATGTATGTATGTTCGCTTTTTGTGTATGTCTGCAAAAGGCTTTTTTCGTCGGCCTTCTCGCTCAGCTCGCGTCTTCTTAAAACTTTTTATATCACATCTAAATGATAATATCTACGACTTAAGAACGGGGGTCGCATGTGTATATAATTTGCCCGACTTTCACGTGCTATTTTTTCCAGATATTTCGATCGCCGCGTGTTTCTTTCGCTTTTCAGTATAAAACAAGCAAAAACTGGCTTGCAGCCATGTCATGTTTCAAGGTCAAACATCACGCGACTTAAGTTTCTCGCACCTGTTAATTTCATTTTATAAATGTTAAATTAAGCTGCTTTTCATTCCTCTTCTCTTGTGGCTGAGATAGTTAGGTCCCAGGGTTTTTTTTTCCATTTTCTTTCCACCTCCACATCAAAGGTTCGGGGTTCAAGCCTACTTTCCTACTAAAACTTTTTTTTTTCTTTTACACCTCTAAACACCCTGGCAAGGTTTTATTTTTTTTAAACAGGGTTGTTTTGATCACCCCCCCCCCCACCTCCCACACCTGCAAACACTCGGGCCACACCGGTTACCCCCCTCCCCCGCTAGTATATCATAAAATGAAATATCATGAAGGCAAAATTTATAAAAGGCAGAAAGGTAAGAAAAACACAAATGTTTCATTTTTTTCCTTTTCTGACTTTTAGAGAAACACACACTCAGATATATATATATATATATATATATATACACATACATACATACACACACACAAGTAAGAGAGTATGTTAAGAACTAAAAAAAACTTCATTTATTGAATATTATAGAATTTGACCTTTTAAATGTTTTTATTTAGGTCAATTCTTGTATAATGTGAAAAGAATCTATATCACCCTTTTTTTTATATATCAAATGTTTTACTTTATTTCGATTTCAAATGTCAAAGCTTTCTGGTCATGTTTACTCATTATAAAGAAAGTTAGCATTTGTATATTCAGCCATTTCCAAAAAAAAAAAAAAAAAAAAAGGAGGTGGGCTCAAAACTTTCTCCATTATCGAAATGAAATGTTAAAAGAAAAAAAAATGTTTTACATTTTTAAATTTTGGAAAAAGGTGAGTGGGTGGGAGTATACTACCTCCTCCTCCTTCCATATTGAGGAGTTTAAAATAAACAGCAATCCACTATTTGTAAAGTTTGACGTGTTTAAAAGTATGCACACACACACACACATATATATATATATATATATATATATATATATATATATATATTTGTCCTTTTATCTCGATGATGCTTTCATGTTGACCGAATGCTTCTCCTAAAAGAAAAAAAATAATTCTTTGAAAATATAAAGAGATACAATAGTAAAGAATAGTTAGTAAACAATGGATCTTATTATCTATTTGTTACATGTCTTATATATACGCACACACTATATATATGCTGACTGTACCAATAGCAGAAATCTGGCTCCTAATTTTATGTCTTAGTGGTAACATGCCTTGTTGGAGGTAAATAAAAGTCATATATATCATTCAAACACTACCATGTTTGAATATATGTTTAAGTGTTACTGATATTCATTTAGAACTGCTTTAAAGCTTCACAACCAAATTGTGACCAAATTTCAAACAATTTTTACAGTTCATAGGTCACCTGTTCAGTTATATTTTAAAATAAAAATTTTCAATTTTCATTCATTAAAACAAAAGTTACAATAAAATTAATGGTGTTCAAAAGTCTTCAAAATAAGTAAGGAACGTGAGAGATGGTTTCTTCTGATTGGCTGTTGGTTACCATAGCAACTTTTTTTGTCATTAACACCTTCAAAATCATAGCAGGAATGTCGCTTGCATTTGGGTTATATAGAGAGAGTTAACAAAAGTGATGCTGTTTGCCATGCTAGGGCTGATAATCTTTTCCTTACGATGGCACCCGTTAATTCTGTTTCTCTCTTTTTTGTGCCTTCTTTCTGTTTTATTTACTCAATTTAAGTTGGTAATAATTTTTTTTATGGATTGCTGACAATACGTATGATATTGAACACAAAAAAGAAAATATTTCAAAGCAAAGCCTGGAAAAATCATGGATTATATAAAAAAAAATGTAAGCATGAAAAGTAATATGATAAAGATTAAACTTAGAAAAGTAAAAGGACTAGTTGTTAAAACTGGAAAAGAAAAGACAAGATATTCTAGTAAAAATATAATAAATTTATAACTTAAAATATTGCAGTATTAAGAGTTTTTTTTAAATTCAATTTAACATTATACATAAATTCTTAATGCTGCAATATTTTTATATTTATAAATTTATATTTTTACTAGAATATCTTGACCATTTCTTTTCCAGTTTTAACTAATCTTTTTACTTTTCTAAGTTTAATCTTAACTATATTACTTTTCATGCTCGCATTTATGTATATTATATATATATATATATATATATATATATATATATATATACACACACATTAGTTTATAGAGAAATAATTGCTAATATAGAACATTTTTAAATAATCAACTAAAAATAAAAATCAATCAAATCTTTATTCTGCATGCAATAAAAAAAGAATCTTGAAAATGAAAGATAATCGTATTATAATAACATAGCTACAATTTATAATTTTGCAAACCCAAATTAAAAATCCAAAATAAGTGTAATCCAATTATTCTGTAGAAAAAAAAAAAAGTCTGCAAGTGATTAATGAAGAGAATTTGTGAAAGTGTTATGTCCATATGGCCTATTACAATTCAGACTATTTCTTATAAGAGCATTGAATCTTGACCAATTCACCTTTTAGAATAACCTATAAAAATAAAGCCATTTTCTATTTATTTAATTCTTGAATTTCACTAGTTTTAAATTAGTAATACACACGGACGAACAAAACGCTTTGGATAATCACAGATTTCAAGGTAGTTCTACTAAAATAGCCATATTTTTTAAATCAAAGCACTTTAAGTCTTCAAAATATTACTGTTTTGTTCGGAAATGAATATACTTTCAAATGAATTAATAAATATGAATGTACATTATATATTTTAAGAGTTTTAAGCAAATAAAGTGATAAAAATGTGAACGTCATAAAATGGCGTTTTCGGTAAGGTTTTGTAATACCCCACCCCTTGATTTCTAAAGGCTTGTACCACGATTGTATGAAGAATTTCGTCATGAAATTTGGGAACCAATAAGAAGAGGTGTTAATCTGAATACTGTCAAGCTCCCCCCCACTCCTCAACGAAATACCTCTGTAAGCCACATACAAGCGTCTAAAACAAACAAACAAAAAAAAAATAGATCTTTCCTTAAAGAAAAATGCACATGATTTATCTCCCATAAAAAATAAATTGGTTAACTGTCCTAAAATGCTAGAATGGCCTGGAAATGGTGAATTATTTTACATTATATTTTTGTGAAAGTACCCCCCCCCCAATATTGTTTTTGTTGGGTTTTTTCTGTCAAGTCTTCAGTATGTTCACACATAATTTTCCTTAGCCCTACAATTAATTCAAAGTCCAAATGGCAACCCTCCCCATATTCTCATTGCATAAAAACCCTCTTAAAACCATACATAATCGTCTTAAAAAAAAAAAAAACATACAGGATTTATCTCCCATAAAAAAAACAAAAACAGTTAACTGCCCTAAAACGCTAGAATGACCTGTAATCGAGAATTATTTTACATTAAATTCTAAAATGATTTATCTTTCATTAAAGTTTTTCATGGCATTTCATACATAATTGCCTAAAAAGGTAGAATCACATTTTGGAGGGGGTGGTCAGAAGGGGTTGGATGGGGTTAAACAGGTGTTAATCTACAATAATACCAAAGAAATATTGCAATATATTCATTTTTAAATATTCCTATGTTTAGATTTAAGTTTTTTGTACATAAAGCACATTACAATTCAACTTTGAGTTCTCCAACTTCTTTTCTGTTTATGGATACATGGCATTTTTAAGGAATTGCAGCATATTCATGCACATTTACTGTAGATTATTTGGAAACCATGAACTTTTGGAGATTTTCAGTCACATATTCTGATTCCTAGTACAAAAATACACTTATATGGTAAATTTCATTGCTTAATCTTGTGTTTTAACAAAGATATAACATTTTTACTGAAAAAGTAGTAAAAATGTGACGAAAATGTGGTCTTAAAGAGGGGAAAATATCCAAACGTGTGAGGTACAAAAATAGTCATAACTTCCTTAATTTTAATTGGATTTAAAAAATTTAAAAAGATTCTTTCTTACCTCATCAAGCTCTTTCTAAGTATACCAATATTGAAATATTTTAAGCCATTTCAATTTTTTCATGTGTATTGCTAGTTAAATATTACAATCCACAGGGAACATGAGTTGGAACAGATACATCAAGAGCATTGCCAAGGCTGCTGTGAAGAAGGTGGGCTCTCTCTATCATGCTAGAAAGTTACTTACGCTTGAAAGTATCCTGTACTTCTACTAGGCCCATGTATGAAGTATTGTTGTCACATTTGGGCTGGTGCATCTGCTGCTGGTCTCTCAATCCTGGACAGGGTTCAAAAGAGAGTCAACAACCTGATAGGTCCTGAACTGTCATCTAAGCTTTAATCTCTGTCCCATCAACGAAATGTTGCATCCCTCTGCCTGTTTTACAAGTATTTTAATGACGGATGCTCTGACAAACTACAAGCCCTCATACCCTCTTAATGTAATTTCCCCCCGACAAACCCAACAAGCAGCAAGTCCCATCCCTACACAGTAGAGATCCCTAGATGTAAGAAAGCCTTCTGCGCTAATAGTTTCTTCTCCAGAACTGCTAGACTTTGGAACTCCCTTCAGAGTTCCTGCTTCTCCAACTGTACTGACATGCAGAAGTTCAAGTGTAATGTGAACAGACATCTTGCTGCCCAAACTACCTATATGTTGGCAACTTATGTCACTGGTAGTAGCCTCTACATCAAATGTGGCACTGTGCCTTGTTTGGGGTGAAAATGTAATAAAATAAAATAGACTAACCACAACATATCCTTTCATTTGGATTTGTTCATTTCTTTACAGCATTTCATGAACTTTTTACACTGTTTTGCATATATGATTAGTTTTCATATAATGAAGTTTCAATTTATACCAATATCGGCAAATTCATAGATTCATTATAATAATTATTTACTAAAATATTTCCTCTGATGAAAAGAACATTCTTTGAAACTTTGTGGATTAAGGAAATCTTAATATTTATTTTTAAGTATCCTGTCGAACAATAAATTCTTGTAAATTTTAATTTACAGTCTTAAATTGTGTTTATATATATATAGTGTACACACATATACTAAAATTAATTTGATTTGTAGATGAACGAAAATGTCATTCCAAAAATCACATAAATTGATCAAGTAGTTATTTTTTAACTAAGAAAATCAAATTTTATGAGGGAGCAAGACATTGTGTTTTGGTCTGTCCTGTTTATTAAAGGGAGATAATTCGAACTACCTAGATTTTTAAAATCAATCCTGTAATGTTTACAGTATATCATGAATTACTAAAACTCATAAAAAATGATTTTCTATAACAAAAAAAAAAAATTATCAATTTATGTAATTTTTGGATGACCATCTGCATTTTTTTTTTTTTTTAAATTAGGTTGAATTCTGGACTTACACCAATGTTTTTAAAAATATAAGCTTTGTATTTGTTATTTTTCTCAGCATATAGGTTTTGGAAATCCCTACTTAAAATTAGTTACATCTATGTCTAGAGAAAAAAAAAAATTGGAGAAAAATCTTTTTAAATTTTTCCTTTCCATTATGACATCCGTTTCTTGCCTTTTAAGAAATGTATATATAAAATTTAAGGATAAAATAAAATTGAACAGAATGTATAGAAAAAATAAAATGAAAAAGTGAACAAATCACAAAAAATATTTTAATTAAAAAACATATTTTGATTCAATTACCGACAGGTATTTTTTTGTGATTTTTTTTCTTTTATATTGTGTGGTTTTATCCATTTTTATACGTTATTATAAGATTGAATGTAAGGATAACATAGGAAAGAATAAGACAAATGAAATAAAAAATTCAGCACAAAATGTAAAATCAAATGAAAAGCACATTTGTAGACTAAGAGTTAATTTTCTGGATTTTGTCTTTTCTATTTCTTGTTATATTTTATTTTTTCTATACAATTGAAAAATACAAGAAAACTTTGTATAGCTATAGAAAAACATGACAGAAATCACTAAAAGATACTTACAAATCAACGTCGGCAGGTTACCAAGCTATAAGAGAGCTCATTGGCTTCTTGGCTTGAGCCTGCTGTCCGCTAGAAGTATCCGTATCAGAATTGCAACCTGAAAGTTAGAATTTTTTTTTGTAATTCAATAAAAGTGTGATTAAAAGTCAAAAACAGTTAAGATGGGATAGGGAGGGGTAAACTGAATTTATGACAGATCATAATTTTTGTCCCGAGGTAATATTTTTAACAGAGGCTGTAAACGTCAGTCTTGTCACAATTTTTACATAGAATTTTGAGACACATCTGTCCATCTTTTCCTTCATTTTGTCACACTTATGTTTGAAATTATATTTTATTACTGCATGCAGCACATTTTATGAATATCTGTTCTTATTTTCAACTTGTAGAAGAAACTACTTTTTTTTTTTTCTTTTTTTTTACACAGTGATCACCGCTTATCAAGGCCCGGAAGCCACCCAGGGATAAGGGTTATTGCAAGTACATTACGTTAGTGTGGAGATTATATGAAGTGTTTAATTAAGGCGGCGGTTCATATAGAATTTGTTAACATTGGACTTGAGGACATCCAAGTTGTAGTCCGGAGGGAAGCAGGCAGACGGAACAGAGTTCCACAGGCGTGCAGTTCTAAGAAAGAAGCTTTGTTCATGGAATTCGCGTTTTGATTTAGGCACAGATATAGAGTGGGGGAAATTTTTCACAGTGGATTCAGCTAGACGGGTGTTTTTCGTGAAAGATTGGCGAGGGGGGACCAGAGATTGGAGTTCAGACGAGCACCTGCCATGGAAATAACGATAAAACAAGGATAGGCTCGCAACGTCTCTTCTGTGGGAGAGAGTTTGCAGGGTAGAGAAAAGGGCATCTCCCACTAAGCCACGAAGTCTATTTTGTACTCTGTCAAGGCAGGATAGGCTGTTTTTAGCAGCTCCTGCCCAGATATGGTAACAGTATTCCATCCTTGGACGTACTTGGCTTTTATATAGATATAGAATTGCATCAGTAGTGAGATATCTTCTGGAGCGGTAGAAGGATCCTACCATCTTTCCAGCGACCTTGGCAACAGACTTGATGTACGTGTTCCATTTCAGATCAGGAGTAAAGGTCAAGCCCAGAAGCTTGTCAAAACACAGGGCCTCACCCAGACGAGAGCCATCCATCACAATTGATGCCAGCTGGGGATCAGAGCGTTGATGATGTAAGGATAGGAGTTTGGTTTTGGATGCATTAAAGGTAACCAGCCACATCTTCCCCCACTAAACCACACGCTCGAGATCAGAGGAGAGAGAATCAGAGAGAACTTTGTCATTTACAGCCTTTGATGTGTTGCCGTAGATGGTCGGTTCATCAGCATAGATGTCAACGAATGATTTAATTATGTGTTTAGGGGGGGTCATTGATGTAGATCAGGAAGGGAGTTGGGCCCAGGATTGATCCCTGAGGGACTCCAGCATTTATATTGTAGGCCTCCGATTTTTGTCCATCTACCACTACTCTTATGAGCCTATCGGAGAGAAATGATTTAATGATTGAGAAAACATTTCCAGTTATACCGTAGCTGGAAATCTTGTGAAGTAGACCCTTATGCCATACCTTGTCGAAGGCCTTTTATATGTCAAGAGCAATTGCCCTAGAAAGGAAGCCTTTGTCAAGAGATTCACTAATCCTGTGGGATATAACTGTCAGCACATCTGCGGTAGATCTTGCAGAGCGGAAACCATATTGTGTGTCACTAAGAAGGTTATTCCTGCTGAGGTGGTTGACTATTTCTCTATTTAATATGGATTCCAGCAACTTACTCATAACACACAGGAGACTTATTGGTCTGTACTAAGAGGGAGATGACTTATTACCTGAATTCTTAAATACAGGGCAAACTTATGAGGTCTTCCAGGGAGTCGGAAAGCACTTCTCCTTAAGGCAGCGCTTAAATAGTTTCGTAAGTATGGGAGCAAGTTCTGGTTGAAGCTTTTTTAACACTATAATTGGGATGCCATCAGGGCCAGTTGCTTTACTGGAATCTAGGTTCTTGATTAGCTTGGCGACCTCATGCACGGATATTTGTATGTTACCTAGCTTGTTCTGTGTTATAGGAGGAAATATGGGGAGTTGATGGCCTTCGTCGCATAGGGTAGAATTAGCTGCAAAGTTCTTTGCAAATAGTTTGGCCTTGTCTGACGCTAACGAGATGACCTCTGGTCCATTGATAATGGTTGGGATAGAACGCACACTTCTGTTCAGGATCCTATTTGTTATTTGCCAAAACTGGTGGGATCCAAGCCACTGATCAGCTACCTTGGATTTAACAGACTGGGCATATAGCTCTCTTGCATTTTTTATTACTCTTTTACAGTGGTTGCTGGCAGACCTGAAAGCAGCTTTAGTCTCAGTGCATCTATTACGTTGGTAGCTATGGAAAAAGTGATTTCTGTGCGCGATAGCAGTAGCACATTCTGGGGAGAACCATGGCTGGCTGTTAGGTTTTTGTTGGAATTTTTTAGATGGTATGAATTGGTCTATGCCTACAATTAACCATTCGGTCAGATCTGATACTATAGAGGACACTTCCTTTTTAAACATGGAGTGCAGAGGTAAATCAGATATGAATGTACGGAAGCTATCCCAGTCAGCCATAGAGTATCAGTATACAGTACGGTGGAGGGGTACGTCTGATGGCTTCTTACATTTCGTTTTTATCTTAAATGATACGACGGAGTGGTCGGAGGATCCTAGAGGAGAATGAACGGAACATGAACATAGTTCAGGGGAAGTTGAGAGAAAAAAGTCTAAGAGGCTTGCATATTGACCGGGTGTATCGGGCACACGGGTAGGTTCGCGAACAATCTGAGTGAGGTCATAAGCAATGGCAAAATCATGAAAAAACCTTCCCTCATCATCTGTCTTATTTGAATGATTTGAATGGGTCAGCCATCCCACGTTATGGACGTTCAAGTCACCACAGATGTGGATGTTAGCCGAGGGATGTGAAGACAGTGTGTGGTCTATTTTCTCAGATATGCTCTTAAAGATAATAACTCCGCTGTTGTGGGGCCTATAGAGGGCAAATATAAATGCAGTGGTGTTAGCAAGTGCAACCCTGAAGCACATATAGGGTAAATTAGGATCTTCTCTAGAGATATCCCTGCCACACGGGAAGCCATCCTTAATGTAGGCACATATTCCATGCCCATGGCGATCTTGGGTGTCAGATTTAGCTGTTAAATTAGAGTATCTGTTAATTATGAACTCATCTAGGGAAGTGGTCGGCCCTATTCCAGTTTCACTTAGAAATACTATGTCCGGTTTCGTCTCCTGTAATTGGGTTTCAACCTCTGGAAGGTTGGAACGTAGACCCCTGATGTTGGAGAAGGAGACCTGGTAGTAGGGGTCTACGTTGGAAGATGGGGTTCTAGGTTTAATCGAGTTTTTATTCTGGAGATATTTCATGTTGAGGTTTTGGGATTTGTGGAATAGGTCGGCATACTTGGTTAGAGCAGTACAGAGAGGGAAAGTAAGAGAGAAAAAGACGGGAATTTTTTTTTTTTTTTTGTAGCACACGAAAAGGTAAAGCCGTAACAATTACCCACTAGTATGGCATCGAGAGGCCCCACCAGAGACTACTGCATGGTCCAGATCCACTCACCAAATGGCAATACAGCAGTCCCAGTACTTTGCGCCTGCTGATAGGACAGCCTCCTTAGTGGTTAATCCAAGGTTCGGGTCCATGACCATCAGGCGGATAACGTCAGCCCAGACAAAACGTTTACCTCCAGCACCCTTACTAGTGACATGGCCACAAGGACAGACAGAGACAGAAAAAAATCCGACATCTCAAACTACTGGTCACGAAGTACTACCGACCTTTAAGCAACTTTTTCTTCACCCTTTGTCAGAAAAATCACTCACTGAATGAGGACTGAATGACAAAATAGGAGAAGCGAGAGTTACTGGAGCTGCCGATAACACATTCACTGTATTATCTACTCTCTATTAAAAAAAAAAAACGGGGGGGGGGGGGAATGAGGATAAGTGACTTATTTATATCTAAGTAGTAAGTCCGGTGCTAAGTTAACAATTCAGGACACTTTTGATGATAATCTTCCCTCCCATATTAATAGGTGGAAGTTTGTCATTATCTATCGAGTTTGAATCATTAGAGTTTAACCTTATAATTAATTAAAATCCAATAATTAACTATTATCAATTTGTAAAGTAAATAAACACAAAATTAACCTGTCCTCTTTTTTGACTTGGATAAACCACTATCAATAATTTCCCACACTCTTTATCTGTGCCTAAACCTAAATGTAGATTCCACAAACAAAGTTTTTTTCTTAGAACTGCACGCCTGTGGAACTCTCTTCCGATTGCCTGCTTTCCAGCTAACTACAATCTGATTGTCTTCAAGTTCAATATAAACAAGTTCTTGATGAACCGTCCCCCAAAGTAATCCAATTTACAAAATTCCCACTACTTATGTGTACTACGCTATAATCACATTGACTAATGTGTACCCATTAACCCTTATCCTCGAGTGGCCTCCGAGCCTTGATGTGGTGATTCCTGTGTAAAAAAAAAAAAAAAGTCCTCAACATCTACATCTTGGACTGATAACAAAATAACATCACTTGTTATCAAAATGCACACAAACGCATGACAACAGCAAGTCCCTATAACCTTGTCATTTCTCCATCTCTCCTGAAAACTAGCCCTATCTAATAATACTAAAACTGCAGTGCCAGATATACTTTTCAGTTTTCCTCTTCTTTCCTTATTCTGCTGGCTATTTTATTTTTACTAACAAGAGATGCTTGTTTTAATGTCACCTATTTAAAACGATATTTCATATTCTACAGTTATACCCCCTCCCACTAAGCCTTAAAACTTTTATGCAAAATGTCCAACCATAAAACATTTTATATCAATCCACGTTTTTTCTGTACTTGTCCACTAAATGTTTAGAGTGATCTCCCCTTATGCAAATCAACAAAACCACCAGATTCATTTCAACAATTAACTAAGATTCTATTAAGTCAGAAAGTTTGCCTAACAAATACCATCGGCTTTGTCTCAGATGTGTGCTTACTTAAATTTTTGTGCAGAGTGATGATTGCATATTTTTTATCAAAGGTATTATACTCATGTCACAACCGAAAATCACATAAGGCTCAACCCTTAAAAATTAGAGAACGTGGTATCCAATATTTATGAATTCCTTTGTTCTTGAACGACTTTTGAATTTCAACCATTTCTTAATTTGTTTAATAAAATAAATAAAGCAAATAAATATCCATAGCATCAAACCAATCTAGGAGCAGGTAATATTATTCTACTAGTAAAGATAATCGTGCGGGACTTCGCTGTACGCTTGGGTACCCACTTCAATGTTGTAAGAGCAACTATTTCTTAAAGGTATTTAAACCTTTTTAACTACTCCCTGAAGTGACTGAAATTCAACTATGAACTCTAAAGCAAATAGATTATATTACAGTTGACATATTGTTACACATAAAAATTGAAACAATCACAAAGAATCCCAATGGTTTGTTTCATTGGTTGAGGGGATGGGGTGGAGAAGAGTGATCTGATTCAAATTGACCAGCACCATGATGGCGGCCTCCCCGAATGGTGACGAACCCCAACTTGGTATGCACCATCCCTAGGTGGGGGAGTATATGAAGAGCCGCACTAAATATGACCTTAACCTTTGACCTTGAAAAATGATGTGCACCATCATTAGGTGGGAGACCATCATCATGCCAGGTTTGGTCATGATCGGTCGAGTGGTGTGGGCTATAGGAGAGTTGTATACGCAAACACACAAACGCTACTACTTTATATATATAGACAATATATGATAGTCCCTCTCCATTGGAATTACTTCACATGATTTTGCTTTAAGTGGATAGTATATTATAGTGAAGAAGATCCACTCTCTTTATCAGGCAAGTTATGACTATACAGAGACTTGATTTCGCCACATAACAGACCTATTTGATCATAGGTGTATTTCAGAGATCTTTCTCATAAATAAGTTACCTTACCAAGGCTTTTGTCTCCACTACCAACTTCACCCATAGTTTGAAGGAATAGAGTTGAATTTGCAACTTTCCAAAGAAAATTACTAAGTAATGCAGTTGCCTTAACAATAATTTAACATAGGTCTTCACTGGTAACCACAACCATCTCTAAGCTTCTAATACATAATATTTGAGAAGATGTCAAAGAAAATTCATAGTATTAATTCTGCTATAAATAAATCACGATTATACAAATATTTTTTAAAAGCCAAATAAATGCAAAATTAATACAGGGTGACCCAAAAAAAAAACAAAAAACAAAAGAGGCCATCTGGAACATATGCTGTAGAATGGAGAAAAAAAGAAAAAAAGGCCAAAGACCGTAGTGTTTTGATGTGATGTTTTGAATATAATAAACTAGTTATGACCAAAGTTTCATTTAATTCGGACAAAACAGTAAGAAACAGGGGCCTAATTAGAGCTGGGGACCGTTTTTTATGGGTCACCCTGTATTACAATATAAAAATGCCTTACTTCCATTCTGATGAAATGTCAGCATCAATGTTCCACGCAGATCAGCATTTTTTAGTTCTGTCCGTTCATGTTTCAGTCTCTGCTGCAAGATTTGCTGCATTAGTTCTCGCCTAAAACAAAACATTTTTTTTAATTTAAAAGAATATTCTAAGAATCATATTAAAAAAAAATGGTGCTAGTGCACTTACTGATCCGCACTATTTTTTAAATCATATTTCCAAGTTTAATTGAAGTTTTATGATATGTTTTTTTATTCAATTGTAAGATTAAAGTATAGAATAGGTACAAAACACCCTCCCCTCCCCATGTTAAGAATGGCTTTTTAAATAATAACGTTATTATTTCAGCATGGATCAATAATTGCACTAGTACCAAAAAAAATATCTGAAAATGAAGTTTTTAATCACTCATCTCGACCATCACCGACATTTGTTTTTCTTTGGTTTTCTTTTTCTGGATGTATCGTTTTGGAATCGCTGAAAGCGCAAGCACTGGTTTGCAAGTTGGGTGAAAAACAAAACAATACAGACGATAAAAATTATGGAAATAATATTTAAACATGATGGAAAAATGAAAAAAAATTATTGATATACATTAACATTTCATCTTTATTTCAAGACTTCCTAGAGATAATTGATTTACAGAAATAAAATATAAGTACAATATTTGTAATTATGTTGTGCATTTGTAATGTGAAAGGATGTTTTTGCTTTTTTTTTCTAAAAACCATTAGAATTCAAAATATGTAATTGTTTTTTTATTCCATTTTCACCTCAAACAAGGCACAGTGTCACTTTGATGTAGGAGCTACTATCAGGGACATAAGTTGCAGGGATACTATGTAGGGAGTTGAGCAGCAAGATGTCTGTTCACATTACACTTGAACTTCTGCATGTCAGTACAGTTGGGGAAGCAGGAACCTGGGAGTTCCAAAGTCTAGCAGTTCTGGGAAAGAAACTATTAAAGTAAAAGGCTTTTTTACATCTAAGGATCTCTACTGTGTAGGGGTGGGATTTTGCTGCTTGTCGGGTTTGTCAGGGGTATTTACATCGTGGGAGTACAAGGGCTTGTAGTTCATCAGAGCATCCACCATTAAAATACTTGTAAAACAGGCAGAGGGATGCAACATTTCATCTATAGGACAGAGGTTGAAGCTTAGATGACAGTTCAGGACCTATCAGGTTGGCGACTCTTTTAAACCCTGTCCAGAAGCGAGAGACTAGTAGCAGATGCATCAGCCCAAATGTGACAACAGTACTCCATACATGGGCGAATGGTGGCCTTATAAAGGTACAGGATACTTTCAGGCATAAGTAACTTTCTAGCATGGTAGAGAGAACCCACCTTCCTCACAGCAGCTTTGGCAATGCTCTCAATGCATCTGTTCCAACTCATGTTCCCTGTCAACATTAAGCTGAGGAGTTTAAAAGAAGTACTTTTAGGTAATGTATCTTTAGCCATTGCTATTGTTGGTTGAAAAGGTTTCTTGTAATTATAGAAGGAAACAAGCTTAGTCTTGGCAGCATCGAATGTAACTATCCATTTTTGTCCCCATTCCACTACGGATTAGAAGTCTTTCTCTAGTGTTTCTGCCATTGCCTTAGATATTTCATTTGTTTTCCCCTCATGCCTGCTATAGAGTGTGGTGTAATTAGCAAATATACCCATCTCAGACACAAATGTTTTCGGGGAGGTCATTTATGAATATTAGGATTAAAAAAGGTCTAAGGATAGACCCCTGAGGTACACCCGCATTTATATCATATTGTTTAGATATATGACCATCGAAGACAACCTGGAATTTTCTCTTATTTAAGAAGGATTTAATTATGTTAAGTATTCATCCAGTGATACTGTACAATCTGATTTTCTTGAGAAGACCATCATGCCATACCCTGTCAAAAGCCTTAGATATAACTAAGGCTACCACTCTGCCCTCCCCTGCTTTGTCCAGTGTATGGTATATACGTTCAGAGATTACAGTTAGAATATCTGCTGTAGAACGGGCTTGTCTAAATCCATATTGTTGGTGGGTTAGAAGTTTAGCAGCTGTAAGTTGATGGACTAGAGCTTGGTTAATTATGGACAAATATTTTGGCAAAAAGCGGGAGGAGGCTAATGGGACGATAATTTAATGGGTCAGTTCTTTCGCCAGAATTCTTGTAAATTGGTACCACAAAAGCAGTTTTCTAGCAACCAAGAAAGCATGATTCATTAAGGCATTTGTTGTAAAGTTTGTAATATGTTTGACATGGAATGATTGATTTTTTTTTTCAACAACATAACAATTAGAATTCAAAAAACGTATAACGATTTTGGCATGAAAAAATATTTTTGTTCTTTTTTACGAATGAACCATAGTCATCAGAATTCAAAATATTTGTGCTTATGAAATAGGAGTGGGGGTTTTTTTTTGGCTTTTTTATGATATAATTATGTGGTGTAAAATCTAAATTCATCTGGATCTAAATTTAAATTCTGTTAATATAAGTTTACTGATTAAAGGAAATAAATTATACAAGCTGTTACTTCATTTAATTGTGTTAGACTTTATAATGACTGCTGATTCAAGAAGTCTTTGCCAAGATTTATTTGAAATAAATTTAATGAGTCAACCTTGTTTAAAATTAAAAGAATGATCATATTGTAATGCATGAGATAATAGTGCATTCATTCAAGGAATTGTTCTTTTCTGTAACTTATGTTCATTAAATCCTTTCTTTAGTTCCTGTTGAGTTTCATCAACACATATCTAATGACAATTAGTGCATGGGACAATATATATACCAGCACCATTCTCTATCTATATAAGAGCCAGATACGTCCAAGGATGGAATACTGTTGCCACATATGGGCAGGAGCTGCTAGAAAAGACTTGTCCTGCCTCAATAGGGTTCAAAATAGACTTTGTGGCCTGGTGGGAGATGTCCTTTTCTCTTCACTGCAACCTCTATCTCACAGAAGAGATGTTGCGAGTTTGTCTCTGCTTTATCGTTATTTTCATGGAAAGTGTTCAACTGAGCTTCAATCTATGGTCCCCCCTCGCCAAACTTTCACAAGAAACACTAGACTAGCTGAAAACACTATCAATAATTCTCCCCACTCTTTATCTGTGCCTAAACCTAAACATAGATTCCATGATAAAAGCTTCTTTCTTAGAACTGCACACCTGTGGAATTGTCTTCCGTTTTCCTGCTTTCCAGCTGTCTATAATATGGTTGTCTTCAAGTCCAACGTGAACAAGTTTCTGATGAGCCGTTCCACTTAAGTTAACAAATTTACCGAACTTCCATTACTATCGATTACTATATTGTCCTTTTGACTACTGTACACTCTTTAACCCTTATCCTTGAGTGGCCTATCGGCCTTGATAAGTGGTGACGCCTATGTAAAAAAAAAAAAAAAGCACCAGATTTTTTTTTTCTTATTGTTGGAATTCCTAAAATGAAATCAATCATTCCAGGTCATAAACGTATTACATATTTTGAATTCTAATGACTATGTTTTGTTTGAAGAACACAAACATTCTTTCACTTTACAGATGCACAAAATATTTTCATATATATTTTACTTTTTATTTTTCCAAATCAATTATTCCAAAGAAAATCTTGAAATGAAGACAAAACATGAATACATAAATACTTTGTTTTTTTCTTATATATCACATTTTTTTTTCTTATAGCAGCCAACCAAATTTGCGAGTGTTACTTTACCTGTGATTAGCGTCTTTGATTCCCATTTTTTCCAGTTTGATCTCATTCATTCGAATCAAAGTACGACCTAAAATAAGAAACAAAATGGCAATTAATGATTTATTTTAAGCAACTTCATTATTTGAACTCATCTTTTTTTTCACATTTTGCATAGCGTAATCCGTAACTTTAGGTTGTAATAGCTTTAAGGTGTCATCTGGAAAAATTAGTAAAAACTACAAATAAAAACAGATGTAAAGGAATATTTACTATCATAGGGATGAAAATAAAGGAGTACACTATATAGGAGACTTTTGTTGAATGGAAGTTATGGAGGATAATGGCATAATACCATACTTCTTAAATACATGGGTTCAGCAGATAAAGTAGGAATATAGTATACGATATGCAACGTCATGTATTAAAACAAATGGAATTTAAAATAGAAATTGGATTTGGTGATTGAATAATAAGAACAAAACGAAAATTTGAATTAAATGTTATTCATATCAAATCAAGAACAATATTTTGGTATACCCATGGACAAAAGAAACCATATATGGCATACAGGAAATTTATTCAATAAGATTGATAGCTCCTGTATTTGGTAATTGATTTATCAGTGCTCTGTTACTATGAATCGGTAGTTCCGTTTCTGTTGTGTTCAGAGGTTGTATTCTTTAAAAGTTATACTTTGCTATCCGATTATTGAATTAATTTGGAATTCTTTTTGAGATGAGTAATTTGTATAATTTTTTTTATTTAATTATTTGCGGACTATTATACTCATCTTCTAGTTGTTTTCACGACGTTTCAGCCAATTATTTCTCTGGCCTTCGTCAGATGGTTAACCGCAACATTCCTATCCCGTCGCGGTTAACCACCTGACGAAGGCCAGAAGAATAATTGGCCAAAACATCGTGAAAACAACAACTAGAAGATGAGGAGAGTAGTCCAAATAATTAAATACAATAAATTTTGTTATCCAAGTTGCACTAAATTCCAGTATCCTATGTAGAAATATTTTAGAGAAGTATCTGTATAACCAAAATCTTATTTTTATTGTATGCAAACAATTTGAATGTGGGTATAAGATCTTTGTAAAGCATAAAGATACCAAGTTTATTTTGGTTGCTCAATTAGTCACCAAATTATAACTGTTCAAAGTTAATTGGAAATTAGAAAAGTTCTCATCTTGTCTGCTATTGGTCCAGAAGCAAATGTTCACATATAACTAAACATACGGGTTTTAAAGAAGCGCGAAATTAAAACTTAAAATTGTAACATCATTTTGTGAGAGATTAAAATTAATCATAACGTAAACAATAATCAATCAGTTCTAAACATTGGACTAAATCTCATTATCCCTTGACATGGAAGAATAATTTTGTTCATACAAGATTCATTTCAACAGCTAATACATTGAATCTTCTGAATATGATTCATAACAAAGATAAAGTTGGATTTTTCTTTTAACAGTAAATCAATAAGAATAATTCAATTTTGAACAATATAAAAACAGATGGAAACAATTTGATAATAGTGAAAATATTTAATTCATTCAAGTTTTCAGCTTGGATTTTTAAAGAAAGACAACTTAAGTCCACCATATTAATGAGTGGCACTTTTTCTTTAAAATTGTACTATCTTTATATGCAGAGATACACAATATTGCGCTTAAAAAATTTGAAAATACCATCATTTATAATATAAATCTAACCTACCTGTTTAAATGTATGTATGTTTGTCTAAAACTTTCGACAGAGGAGACGGATTTTCACGAGATTGGTACCATTTTAAAGCTCAACCCTTCAGACGACAAATATTAAAAAAATTGGTTGAAAACATTAATTCCTTCACCCTCAACTGAGCACTTTTCTACAAGGGGGGGGGTCACTTTTTTCTTTTTTGTCAATATTTTCAAAAGTCATACCCTCTTATTGATTGACTAGCCTTAATTTAAACCTTTGCCACTTCCGGTTTTGCGATGGATGCAACAGCAAAGACGTCACTTTTTTTTTCACATTCTTTTCCTCCTTCGAAGTATGGGTCAGAGACTGCCTGCCTACTACCACTTTTTTTTTTTTTTTGCTCAACACACATCTCCAAACACCCGGGCAATACCGGGCACCCAGGCTAGAGAAAAAATAAATGGTCAATCAACAAAAATAGTAACTTGAAGTAACCAGGAAAAACAAACAAAAATAAACTATGAAAAGCACAGGAGAAAGAATTATACATTTATGAAGCGAAAAAGTTAAATCTAATTTTCATCAAAATAATTGAGATATAGCAATGTAAAATTGAAGAGAATTTTACTATTTTTACCAATTTACACACTCTTTATTTCTTTCAGTCGATTTAAAGAGTGTGTGCATTTGGATTCTTAATCCGGCATGGGGATGTGATGCGTCTACTGTGTTAGGTATTAGTTAGTGTTAAGTTCATGCTTGCATACCTACTCGCTTCCAGCTAACACCGCTGGCTAACCTCGTGGTGAAAAGGGAGCAGCTATGCATAAGTCTTCCCTACCAGTACATAGCCTCTCCATCATCAAGACTCCTACAGTGCCTCCACATTGGCCACACACGGTAACTGGGTGCCTTGCAGCCCCAGGCTAAACTTGTAGGAGATCTCGGAGTAGTAGGGGACCTCAGAGGTAGTGCATTGTGGCTCACCGATGTGTGGACATGCCCTGGCACACTACCAACCTCTACCCCACTGTCTTGTGGGTGCCCTTGGTTGGGCGAAGACTAGGGGAACCAATCACCAAAATCAAACACCACTGCCTTGTGGGCCTTATCACAGCAAAAGTCTAAGAGGTGGGAACTGACTTCAAATCCGACTGCTGCCTTGCAGTTTACCTTAAAAGGCTATGGAACCTCATCCAGAAAGAAAAGGCATAGTAGCGGACACGATAGGGCAACTGTTTACCTCACTGAGATTACTCTGCTACCAGCCGTCACGGGTTCGCTCCACTGGACATGAGCATTGGAGGTTCAGAGGAGGTCTATCTGATGCGCAACAGATACTGCACCTAAACTGCACAAGCAAGTTTGGAGCCAAGGTGGAAAGTCCTGTGGTGATGAAGTGAGACTATGCCAACACTGAGAGATAAAGCACTGAGGGCCCAACTAGTTATCGTCAATCTTGACGGACTGCATGATGATGATGATTTAAAGAACAGACTTTCTTTGAATATAGCCTTACAAACTTAATAAATTATCTTTTTAAATCAAGTGGAGCATTTTTTTTTTAACAGTTAAAGTCTATTTTAATATTAATGACACAAGAGAAGCAATTGTACATTTATAAAGAGAACAATTTTTATTTTGTTTGCATCTAATTTTTACTAAAATGACCTTCAAAATTAACTTTACTATTTTTACCCATCTTACCACTCTAAAACGGGGCTGATTTGTGATAATATAAATAATCTATCAAATTTGACTTAGTAATCTTACTAAACAAGACCGCTTCTTACCTGTGACCTCATGATCGAGGAACATATTTTCGTACATATCACAATAGCAACTGCAATGTTTTCGTAGCCACTTGTTTACATCTGCAGTCGACCAAAGATACAAAGGTTTTCTCTTGTTCTTTTTCACATTGCTGGTATCTTTTGTTTTCTCCTTAAAAAAGAAAATAATTTGAATTTATAATAATGGATTATAATTATTGTTATATCAGACATTATCAATACAGAGCTGAAAGTCATAAAGTGATTTTTCATTGGTGAATTTTAGAGTCATTTTGATCAATATGTGGTCAGTGAAGTTTTAAAAAATTTTGAAAATATCCACAGTTGGAGATATGTACAGTTCTATATAACGAACATTATTCTGGGCATTCAGTTATTTTATTATTAGAGAATTTATAACACATAGGAAAACCGTTTTAATGAGGCCAGGTCTTTTTGATGTTTATGCTGATGGTAAACACATAAATTAATACATAAATAAAAACAATACATGTCCAACAGAAATTATACGTGTAATGGACACACCTCGGTTGTGATCTTCTGTTAAAAAGTTAAAAAAGGAAAAACGTTTTAACGAGGCTGGGTCTCTTTGATGTTTATGGCGATGGTGAACACATAAATTAATACATAAATAAAAACAATACATGTCCAACAGAAACGATACATTTAATCTACATGAAAACAATTATTCCTGTGCTCTATCTGTGCAAAGCAGTGCAGATCACGCATCGGGCTTCAGTAATCAACGGAGTCACAAAAAAAAAAAAAAAAAAAAAAAAAAAAAAAAAAAAATGAAGACGTCATCCATGAATATACTACCATAACTAACTATAGCAACACATAGTCACAAGAAACAAGACATAAAAGTTGGATACATCCAGTCTTCTTATTTAGTGATGGCAATGCTATTATGTACTTATATGTCATGTCAAAATTAGTATAAATTCCCAAAATTATAAAAAATGATGTATTTTTCACAAAACAATCAGACATTAGCAGTCCAACATTTTCTATTTTTTCAACAACAGATTTCTAGGAAAGTAAGGGAGATAGTTAGTTTGTGACACAAAATTGATCACAACTTTTCCATATTAAAACATGAAAAAATTGATAATTTGATAAATTCTATTTTTAATTGTAATTATTTTTCTGCTGGATCATTTTTTGTAATTTATACTTATTTCGCACGTAATCGTGTTTCACTTAAAATGCATTTGTTCGAAATTCCATTATATTGCACAAGCACATTTTAAAAAAATACTATTTCAAACTGAAACATGACAGATGGAGCTCCTTGTTTGGCTGCGTCAAAGAAAAAATAAATACACACATTTGTAACAAACGCAGATACAGAAGCAAACAAAGAATATAGAAA
The DNA here is from genome assembly GCF_053919585.1 of Euprymna scolopes. Classification (NCBI taxonomy): domain Eukaryota; kingdom Metazoa; phylum Mollusca; class Cephalopoda; order Sepiida; family Sepiolidae; genus Euprymna; species Euprymna scolopes. The sequence continues at coordinate 105,236,473 of NC_136492.1, forward strand.
TTAAATAATTTTGTCAAATACAAACCTCCGAATTTGTAGACATTTCATTTTTTTCTGGCTTATTTTTGCCATTTGAAACATTCTGGTTTGTAGAGTCAGTCATTTCCATCATGAAACTGAAAAAAAAAAAATTATTGAATTGAAAAAAAATATAAAATTGAATGCAATAGGGGTAAACAAAAATTGTTTGAAACATAAAATAAATCATCTGTAAAAGTAGCTACAAAGTCTTCAGATAGGGTTATTCCGTGTCAAATCATCCAGGGCTTGACACCCATATCCATAAATTTGGCTATAATTTGCACTGCAGATAGATAATATAGGAACTAAGAAATCATGAAAATTTGAGCACATAACTCCAAGCGGTTTCCAATTTAGAGCAATTTTGTTTTGGCGTTAGTCGCATGAGGCAACGCCTGGGCGACAATTTTGTGATGTCATTTCTTTGAATATTTTCTGATTGGAAAGATCATATGGCCCTGAAAATTCACCCAGCTAAGTTTTTTGACTCAAGGAATCCAAAAATAGCATCAGATTTTCTTCAAAATAAAGCCTTATAGAGATTTTGGATTTTTCCACATGTGGCCAAAAATCGAATAAAAAATGGGTGTAGCTGGCATAGTAACGCATTACTTTTTTCATATTTTTTAGACACAATAAATTGTCTCTGAACCAAAACTGGTTAAAATTTCTTGTTTCGTTCACTCACAGTTTGTTGAAAGTCTGGTATATTTTTGATGATAATAAAAAATATTCCCTCCCCCTGTTGGATGTGATAATCAATTAAGACTTGTGTTAAACTCGCATCACACCTTAATTTTGGAATAAATTTTTGAGTAAGCCAGATACTAAAAGTAAACGGCTCAATTCAATCAAATATTTACAATAAAAGTAATTTTCACAAAGGCTTTCTCTGTATATTTATCTCGTACATTAAATTGTGTCTTGACCAAAAATGGTTAAAAGTTCTTGTTTTGTTCACTCACATTGCTGAAAGTAAAGACTTTTTCAAAAGTCTTGAGATCATTCAAAAACTTATGTACACTCATTTTCTGCCTTTTTGACTCCTCCCCTTGTTCCCTTTTCTTATACAAAACATGGCAATTTTGATAAGGACTGTTTGTTTTAGCTAGGCCCCTCTGAGTGAACAAAATATTTCATACACAAAAACGAACTTGAACTATTCCCTGAGAAGTACCTTAATGGGAAGTAAACAGTTTCGATCTGTATGGGGTTAAACCAGGGGAGTGGCCATTCGTGCCAAATTCCATAAACTTTCAAACAGGTGTCCATTACAAAAAGTTGAATATGTAAAAATAAAGATAAAACAGCTGCAGTGAAATGGTATTCAGAAAATAGTAGATTTCACAAGCAAAGTCATCATTCAACATTTACATGCTGTTGTGTTCTTTATGCCACTGAAATGCAGAAATTGTTTTTTTGATACTTTTGGTCAGTTATTATGTATGTCCTTTGGTACATGTTGTTGGGGATACAACACAAAAAATTTTCTTGATGGGAACAAACCATGTATCATCAATCTGTGGCCAACTGAATGTCTTGCATGGTTCATGGAGATGCATGAACTTCCTCTGCATTTATTTCATTCACGATACCAACCCCCCAGAAAGAGTTAGAAATACAGGTTATATATTGCATTGGTGTGATGTCAGAGATATAAAGAATTGATGGCAAGTTAATCATGAATATCAATATATAGTTCATCCACATTGGACAACTTATGGCCAATTTGTGATGTTGACAATAGTACAAAATGGTGACTAGCTCTGGTTCCTGGCACTGGAAAACCTTGCTTCAAGTGACTTTCTCACCTTCTCCATGGTTTCTTTACTGATCGCAAAGAAACAGATGGCAGACACCTGGCAGATAGCAAGCATAGCTTTATAATAAAAATTTGATTATTGGCCACTTAGCCACATCCCATTTTACTGAACCACCAATTTCATCACAAGGAAATTTTCCATCACTGGTGGTGAAGAAAACCCACTCACTTTCAATGCCAAAGTCCTCCTTATGCAAGCATAAATTGATGAAATTCTTGAAGTTTTTATCCCGCAGCCATCATTTGTCCACATGCAATAATAAGGTCTGAATTAAGTTAATTAATAATGACTTTGAATTTCATCTTGTATTAAAAATTGAAAGTTTTCTGCAAAGTCTCCCAGAACAAGGACCTCATTGGAACAAAGATTTTATTTCTTTTGATTCAAGTAATTGGCTTGGCATTTTGTTAGATGAGTGTCTAGTAACATTATCAATGGTATCAATCAACAGATCTTTATATTCTGCGTATGCTAATGTTGCATGGCCGGTTATGTCCCATTGACTAAAATGAAACTCGTCATCAGGGTTCATATCATACAGCTCCTCATTCAAGAATTTCTGCAATGCTACTCTACCAGGGCAGTTTCCACAGCAATGCATCATACACTCTTTGTTAGAAGAATCACAAACTTTGAAATCAAATCTTTGTAAGTGACGTTCCATTTCATGGCTTCGACAAGAAGTTTTGCATTCTGATGTATGTTACAAACAAACAGAATGCGTACCGGTAGATCCAGCTAAAACACACCACTTTGGATGCATCTCCGCAAATTTGGAAACCCCCACCTTGACATTGGGATACTTTTATTTAAAAGCAACGTAAAGTTCATGCAAATTACACATTATCAAGAATTTGTTTGTGAATACCCTTTGCTATACTAACAAAAAATTTTTTTGCCTGGTATTTGGTGGCTGTATTCATCATTATCATACATTTTTATTATCAGGTCGACTGTTTCCGGGGAAAATCATTTCCCTTTTTTAGATTTAGGTTTTAACAAAATACCATTTGTCCTTTCCAGTTCTCTGGCAGTTCGAACAACATACTCAGACATCTTGAAGAATTTGGAGCTATATGCACAAGACTAGAAATCGGGAGTAAGTGTCATGATTTGGATTTGATCAGGAGTTGAAGTGCTCTTTAACTTCTCTTTCATCAGATAATGTAATCGATCCAGTTCTGCTGCTTTTTCTTTAATGTCTGTTTCACTGGGCACTGGGCATTAATTCTGCACAGTCAGTTCATCAATATCAACTTTATCACCATGGACATGTCACTTTTGAATGTTTCAACAATTTGTTTTAACCTCCTTTTGATGCTATGAACACGGCTATGAGAAGCAACACTGTGTAGTCTCGCATTCAAGGTTTTTTATGAATTTTTCATAGAACTCGCAGGTTTGTAGTCTGGATTCATCATGTCAACTGTCAAACTCACATATTTTTTTATGCACTGACGACAAAGAAAGTGACCTGGTGTTACATTATATCCTCTTGCCTCCAGGTCTTTTGCCATCCGTCTCAACAATTCCTTGCTCCAAGTCTGATAAATTCTCAAGTCCCTTGCACTGATTATAGTCAAACTTGTGACACTCAAATTGAGTTGAACACCAATGGAGCAAGCCTTGTAAGTCATCTAGTTTTCTGAAGAAAGGTAAAAAAGAAAATTAGAACCTACATTTTGCTTATATGCTTTTTATAAGAAATATGAGTTGGCCTCTTAGTACAAGAAGTTTTTTAATTTTTGACATAGTTCCAAAAGTTTCTTAATCAAATTTCTCAAGTACTCTGGAAATTATAGTTTAAGGACATTTTGTAAGGTAAACATAGTGTAGGTGTGAATATTTGGGGCTTTGTAGTACAAATATGCCATTTTCACTTTTTTTAAAGTAATGTAGGATATGTTTCTTAACCCTCGCAAAATCATGTTTTTTTTTTCCAGAGTGCAGTGGACCATAGGGGATGGGGGGCAACTTCACCCAGAATTTTAAAATGTGTATAAACCCCATGAAACACAAGAAATTGAAACAATTTTATATCCTTCTTAGATCACATATCAACAAAAATTAGCAGTGCTTTGCATTTTGTTGATGTGCAATGACTTCAAGAAGTATGGTCAAGTCAAGAAATCTTATGATTTTTAGAAAAATGTGATTTTCAAGGAAACCGATTTTGTTTTTCATCAAGTTTTGCTACATTAATTAAAATTTTTATATTTTCAAATAGATTCCATGTAGTTTTAAGTATCTCATCATGAAAAGCAATAAAATTTTGTATTTTGATCATTTTAGATCACTTTTATTATTTTAGAATTTTTGAAAAAATTTGATAGGGGGTTACTCTCAAGGACATCCCTGGAAAAAAATTATTTTGTAAATTTATGATTTTTTGACACTTTATGATAGGTTAGAAATATTCAGGAAGCTATATAGAAATCAGAGCGAAAAAATTGCGTTTTCAGGAAAATATAAACAAAAGTTTAAAAAGTTGGGTCAAAGTGACTGCCCATAGTCTTTTGGAGGTTAAGAAGTTTCTTAATCAAAATTGTTGGCTTGAGATAGTACTAGAAGTTTCTTAAGATTTTTACCATCCTATTACTGGTTTCTTATAAAAAAGCATACTTTTATCCTGGTTTCTTATAAAAAAGCATACTTTTATCCGGCTTGGTGTTTCCAACCCTAATACTTAACTGTTTTAGTATCTGGCTTACTCAAAAATTTATTCCAAAATTAAGTTTAACACATCTAAATTAATTATCACACTCAATAGGGGGAGAGAATATTTTTTATTACCATCAAAAATATACCAGATTTTCAATAGAAACTGTGAGTAAACGAAATAAGAACTTTTAACCATTTTTGGTCCAGAGACAATTCAATGTGTCTAAAAAAAAAATATATGAAAAAAGTAATGCGTTACTATGCCAGCTACACCCTTTTTTTATTCGATTTTGGGGTACATGTGGAAAAATCCAAAACCCTTAATAGCTCTATAAGACTTCATTTTTTGGATTCCTTGGGTTAAAACCTTACCTGGGTGAATTTTCAGGGCCATATGATGTTTTAATCAGAAAATATTCAAAGAAATGACATCACAAAATTGTCGCCCAGGCGTCGCATTATGCGATTAACGCCAAAATAAAAAATGATCTAACTCGGAAACCACTTGTAGTTACATATTCGAATTTTCATGATTTCTTAGTTCCTATATCGTCTATCTGCAGTGCAAACTACAACCAGATCTGAGGATATGGGTTTCAAAATCCCATATTTTGGGATGATTTGACACAGAATGACCAGATATTGAACCTACAATCAGACATGGTTTGAACCAAACATCAAAACTTGTTGGTTAAAATAAAAAATATATAAAAATAGAGAAAAATGAAATCCTGACTTAACTCATTAATTAATAAACAAATTTTTTTTCTAAAGGATCAAAGAAGTTGAGGCTATTAAATTTGTTTCATGCAATTCATGGCAAGAGAATAGGAAAACATGATTGATGAAAAGTAAATAATTTCGGTTGTCGGCGGAAAGATATTACTATGAAATATCTGCCCTGGTTTATAATGGGAATGTGTGAGGATGAAATAATTAGAGAGTAAGTATTATTCTACGACCTGTAAATTTTTTTTTTTTTTTTTTTTTTTTTTTTTTTACACAGTGATCACCACTTATCAAGGCCCGGAAGCCACTCAGGGATAAGGATTATTGCAAGTACATTAAGTTAGAGAGGAGATTTGCTGAAGTGTTTACTTAAGGGGGCGGTTCATTAGGAATTTGTTAACATTGGACTTGAAGACATCCAAGTTGTAGTCCGGAGTGAAGCAGGCAGACGGAACAGAGTTCCACAGGCGTGCAGTTCTAAGAAAGAAGCTTTGTTCATGGAATCCGCGTTTTGATTTAGGCACAGATATAGAGTGGGGGAAATTTTTCACAGTGGATTCAGCTAGACGGGTGTTTTTCGTGAAAGATTGGCGAGGGGGGACCAGAGATTGGAGTTGGGAGATTGAATGATCCCAGAATGAAAAGAGGAATTAACAATTAAAATAATAAATGCTAATATCCAAAATACATGCACTAGATATAGGGAACTAGTGTGAGCATATAGCATTTATATGTGGCATCTGTATTTACAATACTATGCTTTTTTTTTTTCTAGACGGGAATAATTGTTTTCATGTAGATACATACTGCTTCATTTTTATGATCATCTAAAATAAAAATAAAAATTTTTAAGTTTTATTTATTATGCAAGCATACAATGATTTTGTTGCTTGACTGATATTTTTATATATAGTTCTCTGAATATATGTTTTTAGTATTATTCTTATAGCAGTGGGGCATTAATCAGCACTAAAAATATATATACTCGTAAAAATAAACAAGAAAAATTCACACTGCCATCTACATAATCCAGAATCATGATTCTGAATTATGTAAGTGGCTCATAGCATATGGTAGATTGTAAAAAAAAAAAAGTTTCTAAATATATGAACGTATCAGATTATAAGGTGGATTTTTCTGTCTTCATCTGTTAATAATTTAAAAAATACATAGGTTCATTTACAAATATACTTTGTTATAAAAACAATTAAAAATTACTTTTTGTAAATAAAACCCAGTTTTTTTAAAAAAAGAAAAATAGGGAGACATGTTCTTTAATAAAAGTCTGATCTAAAATTTATAAAAGCACATATTTTTCTGTTTACAATTCAACTCAACTGAGGGTAAAAGTTAAAAAATCCAGTTTTACTAAAAAAAAAAAAAAAAAAAAAAAAAAGTGTCCCTTCGGTCATTGCTTATTTTGGGATGCTTGAAATCGATATGACCCTTTTTCTTTTACTAAATTATTTGTCATTTTCCATTTGAGGAACCTAAGTCTTATTAAAAATTATTTAAAATATTGTGCTGTTGCTGTTGTATATTCTATGTGATTTTTTTTTTGTTGTTCGCTAGCCAATATAAAGGCTTCAAAATCTATTTTGAAAAAGAAAATGGCTGAAATAATGATTTTTCTAAAAATAGATTTTGTTGATTTTAATAATGTAAAACAATTATAAGAAAAAATAATCTAAAGAGAAAAATTGTCAATAGAAACCTTTTTTAAATAATTCATATAATAATACTTAATATTTTGTTGATATAAAAATTGAAATGAAATAAAAATCATTCCTAATTTCTGGTTTTCTTATAATTTATAAATTTCTGTCTGATGTTCATGTTTTTCAAATCAAAATAAAGGTGTTAAATGATTGAAGAAACCATTAAAAAAAGTAAATAATGAAAACGTGTTTAATTTGAAGTTTTCTTAATTGAAAGATGTGAAATAGCTGTTAATGTTAATGTTAATTCATTTTAAATAACAGTACAAAATGAATTTACAAGGAAATTTTGAGGGTCAATCTTATCAAATATTTAATTTTATTTCTATATACTCCATAAGACTTTTTTTAACTGGCATGAAAATGTCAAAACGAGAAATGTAAGAAAGTGTTCAAAAAATTTAATTTTTAAAATTAAAATAACTTTATATTTTAAAGATTTATGCAAAAATATTATTTCTCAACAAAAATTTTGTTTGATTTTTTTTTTAAGTTAAAGATTCAAATAATGTGCGAAGAAAAAAAATCAACTATAAAAAAAAAATCAGAAATTTTTAGCATTCATTCAAAAAATTATATATTTCAGAAAAACATGTTTTCAAATTGAAAATATCCATTTCGGAAAGTTAAACAGAATTTAAATTCGAGCTAGATCATATATTTCATATCATTTGGATTATTCAAACTAATGTTCTCATATTGAATTTACTCTCACATCTTGACCGACATAACTTCTAACCTTCTTTAAGTGTATCTTGCATGGTGTAACAAATAAAATGTTAAGTTAAGGATGGTATACTGTTGCCACATATGGGCAGGAGCTGCTAGAAAAGACTTGCCCTGCCTTGATAGGGTTCAAAATAGACTTCGTGGCCTGGTGGGAGATGTCCTTTTCTCTTCCCTGCAACCTCTATCTCACAGAAGAGATGTTGCGAGTTTGTCTCTGCTTTATCGTTATTTTCATGGAAAGTATTCGACTGAGCTTCAATCTATGGTCCCCCCTTGCCAAACTTTCACAAGAAACACTCGTCTAGCTGAAAACATTATCAATAATTTCCCCCACTCTTTATCTGTGCCTAAACCTAAACATAGATTCCATGATCAAAGCTTCTTTCTTAGAACTGCACACCTGTGGAATTGTCTTCCGTTTTCCTGTTTTCCAGCTGTCTATAATATGGTTGTCTTCAAGTCCAACGTGAACAAGTTTCTGATGAGCTGTTCCACTTAAGTTAACAAATTTACCGAACTTCCATTACTATCGATTAATATATTGTCCTTTCGACTACTCTTTAACCCTTATCCTTGAGTGGCCTATCGGCCTTGATAAGTGGTGACGCCTATGTAAAAAAAAACAAAAAAAAAAAAAAAAAAAGTAATAATCAATTCTAATTGACAGAATTCTGGAGGTTGAAGGTTCAATTCACAGTGCGAACGATATTAAGAACACAATTCTGAATTATTTAAGATTTCTACCTAGTCAAGACTCACAAAACAAAAGCATGCTACCCGCATGGATTAAATAAAAAAATTCCATACAGATTCTAGAGTTTGACAAGATACATCTTAAGATGGTCAGAGGTTTTATCGACCAAAAGGTCACGAGAATAACATTCAAGATGAGAACAGTAGGTTTAATAATCCAAATGATGCAAATTATAAATGCTCATCTAAAAAATTCTGAAACATAACATTTTGTTTTGTCTTAGTTTTTAATGTTATCACTGTTAAAACCAACTATATCATCCCCACCCACACCAGTTCAAGGAAGACAAAAAATTAAAAGAGCATTGCCAAGACTACCTCCTCCCTTTCCCTCTTCAAATTATGGCTATTAAATATTAAATATTACTTACCAAAAACTTTGAAAGGAAGTATTCAGTATAAAAGTGTCCACTTGCTATAAAACGCAATGTAATAAAACTATTTTTCATGGAAGAGAGAAAGCAATAACTCAAGATTCATACTGTCTATCCTTATTGGTTGAAACACAGATTAGAGATACACATATCTGAGAGAGAGAGAGAGAGAGAGAGAGAGAGAGAGAGAGAGAGAGAGAGAGAGACAATACCTTCAATTATTTCTTTGTTAGAAAGCAATTCATTGAAAGACGTAATATTCAAGGAATTCAACACTATATTTATTAAATTAAACATTAAGACATTCACCTCTTCCCACTATTTGCTTTGATGTTTACCCTTCATTTACACTATTTGCCTTTTGTGATATCATCCATTTTCAAGTTCTTTTCTCTTTTTCACTATTCATAGTGATAAACAAATCAAAGTTTTATTTACAGGATTAAAACCTCATACTAGGTGTCTTCAATAAATTGCATTTAAAATTTTTAAAATTGTCAATTGAAAATTCAGTATGCTATTGCTGTACATCTTATAAGATGACTGACCAATTCTTATGATTTCAGGTTCAAATGAACAGCTCCAGCAGGAATTGGAATACACCCTACCAAAGCCTGATTGTTACAGCTGGTGAATTTCAAAAATGCAATCTGGACATGAAGACATATGCAATAAAATTGTTTTAAACTTGGAAAAAATGCCACAGAAACGAATGGAACACTTCAGGCTGCTTTTGGACCATCTCGCAAGAATTGAGCATCAGTTTTTGAGTGCATACGGGATTCAAGGAAGGCAGGCAGTCTGCGAGGGGTGATGAGAGGTGTGGAAGAAGTAAGGAAACACCGAAGTTGATTGGCCAAATAAAGAATTTCATGGATAAGGACCATTGGGTGTCTATAAAAATAATAAGTGCACAGTTTGAGGTCAGTGTGGGAACTGTACATACAATTATTTGCAAGGAACTGATGATGCGAAAGATTTGTGCGAATGCACCAGTCCATAACTCCATCTTTGTCACAAATTATTTGACCAAGATGAACAAGCAATAGGAAGGGAATATTGCTGATGCAGTTCTCTATCTATAGAAAAGCCAGGTGCATCTCAGGATGGAGTACTGCTGCCACATCTGGGCAAGAGCTGCTAAAAACAGCCTATCCTGCCTTGACAGAGTACAAAATAGACTTTGTGGCTTAGTAGGGGATGCCCTTTTCTCTTCCCTGCAACCTCTCTCCCACAGAAGAGATGTTGCGAGCCTGTCTTTGTTTTATCGTTATTTCCATGATAAGTGCTTGTCTGAGCTCCAATCTCTGGTTCCCCCTCGCCAATCTTTCAGGAAAAACACCCGTCTAGCTGAATCCACTGTCAATAATTTTCCCCATTCTTTATCTGTGCCTAAATCAAAACGTAGATTCCATGAACAAAGCTTCTTTCTTAGAAGTGCACGATTGTGGAACTCTCTTCCGTTCGCCTGTTTCCCACCTGACTACAACTTGGACGTCTTCAAGTCCAACATAAACAAATTCCTGATAAACCGCCCCCTTAAGTAAGACACTTAATCAAATCTCCATTACTAATGATTACTACGATATTATCTCATTGATTACTGTACACGCAATAACCCTTCTTTTTTTTTTTTAATTACATTTTCACCCTAAACAAGGCACATTGCCACTTTGGTGTAAGGGGCTACTATCAGGGACATAAGCTACTGGTATACTATGTAGGGAGTTCAGCAGCAAGATGTCGGTTCACATAACACTTGAACTTCTGCATGTCAGTACAGTTGGAGAAGCAAGGACCCAGAATGGAATTCCAAAGTCTAGCAGTTCTGAGGAAGAAACTACTGAAGTCGAAAGCTCTCTTACATCTAGGGATCTCTACTCTGTAGTAGTGGGATTTATATGTTTGTCGGGTTTGTCAAGGATATTTACGTTGTGGGGGCACCAGTGTCTGCAGTTCGTCAGAGCATTCACCATTAAAATACTTGTAGAACAGGCAGATGGATGCAACATTTTGTCGGTGGGACAGAGGCTGAAGCTTAGATGACAGTTCAGGACCTATCAGGTTGGAGACTCTCTTTTGGACCTTGACTAGGAGCAAAAGACTAGTAGCAGATGCATCAATCCAAATATGACAACAATACTCCATACATTGGCGAATGGTGGCCTTATAGAGGTACAGGATACTTTCGGGTGTTAGTAGCTTTCTAGCATGGTAGAGAGAGCCTACCTTCCTTGCAGCGGTCCTGGCAGTGCTCTCAATGTATTTGTTCCAACTCATGTTTCTTGTGAATGTTAGGCCGAGGAGTTTAAAAGAAGTAGTTTCAGATAATGAATCTTTGGCCATTGCTATTGGTGGTAGAGAAGGTTTCTTGTAATTATTGAAGGAAACCAATTTAGTCTTGGCAGCATTGAATGTGACCATCCATTTTTGTCCCCATTCCACTACAGATTGGAGGTCATCCTCTGATGTTTCTGCCATTTCCCTAGATATGTATTCATTTATTTTCCTATCGTGCCTGTTATAGAGTGTGGTGTCATCAGCATAGATACCCACCTCAGAGGCAATTTTGTTGGGGAGGTACATTTATGAATATTAGGAATAATAAGGGTCGACGGATAGACCCCTGAGGCACTCCTACATTTATATCATATTATTTAGATGCACGACCATCGAGGACAACCTGAATTTTTCTCTTATCTAAGAAGGATTTAATTATGTTAAGTATTCGTCCAGTGATACCGTATGATCTGATTTTCCTGAGAAGGCCTTCATGCCATACCCTGTCAAAAGCCTTAGATATATCTAGAGCTACCACTCTACCCTCCCCTGCTTTGTCCAGTGACTTTGTCGAGTGGCTTTCGGGCCTAGATAAGTGGTGACTACAATGTAAAAAAAAAAAAAAAATAATAAAAAAATTTAAAAAATATGGGTCAGTTCAGCACCGCCCACCTCCAGAAGAGAGAGACTCCTCAGCTCTAAAGACAGGTTGCTCAAAACAATTTAATTTCAACACGGAACAGGAGTCGAATCCACAGTTCATTGTTGGAGGATTCACCACTGCCACTACTCGCAAACTGGTTTGTATTTATGGCTGGCCAGACATCCCTCACATGGTGTGGAGCACCATCAACCAGCACAGCCTGCTCACTAACGATGCTGGTGATTCATCCTCTTCAAAAGTTGGTGGTGCACTGGCTATTGGGAAGCTTCACCCCGACAGTGTCCCCTAACTTATACGGCCCTCATGTTCCCCGTTGATCAGGCAGACGGACGTCAATGCCCTTGATGTGCACTTGGTAGCAATGAATCGCATTGGCGAGTGCACTCGCAGCAGTCATGACATCCTTTGATGTTGCATTATATCTATAGACTGTCTCCGTGATTGTGCATTGCTTCCTGGATGCAATCCTCTTCACGCTTCAGTGGCATCGCTCTGCTATGCTGTTGCCATTCGGCACATATGCACATCGATGACTGAGCTGGATCTCCCACACATCTACAAAACACCTGAACTCCCCGCTGCAGAAGGCTGTGTTATTGTCCATGAGGAGCTCTTTAGGTGGTGCCCTTTTGTAAAACATGGACTCCAATTCACAGATGTCTTACTAATAGGTGCCAGATCGTGAACCTTGTCCACAATCAATCAGTGTGAGGAAGTGTTGGCTGCCATAATGGGTTATGTCCATATCCAGTCGGCTTCAACTCATGTCTACTCCCAGCCGACCCTTTAGCCATCTAGCTGGGGCGGGGTCGATTGACTGGCATGTTTGGCATTCCTTGACTACCACTCTCACTGCACTTTTGAACACTGACAGATTGTCAACTGCACAAAATAGCATGTTCATCTCACTCCGGGATGCTCACTGTTATGGTGTATCTTCCTGATTTAGTCCGCCACCTCAACAGAGGCAGCACATAACAATGGTACTGGCTCAGCTTCCTTCTTCATGGTGTTATACCATCTCTGTGGCACCCAAATGAGCCTATCTGCAAGGTCGCAGTTTGAAGTGACAAATATCACAACCACAGACAGGTTGTACTTTGTTACCAGCTTTCTTATGTTCTGCAACCTCCGTCTGATCAGCATCTCAGTGGCCGCCTTAGTGCGTACCCTGGTCTTGCCTGTCAGTGTGTCCAATATCCATTGGTACACACATAGCGAATCAGTGTGTATGCATAATTTTCTGACTTTCCTCTAGAGTGCCAGGTTGATGCCTTTTATTACCACATCAAGCTCTGCCAAGTTGATATGAGCAGCGTCATTCATCGGTCGCAACCAGCAGCCATCCTCAATTGCAGCCCCATTCTTCTCTAACACCACACCAACTGCCAGAGAGCTCGCATCCACCCACACATTCAGTTTGTCTCCTTGCACACATCAGTCTCCTTTGGCGGCCAGTGAATTACATTGCATAATACAGGTCTTTATATCTCGAAAACTACTTGTCTCTGCAAAATTAAATGAGATTTTTTTTATTCAGCATAGTCGAAAATTTATAAAGTCGTCATTAAAAAAAAATTGTAGCGGTGGAGTGTGGACCTAATGTAAAAAAATAAAAAAGGGGGTATATTATTCAAGAAAATCAAATTTTACGACTAAGCGAGTCAGTATTTTCGTCGGCCATGATTAAATCCGATGAAATAAAAAAAGGAGGAACAATTTAAAATTTAAAACTAAGAAAATCGAAATTCATGATTTTACTACTAAACTACATTGAACATAAGGCTGGGTTTTTTCATTTCTCATCTTTGAAGATGAGAAATGAAAAAACCCAGCCTTATGTTCAATGTAGTTTAGTAGTAAAATCATGAATTTCGATTTTCTTAGTTTTAAATAAAACTACTTGATCGATTTATGTGAATTTGGGAATATGAAATTTTCGTTTCTGTATTTTTTTTTCTTACCTTTAATTGCTGCCATAAGTGCTAATCTGAATAAGCACCGGGTTTGTATTACTGTACACATAGATTCGAAAAAGTTGTCAAAAAACAAATATATAACAAATAAATGTTATCAAAGGCAAGATAACTTTTCCACCAAACTGGATACATTTTTTTTTTGTTTTTATTCAATGTAACATGTTTATTCAGCTCGAAAAACATGCAGTGTTTACCGATGTATTGGAAAATTCAAAATGGCGCCCGACACTCTCTTTAACATGGTAAGTTTGGGAAAAGGTGTTATAAATAATAAACTAGACAAAATACTATTAAAATACACCGAATATATGTCAACTTATGTCACGGTAACATATAATGAGCGAATTTTTAACAGTATTTTGTCTAGTTTATTATTTATAACATCTTTTCCTGAACTTACCGTGTTAAAGAGAGTATCGGGCGCCATTTTGAATTTTCCAATACATCGGTAAACACTGTATGTTTTTCGAGCTGAATAAGCATGTTACATTGAATAAAAACACGAAAAATATATCCAGTTAGGTAGAAAAGTAAGTTATCTTGCCTTTGATAACATTTATTTGTTATATATTTGTTTTTTGACAACTTTTTCGAATCTATGTGTACAGTAATACAAACCCAAAAATTCAATTAAAAACGAAACAGCAACCAAAAGTGAAGTAGAGACATGAATCGTCAGTCAATCGTCGAATGATTTCATGAGTAATGAAAAAATACGCTGTTTTATTGTTGAAAAAAAGCAAATATCGAAAATAGTTTCACTTTGTAGAACACTAACACAATAAACAGTGTTTTCGTTAAGAATTATCGTTAAAACAAAACATTCTGCAAGAAATGAATTTTTAAAATGACGGAAGTTAATTATTTTTATCTTATAACAATAAAAAAAAATTAAATTAAAAAAAAAAAAATCACTCCGAAAGCATTTTACTTGACAGATGTGTTTATGTCTGACAAAACAGCTGAGATTATTTTCGACATCGCGAATTAGCAGGACAACTTATATATATATATAATTTTGGTTTTCAGTCACATAAAATGAAACTGATTTCAATATTACATCCTAAACTTATTTTATTACAACTAATTTTTAGTAAATAAATAAATCAATAATAAATAAAAGGAATGTATTTTTTTTATATATCGTACACGTAAAAAGCCAAAATGAAAAATCAGGTGACAAATAATCGCCATTAACATGTTGAAATGTGGCTAGCTAAGGAAGAGCGATACCCTCAAGTTAATAAGTCGATTCTTTAACTAGAAAATTATAAATTTCCAAAAAATAAAAGAGGGGGGGGGAGAACGCAATTAGCGAGACAGACAACCATTAAAGTAAAGAGACTTTCAAACAATCAGGTGGATAGAGTTAGTTAAAATTGATAATAATAATAATGATTGTAGAGGGGGGTGGGGCTCCTTTTTTACAACTTGTTTTTCATAATTCTTAAAATATTTCCAGACTACGAAAATTAAAGTTACATTTATTTTTTAATGCTTCATAGAATTGGTGCTTATGTATCTGCGTTAGCATCCTATTTTTTTTTTTTTTAAATAGTATTTTCCAGTTAAATTCAATTTTTACGATATATTCGTTTATTAAGTTGTTAGGTGAAAGTACAGAATAATTACAAAACATCTTCCCCTCCTTATGTTAAGAATGGTTTTTAAATGATAACGTTATTATTTCAGCGCGATTACAGAGATGCAGTGCATCTCAGATGCACTATTACCAAATAAATGCAACGAAATATTAAACAAGAACTTACTCATATTTCAAAACGGGCACGTTTTTATATAGGAATTCATGATCAGGGTTCGATAAAAACACGACTCCATTAACGGAACTGGGTTGATTCGTACCGGTGGCGCTATACAAATATTTAACTATTTTTTTTTATCTTTTAAGAAAAAAAAAATGCTTTTTAATTTAAAAAATATCAAATAATTTAATAAAAAAATATATCGAAAATGTTTAATTACTGCTTACAAAAAATAATTTAGAATATGAAATATTTTGAGATTCCATACGAAACAGGAATTAGAAACGAGGCTGGTTTTAAACAAGGGAGACCACTCTAATGTAAACTGCAGACGATTTTTAAAAACTGTTTCAGGGAAAAGTCTTTATTTATGAATTAGTTCTGAATTTATATGTACACAGACATGACAGAAAAGTATAGACGCCCATAGGAACAGTTTATTTCAATAAACATATAATTTATAGAACAAAATCAAAAATAAATGATGACAAATTTAATAACTAACACTTGGTTGACATAAAAATACATGATTAAACCCGGTTCTCCAACTTCCAGCGTAGACCCCTTCTCCTTCTCCAACATCAGGGGTCTACGTTCTAACCTTCCAGAGGTTGAAACCCAATTACAGGAGACTAAACCAGACCTTTTATTTTTAAGCGAAACTGGCATTGGACAGGCTATTTCCCTAGAAGAGTTCGCAATTAAAGGTTACTCTAACTTAACTTCTAAATCTGACCCCTAGATCGCCCTGGGCATGGAATATGTGCCTATATTAAAGATGGCTTTCCATGTGATAGGGACATCTCCAGAGAAGATCTTAACTTACCCTATATGTGCTTCCGGGTTGCATTAACTCACACTACTACATTTATATTTACTCTCTATTGCCCCCACAACAGCGGAGTTACTATCTTTAAAAGCATATCTGAGAAAATTGACCATGTCCTATCTGCTTATCCTTCAGCTAACATTCACGTATGTGGAGACTTCAATGTTCACAATGTCGAATGGTTGACCCACTCAAACAAGACCGATGATGAGGGGAAGTTCTGTCATGATTTCTCCATTGCTTATGACCTCACTCAGATTGTTCATGAACCCACCCGTGTGCCCGACAATGACGGCCAGTATGCGAGTCTACTAGACCTTTTTCTCACAACTTGTCCTGAACTATGTTCAGTTTCTGTTCTGTCTCCTCTTGGATCTTCCGACTACTCTGTTGTATCAATTAAGATAAAAATGAAATGTAATAAGTCCCCAGACGTATCTCTCCATCGTACAGTATATCGATACACTAAGGCTGACTGGGATAGCTTCCGTACATTTATATCCGATCTACCTCTGCGTTCTGTGTTTAAAAAGGATGTGTACTCTATAGTATCATACCTGACGGAATGGTTAATTGTAGGTATAGACCGCTTCATACCCTCGAAAAAGTTCCAGCAAAAACCTAACAGCCAGCCATGGTCCTCTCCAGAATGTGCGCACAGAAATCACTTTTTCCACTGCTTCCAACGTAATAGATGTATGGAAACTAAAGCCGCTTTCAGGACTGCCAGCAACCATTGTAAGAAAGTAATAAAAAACGCAAGAGAGTTGTATACTCAATCTGTCAAGTTCAAAGTAGCTGAGCAGCAGCTTGGTTCCCACTAGTTTTGGCAAATAGCAAACAGAATCCTGAACAGAAGCGTGTGCTCTATCCCAACTATCATCAATGGACCTGAGGTAATCTCGTCAGCATCAGACAAAGCCAAACTCTTTGCCAAGAACTTTGCAGCTAATTCTACCCATTGTGACCAAGGCTGCCAACCCCCAATATTTCCTCCTGTATCAGAAAACACGCTATCTGATATACAAATATCTGTACGTCATGTTGCCAAGCTAATCAAAAACCTTGATTCCAGTAAAGCAATCGGCCCTAATGGTATTCCAATTATAGTACTCAAAAAACTTCAACCAGAACTAGTGCGCACACTTACAAAACTGTTTAAACGTTGTCTTCAGGAGAATAGCTTTCAATCACCCTGGAAAATCTCATCAGTATGCCCTGTATTTAAGAATTCAGATGATCGCTCATCCCCCTCTCAGTACAGGCCAATAAGTCTCCTGTGCGTCATGAGTAAGTTGCTGGAATCTGTGTTAAATACAGAAGTAATCAACCATCTCAACAAAAATATCCTTCTTAGTGACACTCAATATGGTTTCCGTTCTGCTAGATCTACAGCAGATGTGCTTACAGTTATTTCTCATAGGATTAGCAAATCTCTCGACGGAGGCAACCTTTCTAGGGCAATTGCTCTTGACATATCTAAGGCCTTTGATAGGGGATGGCATAAAGGTTTACTTCACAAGATCTCTAGCTATAGTATAGCTGGAAATGTCTTCTCAATCATTAAATCATTTCTTTCTGATAGGTTGATAAGAGTAGTAGTTGAGGGGCAAAAATCAGAAGCTCACAGTATTAATGCTTGTGTCCCTCAGGGGTCCATCCTGAACCCAACTCTTTTCCTAATCTACATTAATGATTTTCCAAATCACATCCTTATATCATTTGTAGACATTTATGCTGATGACACTATCATTTATGGTAGCACATCTAAGACAGTAAACGACTAAGTTCTCTCTGATTCTCTCTCCTCTGATCTTGAGCACGTGGTACAATGGTGAAAGGAGTGGCTGGTTACTTTTAATGCATCTAAAACCAAGCTTCTCTCCTTACATCATCAACATTCTGATCCACATTTGGCATCAATTGAAATGAATGGCTCTCATCTTCAGGAGGCCTCATGTTTTGACAAGCTTCTGGGCTTGACAATTATTCCTGATCTTAAATGGAACACGTACATCAAATCTGTTGCCAAGGCTGCTGGAAAAATGGTCGGATCTTTCTATCGATCCAGTAGATATCTCACTGCTGATGCAATTCTCTATCTATATAAGAGCCAGGTACGTCCAAGGATAGAATACTGTTGCCACATATGGGCAGGAGCAGCTAGAAAGAACTTGTCCTGCCTTGATAGAGTTCAAAATAGACTTCATAGCCTCGTAGGAGATGTCCTTTTCTCTTCCCTGCAACCTCTATCTCACAGAAGAGATGTTGCGAGCTTGTCTCTGATGTATTGTTATTTTCATGGAAAGTGTTCGACTGAGCTTCAGTCTATGGTCCCCCCTCGCCAAACTTTCACAAGAAACACTCGTCTAGCTGAAAACACTATCAATAATTTCCCCTCACTCTTTATCTGTGCCTAAACCTAAATGTAGATTCCATGAACAAAGCTTCTTTCTTAGAACTGCAAGCCTATGGAATTGTCTTCCATTTTCCTGCTTTCCAGCTGACGATAATATGGTTGTCTTCAAGTCTAACGTAAACAAGTTCTTAATGAGCCATTCCATGTTAACAAATTTAACAAATTTTCATTACTAATGATTACTATATTTTTTAATTTCTACTGTACACTCTTTAACCCTTATCCTTGAGTGGCCTCTTGGCCTTGATAATGTGGTGATGCCTGTGTAAAAAAAAAAAAATTCTCTTTGCTATGGCATTGATCAGTTGATGAATATCATCTAGAGGAATTTCTTGCCATGTCTGATGCAATAATGCTAAAAGTTCAGGCTTAGAAGGTGGCTTCCTTTTCTTTTTGTGAAGGTTCCGGGCTAATATGCCACAAAGGTTTTCATTTTATTAATCCCATTTTGGCTCAACCAATGTTATGTCACCCTAGCAGAATGACAAGGAGCTCCATCTTCCATAAATAGAGAGTTAACTTATTTCATTTTACTACTTGAAAATATTGGTAGGAGTCCTTCATATAATATTGAAACAAATTTAGAAGAATTGATGTTTCCTTCACACACCACCAGGTCTGAGCGACCATCACTCCAAATTGCACCCCATACCATAACCGAGAAACACCTATGTTTCAGCATTGGCTGCAGTCTTTTTAAGTCAAATTCTTGCTGAGGGAGCCTCCATACCTATACCCTTCCACTCAGAGAAAATGACATTGGTCTAAAAAGTTATAGGTTTCTCCACCATATCACAAGCCCTATCTTTTCTAAGCTCGATATTGGCAGGACGAAGAAGAGGTTTCCTTCTCGTAGTAATAGACCAGTTTGTGAAGATACCTGACAGCTGTTCTGGGACTGACACCAACATGTATTGCAATGTTAGAGGCTTTGCACTGAGGATCCTTTCTTTTCACAAGACACAAGGATCTTTCAGAGAGCCCAGGGCGACTTAGATAAGGTTTTGTGTATTCTTTGTCCTCTTGTGAATTGTGTGACCTATTAACAGTAAAAAAAAGAGTACCGAAAGATTTTCTGCTACTTTGGGTTGACTAAGGCCACCTTCATGTTGCCCTACGATTCAACCTCACAGAAATTCTGTTAGGTCTGATGCTCCTTTGGCTTGTGGCGTGCTTCAATATTGTTAGATGCAATTTTAATGAGATAGTTATTTCAGCATTATTCTTATCTGTAAATATAAATAAGCATATATCAATCTAAGGAACATATTTATCTTAGTGTCTATACTTTTCTGTCATATCTATCTATCTACTATCCATCTATATATATATATATATATATATATATATATATATATATATATATATATATATATATATATATGAATGATTAAGACTCTGATAATGTTGATACTTGGTTTAATATATGTAAAAGAAAAAAATTGTCAGAACTTCTTATGAATGCTGCAATTCGTACTCTTAACTTAAACTGCCAACTCTCAATGTTTATGCTTTCTCTCAGCTGTCAAAAATCTCAACTCACTGTCCTCTCCAATTCGTCCTTCTTATAGCCGCTATTCTTCTCATATGCAAATTAATGCCACATGTATATAAAGAATCTATCTACAAACTGAACTTTCTCTTTTCTTCTTTTTCCTTTGGCGATCTTGTTACCTGAAAAGCTAAACAGAGGTGGTTCCGCTTGTGTGAATAGTATCTTCTATTACCCCTCCCCCCTTCCCTTATATCACTATTACACAAATGGCAGGGAGATGGTGATCGCCTTTGATGGGTATTTCTGCATAAAATCGGATGGGTAGCTTCCTCGTGTTCATCCTACTCCTCACCATCACTACTATTCTTACCTAAAGATTCCATCACTATCTCTTCTGGTTCTGAAGGCAACATTTCTGAGCAGTAGAGGGTCAGAGTTATCCTTGAATGGTATACTATCTTCCTCATTGTCCTCTGAGCAAGAAAATGCGTTGCTGCAGGCTTATAAGCTGAATGCCAAATGCTCGTACAACTAAGAAAATAGATGCAGGCAAAATATGACAAATGGCAAAGAAAAGAGGATAAACGCAGGTGGACAGTTGAAAAGAAACGTTGCATTTATTTCGCCATAAATACACAAAGAAATTTAAAGGAAATGGAGAAAAATCGATTGATGAAGATTCTGGAAGTAGGAAGAGTAGAGAACATGAAATACTGTATTTGGACAGTAGTGAAGACTGGGTGGATAGGAATGCTGGATACTGAATAGAGATGGAGTTGTGAAAACTGGATCCTGAGCAACATGGAATGACGTCACAAAGTTATAGATGTGGACGTCCTTGAGGTGTGATGAGAGTCCTCAGGTAGGTCTAGTCCGTTTGGACGTGGCCAAGGGATGGATTGACAGGAACAGAAGTTGCAGGAAAGGCTGGATCCTGGAGCCTGGTATTGACAGTCACTGGAACAGAGAGCTGGACATTAGTGAGCATTGGAGCAGCCAGAGACTACAGACAGGAACCGCAGGAAGAAACTGGACAAGTGCTGCTGGAGTTGGAGCAGCAGGAGAGAGCTGGAGAAGGAGCTGTCAGAGTGAGTTAGGGAGAAGGAACTGTCAGAGTGAGAGAAGTGAGCTGGAAGTTCACGAGTCAGAGGAGAAATGGGAGCTGAAAGTGCAGGAGTCAGGGCGATGAAGTAGGCAGTAAGGAGTGAAAGATTAAATCGCATTTTAGTAGTTTCTATTTTGCTTTTAAAAGGGCAGTTTGATTGCTAGTATCTTCTTCCATTCCCTGAGCTCGACGACTGTCGAAGGTGGGAGTATTTATTTGCTTCCCCACTAAACAAATTAGGCACAAGGCCGTTTTTTTAATGTGGAGAGAGAGGGAGGGAAAAGGGGACCAGCTCCCGATGGGTGGGAAATGGGAGCTGAATAGTGGCAACTGGTATGAAGGGTTGCCCCTACATTGACCAAGGTCTGATATGTGGGCTACCCCCACATATGGTCTTTGCTTGCAGTATCTGTCGGAACAGATACTACATTTTGATCTTGGCCTGAAGACGAAGTGTTTACATTTGACTGTCGAAGGTGGGAGCCTTCTGTCTGAACTGACTTTTTTCTGGCCGAAGTTTGCAGAATTTATTTAGAAGGAGGCTTACTATAGTGGAACACCAGGGTCACAATTAATTAACTATAGTTAATTAACTACCAAATTTGTTGTGGTCAAAAGTATCTAGGATATTGAGTGGTTGTATTTAAATAATTTTTATTCAACATTTGACTGCGTGTGAGGGAAGGGATGTGGGAAGTGTTTGAAATGTCAAGAGTTTTGAGGCTTAAAACCTGTTTGTTAAAAATGGTGTGAAGTGTTTTGTAAACAAAGGAATGGGCAAGCCGATACCATGACAGATATGTACGGGGATGAACACCTGTCACATGACGTGGGACACCATCAACCAATATGGTCTAAGGATTTATGATTGCACCTATTTTAACACTGCCAAACTTGGTAGTGCACTGAGCATTTGGAGGTTTTACCCAGACATGTTCTCCCATTTTATACGAAATGTCAAAAACTGTGTGACATCCATCCCTTTTATTCATTGTTTGTATCAATAGATCACATTGTTGTTGGCTGTCAAATTATACCAGTATACACCTGTAAACGAACACAGCGTCCTGCGGGCAGTTCTTTTGATCGCACAGTTCTTTTGATGGTGCAGTTCTTTTGATGTGGCAGTTCTTTTGATCGCACAGTTCTTTTGATGGGGCAGTTTTTTTGATGATGCAGTTCTTTTGATGGTCCAGTTCTTTTGATTTTTGATGCTGCAGTTTTTTGATGATGCAGTTCTTTTGATCGCACAGTTCTTTTGATGATGCAGTTCTTTTGCCGCTGTAGTTCTTTTGATGGTGTAATGACAATATAAACAAACAGTAATAAGTAAACAATAACATTAATATATATATATATATATATATATATATATATATATATATATATATATATATATATATACAGTCCTGGTGAAAATCGTAAGACCACTTAAGAAAGTAAGCGTTTACGCATAATATCGATTTTTTAATTAAACAAATGGTTGAAACCATTGCCAAAAGGGAAAATATGATGGAAAAAAAATGAAATCTTCTTCGTTCGAAACCTTAACCCTGATCTAATAATTATTTTTTAAAAAACAATATATATATATACCAGCTGGATGCCTGGCATTGCCCCCAGTTGTACAATATGCTTAAACATAATACTTTAATATATGCAGATTGCATATGAATTATTATAAAATCAACCCTCTAATGAATATAGGAGGAATAATTTGCTCAGTGGACTAATTCACAAAAAATTAAAAAATAATAATGATAATGTTATTCACCAAATTCAGTCTGTGTTTGTTTACAATATCATGTCAGCTGGTATTTGGGTTTGACAATGAATTCCCTGGAATAGTCACTTCCGATTAACATTTAGTTTTAAAATATGCAAATGAAGAAATGATTTGCGGCGATTTTAAATGGCACCTCTTCTTTTATCATAATTGGAACTCATTAATAATAAAATTAAATAGTATAAAATGGTGAAGTTCACCCGGGCTTGAACAGGGGAGCCATTCGATCTGTAGTCAAATACTCTACCACTGAGCTATATCTCCAGATGACAATAGTTCTGGTTCTTTTTTTAGAAATGATTTGCTGAGAATTTAATCTTTTTTAATTTGCTGAGAATTATCTCCCTTGGATGTAGTAGCATAAAATATTGTCCTATAAAAATTCTTTTATCTATAAGAAAGAAAGACTATTTTTAGGATCGGATTTTTTTAATTTTTGATGCTAATCAGATTAATTTCTATACAAAACAGATCTAAGAACACTGCCAGACACATAAATTACCTTTGTGTGAAATTAGCAAAAGATAGGCTTAGCTGTTTTGAAAAATACGAAGAAGGAACTCACACACACACACACACACACACACACACACACACACACACACACAAAGTGACCTTTATATATATACTAGTGGGGGGTACCCGGCGATGCCCGGGTGTCTTGAGGTAAATCAAAACTCCGGGGGGGGGGGGATTAAATAATAATAAAAAAATGTTTTGGTAGGTGAGTATGAGAATCGAACCCGTACCCTTGAGTTGGAAATTAATGTGTGAAAAAAAAAAAACGTGCGATGTTACCATTGGGCCACCGCGACATACAGCGTAGACGTGTTTGAATTTATTTATCTAACTATAACTATAAAAACAGGCGTGCGTAATAAAAGTTAACTTTGCTGCTTCCATTTGACCTAATTAAGAAGGTCAAATAGAAGTCACGCAGCGTAAGCGTCTGTTCCCGGCGCATTGCCGCGAACACGTCCGTTTGAGTTTAGTTTCATTTTATTTATACTAAAAAGCCCAATCAACACGCGAGAAGCCAAAATAACAATAATTTTGTAAAAATCGATGTAAATAAATCTATACGCTACACGCTTTACTAATTCCTAGATATTATGATATAGGACCTATATACACAGTTTTAAGCGATAGTAACGACCCTGGGAGCACGTGCGAAAGAAGCCTTTTGAAGACATACACGAAATGATCACACACATTTTGCCTTTTATATATACAGAATGTGAGATATTATATATAATTATTTCCACAGCCCAAAGAACGCTGCAGCCTGCAAGAGCTATGCCAGCTAACAAACCGGAAGTCTAAGACTCGAGTTTTGCCCTCATTTGGGCTCATCAGTCAGACAGTCTCCTGCATGCGAGACAAGCATTTTACCAATTGAGCAAACGAAATTCTATTAACCAACACAGATCAAGCAAACCGCGACGAAATCAAGCTGTGGAATAGACCTACTTCATCTCGACAAGGGATATGGTCATCCAACTAGCTGAACACCAAGCTGATGTCTCACAATCCCTCCTCTTGCGCGTGCGCCCGGAGATTCCTGACAACCCCGAGACTTCCGCTTATAAAACCCCAAGTTTTGTTGTCGCGCATGCCTACACAAGGCACAAACACGTGGGCGTTTGTTTTGTTAGTCGAAAAGATGACGCCATCCAGCAGAGCTAACCTAGCAAGCCATTTTTGTTACAGAATTTTCAGAATGTGAGAGATTATATATATATATATATATATATATATATATATATATATATATATATATTATGATATATAGTAATGATAATTAGTAATAAATCGTGATATTTACAACTAGAAATAAAATAGGTTAACAGTTCCCAAAATTTGTACTAGAACTGTTCCAAGAGTACTTGAAAAAATCAATTGTAAAAAGTGATATTCTCCTGAAGGTTGAAGGTTCAGTTTTCAGTGTGGGCGGCTAAAAATATAATTGTAAATTACTTAGGACTTCTATCCAGTCATGGCTGATGGAATGAGGGCATGCTACCCCCGAGAAGTAAATAAAGGATTCTGTTCAAAATTTTGCCCAAATACTCGAGTTCAACAGAAACATCCATGAGTTCGACAAGATACACCTGAAGAAGGTTATATTGACTGAAACGTTGTGAAAATGTACAAATAATATGAATAACCAATACTTATCGCAAATATTTCGAAATATAATGTCTTTCTCCAATATTTATAGTTTGGTAGAACCTTTCTTACTGACAAGCAATTTACTTGCTATGAAAATAATGATGAAACAGA
Source organism: Euprymna scolopes (assembly GCF_053919585.1). NCBI lineage: Eukaryota > Metazoa > Mollusca > Cephalopoda > Sepiida > Sepiolidae > Euprymna > Euprymna scolopes. The sequence continues at coordinate 105,261,884 of NC_136492.1, forward strand.
GACAGGTTTGCAACATCTCTTCTGTGAGAAAGAGGTTGCAGAGAAGTCTATTCTGAACTCTGTCAAGGCAGGATAAGGTATTCCTAGCAGTTCCTGCCTAAATATGACAGCAATATTCTATCCTTGGATGTACCTGGCTCTTATATAAGTAGAGAATTGCATCAGCAGGTCGATATCTACAGGATCGATAGAAGGATTCCACTATTTTTCCTGCGACCTTGGCTACAGATTCGATGTATGTGTTCCATTTCAGATCAGGAGTAAAGGTCAAGCTCAGGAGCTTGTTAAAACATGGAGCCTCCCCAAGACGAGAATCATTCATTTCAATTGATGCCAGATGTCTGCAGATCCCAACGCTTCCAACCACCAGCTCCAATGGCAACTGAAATCCAGCTATCCATTCCAGTGCCCACTGGCGGCCAGCAACTAGTTCCAGCATCAGACATGACCTCTATTTTCATATAAATTTATCGTCCATAAATAAAACACAGTACTTATCATCCTTATTCAAACACCTGTGTTTGTCACCCTTTTTTGCTATTGCTATTACCTCCTTGGTTTGTGTCTACTTTATTAACTGTAAAGTCAATTTTCACTTTCAGCCCTTTTAACCCCCTGCAACAGACCCATAAAGGGCATTAATTCTTTATATGACAAGCCAGTTTTTAAGTGTGCAGATTTAGCACTGTGCTATTTAATCGGCATGAATGTGTTCTGCTCATGCTACAAAGATTGATGTTGAGTTCAATAAGATATTCAAGACAATTGCCAGCAACCTAAAATCAACCAACCTGTCATTTGTTTGCAGCATATCTGAAATGGCTCTGCTGCAGATTCTTCAAGCGGCAATAGTGAAGGCAGAGCATGACAAGCAGAGCAACGGCAATTACCATCTCCTATATAAACATCCAGAAGTGCCACAGTGACTACCATTCTGCAAGAGCTTTGCCACCATTTCAGGCTTTGGATGAATGACAACAGTGTTCTTTCACCTGCATTGGTTGAATGAGTCAGTCAAAGATGGCAATAATGAAGCTCTTCCAGCACCAAAAGAGATCTGAACTCCTCCGGAAAGAGTGGGTAACACTCAATGGGGCTTGAGTGAAGGTTACGAAAATACCAGACAACTTGCACAAATGGGGCTATGTACAGGACTCTTGATGTCCCTGTGACACTGACTTGCATCCTCACAGACTGTATCCTAAGTGAGGCATGCTCTGATGTGTACCCAAGGGATGCCTTGGACACTGCCCAACAATGGATTTCAAGATGGACCAAAATGCTATGATGATGACCTCAAGCAGATTTCACCAGTGTCACATCTTTCATCAAGGTATCCAACCACAGTAGTCTCTCGAGCATTCTTGATGCTCGCTGGAAATTTGCCAATGATCAATAGATAGCATGTTGAATGGGCCTTAATGGAATAGCGCCTTTGCAAACCTAAGGAAGGCGTTCATACTTAGACCTCATGTTCAAACATAACTTTTTATTTTACAACAGTCATTCGATTGTTTTTCAAGCAGGAATTTTATGCATAGTTTCCATTCACAGACTTTTTTTTTAGCTGAAAAATGTCACTCTAAAGCACTTTAGTTTTTTAATAAGACACGTTCAAAGAGAAAACAATAATAGAAGCTAAGTAGGTTCAGAAGAGTAATGGTTCATGGACAGAAATCAGAAGGTCACAGTATTAATGCTGGAGTCCCTCAGGGTTCCATCCTGGGCCCAACTCTTTTCCTAATCTACATCAATGATCTTCCAAATCATATCCTTAGATCATTCGTAGATATTTATGTTGACAACACTACCATCTATGGCAGTACATTAAAGACCGTAAATGACCAAGTTCTCTCTGATTCTCTCTCTTCTGATCTTGAGCATGTGTTACAATGGGGAAAGAGGTGGCTGGTTACTTTTAATGCATCTAAAACCAAGCTTCTGTTTTTACATCATCAATGCTCTGATCCCCATCTGGCATCAGTTGAAATGAATGGCTCTCATCTTGTGAGATTCCATATTTTGACAAGCGTCTGGGCTTGACCATTACACCTGATATGAAATAAAACACGTGCATCAAATCTGTTGTTTCATCTTTATCGTTATTTTCATGACAAGTGCTCGTCTGAGCGCCAATCTATAGTCCCCACCCCGCCAAACTTTCAGGAGAAACACTCATCTAGCTGAAAACACTATCAATAATTTCCCCCACTCTTTATTTGTGCCTAAACCTAAACGTAGGTTCCATGAATAAAGCTGCTTTCTTAGAACTGCACATCTGTGGGACTCTCTTCTGTTTCCCTGCTTTCCAGCTGACTACAATTTGGTCGTCTTCAAAGTTCTGGATGAGCCATCCCTTTAAATAATCCAATTTACCAAATTTCCACTACTAATGATTACTACGATATTGTGCCATTGCCTACCATACACTCATTAACCCTTATCCTCGAGTGGCTTCCAGGCCTTGATAAATGGTGACTCGTTTGTAAAAAAAAATCATAGTCCTTAATCCTTTCATAGTAATGTCCCATCATTTAACTGAAAATCTCATTGACCTTTATCCTTGAGTAGTTTTGGCCTTTGTAAGTGGTGAACCATTAGTATTTAAAAATAAATAAATAAAAAGTCCACAAATTGATGCCTCATCATTCGATGCAATTTTGTGTCGAGTCAGTTTTCTAAGGAGGGTGAGGAGGTTTCACTACTTACTCGGGTTAGGGAATAGGATAGCAACAACAATGAGAATTTTTCTTCATATTATTATTATTATTATTATTATTATTATTATTATCATTATTATTATAGGTGGCAGGAAAACGGTGAAGTGTAGCATCAGAACAGATACTACACCTTGCTCGTGCCAAAAAGCCAATGAGTTGGGTCAATTTGTGCTGAATGTAATTTTGCGTCTGGACGGCTTTCTTTTCATTTTTGGAAACTATTGGATGAAATAGGATAATTAGGCACGTAAGTTAAAAAAGGCTGGAAAATATGGGATTAGAAGAGGGGTAGTGGAGTGTAGTAATGGTGAACACCTTGCTCAAGGGTGTCCAAGACAATTTAATGTCATTCCTGGCAAAAATATTATTTAACTCATAGATGAGACCCTGACAGTTACAACCACTCCAGACCAGAATGAACCTAACAGTAATGTTACCTAATGTGTACCTCCACCCCTCACAAAACTCCCAGATTCGTGTCTCATCACTAGGGCTATGACAACAGCATATTCTTTTCATTGTATTGACTCTCGATATATATCCGACACAGTTAATTAATCGAGAACCACATCACTCTAAAAGCATATAAGATACCAACGGATACACACTCGAGAGTCAAAACAAGGAAAAGAATATGCTGTTGTTATAGCCCTAATCATCACAAAATACTGCAGTTTGAAATAGCATTTTTACACCCATGCAAACTACTTTCTTTTTGTGTAAAATTTGGGTTTTTCATTCAATTAATTTTAAAAAATTTGGCATATTAACTAATTGAATTTGTTTGGAACAAGTCAGATCAGACTGTAGAACATTTTGGTACTCATGCAATATAAGGACTGTGCTATTGTCAGAATCCTCTCGGCAGTTTACAGAAAACACTGGAAGGTGCCTTAACCCTAATACAAAATATCATATTATGATGTAATTAAGAGGACAATTTTGGAAACTATTTGATGAAATATTTAATAGAATTTGATCTGTATATTGATATTGGATTAAAAGTGTAAATGTTCTTTGTAATGTTTTTATAATTTTTGAATTGCAAAGATTATAAACAGATAACTAAAAGGATTGTTTGTATTATTTGAATTCTTCGGACTACTCGTCTTGAGTTTCATTTTCACGTTTCGGTCGATGTAAGCTCTGACCTTCTTCAGGTGTATCTTGTCGAACTCGGGAATGTTTCTGTCGAACTCAGGAATCTGTACAGAATTTTGAATGGAACCTTTTATTTACTTCACTTTACAATTAAATTTTTTTACTTCACTTTACAATTAAATTTATTTACTTCACTTTACAATTAAATTTATTTACTTCACTTTACAATTAAATTTATTTACTTCACTTTACAATTAAATTTTTCTAAGTACTCTAACCACTACGTCATGGTTCCTTGCAAGTAAAATGATATTCTTCTAAAGGTTGAAGGTTCAATCCTTAGTGTGAGCAACCAGAAAAGTACAATTGCTTAGAACATCTATCCAGTCATGACTGACGGAACAAGAGCATGCTACCCCCACAAAGGAAATAAATAGTTCCGTTTGAAATTCCATGCAGATTCGTAGGGACTCATTAGAGATGCCCAGTGCTTGGCCTTGTTTCCTGACTAGGGCAATAAATGCCATCCCCCACTTCTACTTCATTCCATTCCCCTAAAACTGTCCATCTTGTGGGTGCTTGTTTACCATGTATGCTCACATGATTAGACTGTGCCACTCTTGTCTACCAGATTTGAAGCTACTGGTTTGACAGTTTGTCTAGCTGCTGTATTCCACCTAGCAGTGTAGGAGTCCTACCTCTTTCGTAGTACTTAGAGCAGTTGCTCTATAATCAGTTGCATAATATCGAGATGATTGTAGTGCCATGTCACACATAACTCATCTCTGGTGGGTACTCCTGAGGCCACATACTTGTGGACGAGGAATTGGCTGATGGTCTACTTGCGTTGCATGATGGAGGCTATGCACATTGACTTTGTTTAGAACCTCTCATCCTGAACCGAAAATATTAAATGAAATGACAGCTTAATTCAAAATAATGAACAAACCGACGCACACTTAAACAACGATTCACCTCCTCCCTTGAGGTTTGCATTTACAAATATCCGTGGACTTAGAACTAACTTAGATGATGTAGAATCATTTCTCCTAGCAAACTCCCTGGATATCTTAGTGCTAAATGAAACTTACTACACTTCTCCATCCCCTTTAACATCTTTAATATGTCTGGTTATCTCCCACTTTGTCGTAAGGACTCTGACAAACACATGCACGGATTTCCAGTCTATATTTGTAACACCCTCTCCATAATTAAGGAATCTAAACTAGAATCGGACGGTATGGCCTTCATGTGCTCTTTGGACTAACTTTAAAACATATCATTAGGTACTTATATTTTTTCTACCGTTCTCCCTCGACCCAGGACTGTACTCTAATCAATCATGTCTCTGACAGCATAGATGTAGCACTCTCCCAAGACACTAGCGCCCAAGTACATGTATTTGGTGACTTAACTGCCCACCACATTGGCTTCTCTTGTTACACAGACACAGCTGGTAGCATCATCCATAACTTTTCTAACTCCCATTCCCTGACACAGTAATGTTCCTGACCTGTCTCCCAAATCATGAGCACCAGCAAGCCTTACTTCCTTTTTGGTCATAGTTCCTGAGGATTGTGTAATAAATGCCCAATACTCTCTCGGGAATGTTGATCATGTTGTGATAACAATAGATATAACGCTAAACTTTCGATGCCTAACTGAAGAGCCAGGTACTACAGTAAGGCTGACTGGGAAGCTATCAGGAATCACATCAAAGATGCTCTATGGGGAAATATCTTTTGTTTTCCTGTAGAACAGTGCACAAATGAAACCACTGAATTGTTCAAAGCAGCAATAAGAGTGCATGTTCTCACACAGAAGTTCTATAGCAAATCCCACTTTCCTCAATAATTTACTTCTACTTGTGCAGTTGCCATTGCTCAAAGGCAGCATACATAATACAGATTTATCTGACAAAAGTGCAGTACAAATAGACAAAAGTTTATAGAAGCTAGAAGTAACTGTAAGAAGGAAATAGCTGCAGTTAAGAGAGAATCTACCAAAACCAGCAGAAAATGAATTGAATCACAGAAATTAGGAACTTGTGATTTCTGGAAAATTTATAACAGTATAGTAAATAATGGGCAATCAACAATTCCCCACTATCCAACATCTTGAAGTTGTTTGCATGGCAACTGAGAAGGCTAACATGCTTACCTGTCGGTTTTCCTCCAACTCTACTTTAGACCCAGAAAACCACTCCCTGTCAGATATTCCTTTGCAGACAAAAACCACGCTAGATAATTTGAAAATCACCCCTTCTCAAGTACGTGATATCATAAAAAAACCTAGACACCTCAAAAACATGTGGACCTGATCTCATCCCGGCTGTACTATTTAAAAATATACTATGCTGAGGTTGCTCCAGTTCTCTCCCAAACTTTTCAACAAATGCCTTGATGAATCTTGTTTTCCTGAATGTTGGAAAACTGCTTCTGTGGTACCAGTTTATAAGAATTCTGACGAAAGAATTGACCCATTAAATTATCACCTCATTAGCCCCCTCCCTCTTTTCACTAAAATTTTTGAGTCATTAATTAATCAAGCTATAGTCCACCACTTACATTAGTCCACTTACAGCTGATAAATTTCTGTCCGACCAACAGTATGGATTTAGGCAAGCCTGTTCTACTGCAGATATCTTCACTGTAATCTCTGAAAATATATACCATGCATTGGGTAAGGCAGGGTAGGTTAGGGCGTCCGACAGGCTGCTAGTATCAGATAGTTTAAAGACAGAAACAACAAAAATAATCATGACAAACGAATGAGTAAAAGTAAAAGCTTGTTTTAAACATATTCAATTGGCCATCAGCATATTAATATCTTGAATCGCTGATTGAAGGAAAACGCGTTCTTTTATTAAAACAACAACAACAACAACAACAACAAACAAACAAACAAACAAACTATGAGTAAAAGCAAAAGTCTGTTTTAATCATATTAAATTGGCCGTCGGCATAGCAACGCCTTGGACTGCCGATTGAGTGAAAAAACTGTCTTTTATTAAAAGAAAAAATAAATTATATATATATATATATATATATATATATATATATATATATATATATATATATATATATATATATATATATACACCCAAACTATGGGAAAATATCTCCACTACCTTGTGGATGCCTTGAGAAAGGCAAAGGTTAAGGGAGTACACCCTGACAAAAAATTCGTTTTGGAGTCCCAATAGGCAGATGGTGAAGCACTGCAACACTTTTCCGGCAACTCCTACAGCTGTGCTGGCTCCAACCATACTGGCTTGCCTTTCTGTCAGACTTTGTCTGCAATGCTGAGAGGGGCAGCCTAGTAACTGGGCAAACCCAAGTCTCCTTATAAACTACAAAGGCCTCCATCTAAAGAGGCAACTCCAGCTTGATTGTATAGTCATGGCAGATGCTGCAGTGCATCATTCTTGTTTACAAATCAAAGTTCTGTGAATTGATGGAGGTTGAATAAGAGTTTTTTAAAAATCAGCAATTTTTGTATTAATTTCTTCTTAGTTAAATTCATTTGCAATTGTGCATTGTACATGCACAATTGCAAATGAATTTAACTTCTAATATAATGATTGTTTTGTTTAAAAACGGGTATATATGCCAAAGCTCTGCAAATAATGTAAGTTGATTACCATGCCTTTAAAAATTCTCTTAAATAGTAGAATATTTTGATGCCACCTAAAATGGTGGTTAGGTTTAATACAGGGTCTTTTGCTGATCGTCTGGTATGTTTGTTTGACAATCTGAATGGACGATAACTTATTCGGGAGTTACCTGTCTTGATAATGTGAAATCTCAAAATCAACAAAAAAACTATAAGAGATAACTAATTCAAGAGTTATCTCTCTTGATACAAGAAAAAAAAACAGTTGATGCAAATGCTTATTCCCATTCAAACAATGAACTGTCATTTTGGTTGTAAAATTCGCCTATTTTGTTAATGTACGACCAATATTTTTCTAAAAATTTAACATCAGTATCTGCCACTTTTGATTGTAAGAGTACTCTATTTCACTTATTACTTATGTATATAAAAATTATAAAAAGTAAAAAAAAAGCATAAAATAGTAATGTGAGGTTCACAGTTAAAATGTTTTTGATTACCGGTCAAGGTATGACTCCAATGAGTTCGACGATTGTTTTTGTAACCACAGTTATGACAATCAACTAATTAGAAGCTTCAAACGTTATTATAAAAAATATCGAATTTTGGATTCAATTCAATTCGCTGTCAACCTCTGTCTTGAAACAACTGAATCATGACTGCATTAATTCTTCGCCACCATCTTTGTTACTAAGAATTACTCAACACTCAAGATCGTGACTGCACTGATTCTTCGCCGATTTTTATTTAGTGCCGCCATTTTTGTTCAACATAATGTCTCAACACTTAACACAGATGAAAACAGGAGTAGACAGGCATACTCATCCATTACCGGGCAATGCTAGCTAGACGTTTTAGTTCAATTTAAAAGGTATAAAATAACAGAAAAAGGAAAAGGCAGGAATTAAAACACGTTTTTGAGTTTTTTAGATGAGGATTGATCATTCATATAATTCAGACTACTGTTCTCATCTTGAGTGTTATTCTCACAACGTTTTGGCTGATGTAAACTTCAACCTTTTTCAGGTGTATCTCGTACCTGATAATCTTTTTGTAAAACTTAGGAATCTACACGGAATGAGAGGAAGATGCACGCATGGATTAAATAAAGGGTTCCATTCAAAATTTTATGCATATTGAAGAAGGCCGAAGGTTCCATCGTCTGAAACGTGAGATTAATACGAAGGTGAGAACAGTAGTTCGAATAATCCAAATAATACAAATGAAAGCTTGTGTCAGCAAAAAAAAAGGATAAGGATCAAATAATTAAAACCAGTGGTTGTGTGCCCTACATTGAGTCAGAAGCAGATGAGTGGCCAAGCATTTATTATGGAAACCATCGGTTGACGATGACAGGCAGTAGATACAATGCTTTCGTGGTATAGACTGGCTCAGTAAGGAATACACTGACGTTGATAATGAAAGCTTTTTTTTTTTTTATACAAAATGCAAATGAATCAGGTATGGATTCTGATTAGTTTATTTGGTTATAGTCAAGATTAACTGTTCTTTTTGACTTCCGGTTTCTGCTGTCCGTTTGGCTGGTGAGTTAGACATTGTCAAGCTGACAAGAAAAACATTCTTAACATGGGAAAGAGGGTTTTTTATCTTATCCAAGAGGAAGATAATGCTTAATAGAAGATAAAATGTCTTGCTTGTTACCGTCGTCCCGTCTGTGGAACAGAAACCGGATGTCACAAACAGCAGACAATGTTGACTTTAACCATTTATTTTATTGTTGCTCATTCATATAAGTTCTTGGGTTCTTGAAAAAGCTTTACTATAAAAAAGGTTTTTCTCTCTAGATTTAGTAATACATACAACAATACACATTGCTGGCTACGCCAACAATAGCAAGATGACTTTTGCGTTGCTAATTTTTTGCATCAACGTGTTTGGTTTTGCATCAACATTCCTCGCCCGGCGTATCAATGTGACACATGGGTGGAGTAAACTGATGCATTTATGTCATTAAAATATATGACAATTCTTTAGTCGTTGCATTACAAAGTTCATTCAACAAGTAGCCAACACAGTGGAGAATGGGTTTACCACGCTTCAGTTTAATGAATGGGGTTGTTGTTATTTCATATCTGCGTTCGGCCAAGTAAGCTACATGAAGGCGTCTTTTATTCTTGCAAGCTAAATCTGAAGATTTTTTTGTTAGCAGTTGTTTTTTATATCCAGATAGTGTTTATACTAGCTAGCTAACCAATCAAATTCATTGTTATTTTTCTCTTACTGGCTAATATTTTAATTGACCAATGGGCAGACTCCTCTCAAACAAAGACCTGGTTGCTTTTGTTTGACATCATTTTCAGTTCAAATATTTTTTAATTAGTTAATAAAAGTATTTCTTTATTATAAGAGTACCGGTAAAAAAAAAAAAAAAAATTGAAAATTGTCCCAGATTTGAGGCTTAAAAATTATGGAAGCCTCTACATAAATGAAGTATTTGCAGAATTTTCAAAACTGTTTTTTTTTTTTAGATCAAACTTAAAAAAAAAATGTTAATCAAATTTTTGTCATTGTTCAGCGACAAATATTTCTGTCACTTTGTTAAACAAGTTAGTCATGTAAACAAATGTAACGTGTGAAACATTTTTCAAATATAAAAATTAAAAAGTTTCAAGAGAGCTTTGCTTCCATGTTTTTTTTTTAATTATTTAATTTTAGTTTTTATTATTATTATTATTATTATTATTATTATTATTATTATTATTATTATTATTATTATTATTAATACTACTAATACTATTATTATTTAGTCATGGACTAATTTATTGTTCTGTGTTTATAACAGATGTTTGTAAAATCAAAGTGCTTAGTAAATTTTGCATCCATAATTTTTTAAAATGAACTGAAAGTCACTTGGTGATGACCGAAGGTTTTCAAACAAATTAAAAGAAAACTGCAATTTTTTTTTTTAATTTGGAGGATGGGAACCTATTATTTGCATTGTTCGTAATAGGACAATTCATTTTTACTATCTATTTTTCCACTACATTTTAGCCTATCTATCCCCTGGTCTTTTTAAGTCCACAGTAACCACCAGCACATATGATCATCATTGGTTTAACATCTGTGTTATATGCAGACATGTGTTGGACTGCTTTTTGAAATTGAGTTCCAAACTAACCTATCTATAGACAGATGTTTTATTTATCCCTCTTTCTCTCAAATCCATCCTCATCCCATGATTTTTCTTGGACATTCCCTGCCAACTCACCCTGTTATCTCAACAGTTCTTTAAATGTGACCAAACCAACGAAGTCTCCTGCTCTGCATGTGGGTCACCTGACCTAAAGTTTTGTTTAATGTTACATCCATCTTATTCTCATTACACAAATAATCAATACTATCGAATATAAGAAAAATATCACTGTGAATGAAGAATACACCTTAAAAAGGCTAAAGAACAGATCGCCTGAAATGTAGTTGACAAATAAATACTAACAGTAAAGACAATAGTCCAAATAAGAACAATGCAAACAATTGATAATTCTGGTTCAAACATTTTCACATTTTTTTAATTGAGTTTCAATTTTTCTAAAACAACTTTTTAAGCAAAAACAATCAATTCTCTGGAATTTTTAAACTTGATTCCGATTTCCGACGTAATTTAGTCGTTAGACGACCAACGATAGAATCTCTACTAATTTTAAATTTTTTGGTTAACTTGCCAGTAAAGTCTAAATCGAGGGCTCTCTCAAAGTTTTTCTGGTTATCGATATCCTTATGGGACCAGTTCTGATTTCCCCCTTCCAAACTTTGAGAAAATCTTATCCCTAGAAATTGTTCATATGAATTTCGTGATCGCAAAAAATGCTCATCATCCGCAGTAACTTCTGTGTTTTTCTTGTAACGATTATTGGAAAACTCTTTAAAAGTTTTCCCAAGACTAATTTTAGCATCAGCAAAGCTGAACTCTCGTAGATTCTGCCGCACTGTGCCACCTTTCATTTTGGGAGCTGACTTAAATAATTTCTCTGCTCTTTTCTGATTTGATGACCTTTGTCGTTTGACCTCTGTCCGTGCTTTGCGAGGGTAATTGTGTCGAATATTCTTCCGCCAAGTGAAACCGATGTCCTCAGTTTGGTCATCTTCATCAGAAAGGTACTGACCAAAGTCTTCTCCTTCATAGTCTTTGTAGAGTGTACTTCCAGAATTTCTGTTATAGGCAAGCTTATCAGCATCTTCACTTTTAAAGTCAATGGTGAACTCATCTTCATCATAGTCTGGCTCTGGAATAAAGAGCTCATCGCTATCTTCTGAGACCGACTGTAAATTTGTCTTCTTCAAAAGATAATCTGATTCCATGGTTGCTACAACCGTTAACTGATTTGATGTATCTTTTTTGATGGAATTGTTACTGTCTGAGATAAACAAAGGATTTTCCGTAACTGTGTTGGTCAACTCGGATGGAAGCCGAAGAGACATGTCCTGCATATCATGGGATAGCTGAGCAACTGAAGGCTCATCTGCATCTGTGGAACTTGAAAAATGTCGAGTTGGGGTTATTGATGATGAGTCAGAATCAAGCGTTGTTGACGAAGAGTTGTATAGCGGGTTATGCGTCGTTTGATAACCATGTGGACGCATCTCAGGTGGATCAGTGGAAATAGTGTACATGTCCTGAGCCAAAGGACTGATAGGCTTTACGCTATTACCTATCGTCATGGAAATCCTGCTGTTGTCCATCTCAGTTGGAATGGGTGGTAGTTTGCGTTTGACTTTAGATTGCTCGGTGTCTCTATAACCAAAATTTGCATAGGCAGCGTTTAGTTCCGGATAATTGTCTTTGAAAGCTTTGGGCACATAAAGGCCAAATTTGTAAGACTTGTTTTTGGAACCAAACATTTTGGTATCTTTTGTGAGTAATATCTGTTGGTTGTGGTTGAGTTTTTTGCCAACGTTTGGGGTACAACGTTAAAAGCAGTTGTCAAAAATATTATTTCCTCATTGGAAAGACGTCTGAGAATGCAACAATGTAGTGTTCTTAATAAATATGTTGTTATTTTGTCCAATGTCAGGTTTGATCTGAAAATAGAAAGAAGAAAAATCTTAATAACAATGAATAAGAAAATTATTGATAACTAACTGGCTTTACCCACTTCACAATGTCATTCCTATTCACTACCTGAAATCATTCATTAACTATAAATAAATTAAAATTAATGCAAAACTTATCAAACCAGAAGAGTTAGTGACCCAAAACAAGAAGTCTATATTTCAGAAACCAAATTACTGCTGACTTTGAATCAGGTACTTTTCTAGTTTGCCGAAAAAGAAGACAAAATTAAACAACTACTACTACTACTACTACTACTACTACTACTACTGATAATAATAATAATAATAATGATAATAATAATAATGATGATGATAATAATAATAATAATAATAATAATGATAATAATAATAATGATAATAATAATAATAATGATAATAATAATAATGATAATAATAATAATGATAATAATAATAATAATGATAATAATAATAATAATAATAATGATAATAATAATAATAATGATAATAATAATAATAATAATAATAATTATAATAATAATAATAATAATGATAATAATAATAATAATAATAATAATAAAAATAATAATAATAATAATAATAAAAATAATAATAATAATAATAATAATAATGATAATAATAATAATAATAATAATAATAATGATAATAATAATAATAATAATAATAAAAATAATAATAATAATAATAATAATAAAAATAACAATAATAATAATAACAATAATAATAATAATAATAATAATAATGATAATAATAATAATAATAATAATAATAATAAAAATAATAATAATAATAATAATAATAATAATAACAATAATAATAATAATAATAATAATAATAATAATAATAATAATAATAAGACATCAACTTAACATGCAAGAAGAATGAAAAACTACAGAACTATCAAAAACTGAGGGGGGGGGGAGATTGCTAGATTGTGGAATAAGAAAGCTTCCATTGTGCTAATAATCATAGGTGTGCTTGACTCAATTCATGATGATCTCATGAAACAGCTGAACTCCTTGGGAATCAGATATAACATCACTGTACTCCAGAGGTCAGTTCTGATTGGCTCAGCAAACATCCTACGCCAGGTGCTTTCCATTTGATTGACTCTTTGACTATCCTGAATAGCTTTGGTGTAAAAGCCTGCTCTTGGGAGGGAAAAAACGATGTAAAACATCATAACACTGTGAAGTTAATGGAATAAATGATGATGATGATGATGATGATGATGATGATGATGATGATGATGATGATGAGGGAATATTTTTGTGTATATATCAAAAGTCAAATAAATTCTTTCCTTTTTTTATTATTATCAGTTATTATTAAGTTTAAGCCTTGCGTCTTTTCTTATAAAATGAAATGTGCATACTTGAATATTCTTTAACCTTTTTTAAGAATATTTTTATGGAAATCGATCCAGATAAGAGATGAAGCCACTTGATGTAAAAAAAAAGATTTAAAAAAATATTTCAACGTCAAAAACTAGCCAACGATAAAAGTTAAATGGCTAGATTTCAACCCATAAAACAGCAATTCTTTTCCCTTCGCCAGAAATATTGCTCATGGAATGTAAGGACTAAAAGATAAAATAAGGGAAGCTAGAATTACGAGGCTGGCAAAAGTAAGCCGAAGGTTCAATTTCTAATCTACTACGCGATATACCCTTATCCTCAAGTGGCTTCCGAGCCTTGACTCCCATGTAAAAAAAAAAAAAAAAAAAAGGAAAAAGGTATACAGAAAACATGGATAAATTCCTCTTCTCTTGTATATATGTATTTTTTTTACACTGACCTACAAAAGTATTGTTTTACTTTTTCACACAAGTGATTGGGTTTTGCAGAAGAAAAATGGAAAACAATAACAGCAATATCTGATGCATTTTCGGTCAGGAAACTGGTATCTTCAGACAGCCTCATCTGGTAGCACGAAAGTAAAATGAGTAAAACACATGCTTTATTTTCTAGCTCTCAGGCAAAACCACTTCCAAGTGGTGAGGAGAAGTGAAAAAGCAAATAGCAATTGAGACATTACAGGCAGGCAAATACATAGAAGACAAGACCATCATGCATTGTTATATTGAACTTTAAAGGACTGTTCTCTTTATTGCTGTAACTCAGTAGAGCCAGACATGAAAAGATCACTAAATATCAGGACTTTGGGAATGGTCTCAAGTAGAAATATACCAGCTGTGGCAGGCACAACTGGCCTTATGGTGGTTACCATAATGTAACTTTTGTTGGGTAGGTCACCATTTCGGCGGGTCCTCCTCTTGGGGAGTTGTCAAAATTAATAAGAAGATGGGAGTGTCGGAACGGTCTAGAAAGAGATCTGGGGATAATGATAACAAAGAAACGGGGCATTTCAAAAACAAAACAGTTTTTATATACGTTTAAGCATCCAAGGTTACAGTAAGCCTGTAAGTTGTATGGGGTCATAGAAAGTTCGGGATTTTTCATTTTGTGTAATGACTCGGGAACAACTCGTCTCTCCGTCTTGGTTTCAGCCGTCTTCCGCCTTGAATATCTTATATCTTCTTCTTCTTCTTCTTCTTCTTCTTCTTCTTTCCCTACAGAACTGTCCTCCGTCCTGATTGGCTAAAACCTCTAGTCGCATAGAAAGAAAAGAATGATGGAAAGAAGGAAGGAAAAGGGAAGGATAGAGAGAAAGAGAAATGGCGAGAGTATACTGTAATGGTATTATTATTATTATTATTATTATTAGTAGTAGTAGTAGTAGTCTTGACTTCACTACAGCCTAATTAATAAGAAAACTTAAGAAATCTTAAGAAATCACTTAAAGACCAGGTTGTTGCAAAATATAGATAACAGCCTAAAAAGAGACAAAGTCTATACTTAAAAAGAGTTCTCAAATATAAATTTTAAATCATAATGAAATCAAGATCTCTTTGCACTAGCTGAAACAAAATAAAGCGAATGTAATCTATATATCTATAAAAGTGAGAGTGTGTGTGTGAAGACACTTCTCAACCAATATATCCAACGAATTTTTGATCTACAGATGTGAAATTTTGTATATACGATATTCAGACGTGTGGGAAACTTTTTAATCTGTTTTATCCGGAACAAAAAGGCCTGCTAAGGGATCAAAATTGAAAAATTCGTACGTGGGAGTGATCAGATTTTTATCTGTTTGCTAACTGTTTCACAAATGCACATAAGTGAATAGTTCACATTACAGATTACTTATATTAATAATAAGTAGTTTGAAAACACCTTTTAAAGATCGTGTCACATTGTCCTAATGGTTTACTTGACTTACTAACTTTAAGTTTTGGTTTCGATCTCAGCTCAAGTATTTTTTTTTATTACAAGAAGTGAAATGTTTAGAAAAATTATAACACTCGCATGCGCATGTCTCAGTTTCTTTCCGTTTTTTTTCTTTTTACTTTAAATTTTTTAAAAGAATTTAACGTTATGTTCAATACCTACGGTATTTCTGCTTATAATAAATAAGAATTCTGCATTAATTAAAATATTATAGTTATGCATATTTTAAGACTGGGCAACGCCGGACGGCCTGCTAGTATATTAATATACGTAGATGATTAATTTTAAAAGTATATGAATAGTGTTGAAATAATACGATTATGATGTCGATATAATCGTAACTCTAACCCTAACACTTACTTATACATATGGTTTAATATCAAATGAAATGAAACCGTTTAATCTTGATAAGTTAACAGCAAATTAATGAAGACCACTAGAGCAACAAGTGAAATGAGCTGACACAAAAGAAGCAGGATATAAATCAGACAATTTTGAACAACATGTGTAATAATAGTACTTAGTACATTCTAACTAAATAAATATTCTCTTGTTTCAAACATTCTATTTTCTTTGTCAACTTAAAAAAAATAACTATTTACTCAGCATTGTCGTTTTTTTTATGTGTAAACTTTAGTTGAATTTACATGAGACGAGTTTTAACAAGAATGAATGTTGTTAGAGTTGATGAAACGAATTTATAAGTCATGAGACTGCGTATCTTTTCTGAAAATTTCAGGGTGGAATGATAAAAGTCTCGCCCTGAAGAAAGCAAGACTACAGCTTTATTTTAAAACTTTTATTGAAAAAAATCAATTCAGGTAACTTGATTTTGTAGTAGAGCTGACATCTATTCAATGTAACTACTTTTTGCCTCAATCACCGCCTCAATACTTGGAGCTCGGCGAATACTCGACGGATGGTGGCAATTAGGCTGACTTTGGTGTTGTGGAAGATCATGTTGGTGATGCTCAAACGAAGTTGTCCAGCAGGTTCAGGTCGGGGAAGGAGGGGGGCAGTGAGAGAAGGGGGCAAAATCATAGCACTGTTTCTGAAGTCAAGTCTGGGGCTCTTTGAACTTGTGGGCTGGCACCGAGTCCTGCTGTCACACAGAGGGTCTGCCAGCAGCTACCACACTCTTCAACATATTTAGGTGCAGTTTTTCAAGCCGGATTCTAAAATGTGAGGTGAAATGATGTGGTCCTTACTTGAAACCACACCAAAGACCATCACCCTGTTATTCATAGCAATACAGCGATGCATTTTGAGGGTGCTGGCAATGGTTCTGTTGTCATAAATTGAATCGGTAGAGAACATGAGTTGTACAGCGATGCATCTCCGATCTCGCTCACTGAACATTATGTCACTTTCAGACATGATAGAAGGCTTCTATCGCTCTTGGGATTTGTACACAACTGGTCAACTAATAGATGGTCTACAAACAAAAAATGAAAACCAGTTTTCATCAAACGGAAATGGAATTATGTCGTCTTTCCTAGGGCGACAATTTTATCATTCCACCCTCTACTATTGTAACATAGCCTGAATGTGTGTATGTAAATGCATGAGAAGTAGAAGTCACCGGGGGGGGGGGGTAAAGGACTATAAAAAAAGAAAGATAAAGATCTCGACAGAGACGAGATAATGTTCAAAATCTTTGGAGAACATTCTACATCACATTGGTGACGTCATGGTTGTAACAACGAAGCAATAAATATCGCTGTACAAACCTAAAAAGCGAGTCAGAGTTATTTCCTGTTCCTTTGTCTACTTTTTATAGCCATTTTTTTTCTTCATTGATAATTCATTGCCTGCATAGCAGCAGCCAAATAGTGCAATGGTTAGAAGCTCTGACTGTTGTTTGGACGGTCGGGTTTTGATCTTGGCTTGAGGTAGTTGCTTGTCTAGCCGCACTGATGAACAGTGAAACAGCAAAACAGTACTGCATATAGATGACTATATATATATATATATATATATATATATATAAGTGAATGTGTCTGTGTATCTGTGTACATTTTCCTCCGCAATAACTCTATCAATTTTCAGTCTACAGACTCGGAATTTGATATACAGGGTACTGAGATTAAGGAAAATCGATGGGATCGGTTTTCGACCAGAAATTTGGCTGTTAAGGGGTCAAAATTCTAACGATTTGACCTTTGAGAACTCTACCAAACTCCTCCCACAATTTGGGGTCTAAACACTTGAAATTTTAGATATAGGTTCCTTGGACATGGATCTAACTTAATAACTCGATTTGAACCCAAAACAATAAATGTTAAGGGGTCAAAGTTAAAAAAATTGACGTTTTTTTTTTTTTTCTTTTGCTCAGCGTACACCTCAAAACACCCGGGCAACGCCGGGCTGAAATGCTAATATATATATATATATATATATATATATATATATATATATATATATATATATATATATATATATGAGTAAGTTGAGATAAATAAGAGTATCACATTATTTATATCAGTTCCAAGAATTCAAACACAATTAAATTTGGTATATGACCATTTCTAATGCTTTTTATTTTGTATTATACTATACATGATTTCAAAAAGTCTCTTCATCAACACCGTTCATAATATCACAAATAGAAATCAAGCAAGAAAAAATCACAATTTAAGAGTATATACAACCAATTATGATAGATAGAAGTTCTTATTTCATAGTTTTATATTACTCTATAATAATAATAATAATAATAATAATAATAATAATAATAATAATAATAATAATAATAATAATAACCAAAAAACTCTGAATGAATATTCAGGCTGGAAACCCAGATACAAAAAAATTAAAGAACCCAAAACAATAAACAAGATGAAAGAGAACAGAAAATGATGGAAAAGTGAAAATAGAACCCACAGAGAGAGACTAAACAAGAAACATGAAGGACTAAAACAAAAATTAACAGCAAAAAAAAAAGAAGATTGAGGCAATATAGATACAAATCAGAACAGCATAAACTAAACAGTTCCTTAGAAAACAATGAAAGCTAATTTTATAAAAATGTAAACGGGGGAAAAACAAAATCAGAACAAACTCTACTGGAGCAAAATATGAGAAGAGTGACAAAACCACAACAGAAATGCCGAATGACTGAAAACATGAAAGAAGAGTTGCAGCGAACTGAAGAAGGGATAGTAAACAAAATCGGCAAGGAAACATTGAAGAATAGCAAACTGGAAGAAAAATAGCAAACTAGAATACACATGTACTGGTTCCAAAAATTCACAACCATACATTAAAGGCTAATTCAAAACCCAAAAAGATGTATCTATGAAGCAGACTTGTCAGAATAGATGATCAAGGGTAAAGCCACACCACTTTGAAAAGATACAGAAAAGAGAACTGCTTTAGCAACTACAGGCCCATAACCTGCTTACCAACCATGTGGAAAATCTTAACAGCATAAGTGAGAGAATATATTTACCACTCCCTTAATAATTGTGCAAAAAAGGAAAAGAGGAGTGCATGATGGACTATACATAAACCAAAAGATTCTGAAAGGTGTAAAAAGTAGAAAAAGAACATAGCCATGGCATGGATCGACTACAAAAAAAGTGTAGGCATAATCTCTCAAGTATGGACAATAGAATGCTTGAAGATGTACAAAATACCAGATAAGATTATCAATTTGATTGAAAAAGCGATGCAAACATGGAGACTTGAACTGATAGGTGAAGGGCAATACATAATTGAAATAAAAGTACAAAGGAGATTCTCTATCACCACTACTGTTCATCATAAACATGATGCCTCTTAATAATATACTAAGGAAATGGCAAGACGGATGCTTATTAATAATATTAATTTAAATTTGGAATTTTAGTTTTTAAAGTTAAAATAATTGTAAAAAATTAAAAACGTGGACATTTGATTAAATTAATTAAAGAAGTGACTTTTTGGAATCATTTCAAGCAAAAATAAAATATTCAAAAATCGTTAAGAAACGATTGTATGCGAACTTTTGATTGTGTCTGAATTCTTGGACCTCATATAAATAGTGTGCTAATTTCATTTATCACGTCATACTTTATTTTTTATGTTTCATCCCAATAAACAACTATTGAGCTCGGTTTCATCCTAACAACCAACTATTGAGCTGATGTTAATAACTGCAGCATTGTTGAATAATGATGGCAGGTAATGTTGAAACAAGTAAAAATGAGAATCCAAGTAAGAAAAACTTCCGGACAACACCAGACTGCCCAAGAGAGCGAATGAATAACAAAAAAGAACAAATGTTATTGAAGATAAATATTTGAAACAGTAGTAGATTTTAGAGTCGCAATAACATATTTACAAAAGCAAATAATTGAAACAAGTTAAAATATTTATGATAATAATAAAAAAACTTTGAATTTTAACTTGGCAAAACAATATTTACAGTTAACCATAGACAATTAGATTGATCCGACAAATTATTGCCAAAACAGATAAAACCTGCAAAGACAACTGTTCCCAAGAAGAATTATGTGCTGGAAGAAAAAATATTCTTCCAGAAACACAAAGATAATAATACTTGCTGGACTGCATGAACAGGATCGGCTGTATGGTCTAAATGGTGGAAGGACCACATTCCATGCATAAGAAACACTGGAACCAGATAAACAAACGCACTTCGAATGAGTTAAGTGAAACTCCACCAGAAGAAAAGACGTTGGACCTACTGTATGACGCATTTGACATGGAATCCCCTCAAACTAGTACCGAAATATGTCTAGGTGTGTCAGAAATTTCGTGAAAATAGTGAATAATTCCACCCCATCTTTCCAAGCTTATAACTCCTCGAAAAATGTAATTCAAGCCCTAATTTTTTTTTTCAATTAAAGGAGCAAGGACCAAGGTTTCATTAAAAAAAACCAAAAAAACAAAACAAAACAAAAAAAAAAAACCAACGTGTTTTTTTTTAAAAAGGTTTTAAACTTCGAACTTTACAGGTAAATTTCTAGAAAACAGTACTGTTTTTTTGTTTTAAATTTGAATATATTATTTATTGACCTTTTCTCTTCAATTTGTGATATATAAGACTTTGGTACATAAATTAATTATTTACTTTTTAATAGACATTTCAAAATGGGAGGCGTGAATTATTCGACCCTCTGTCTTTCCAAACTTATAACTCCTCGAAAAATGTAATTCAAGCCCTAATTTCTTTTTTAATTAAAGGAGCAAGGACCAAGGTTCCATTAAAAAAAAAAAGAAAAAACAAATAACGTGTTTAAAAAAAAAAGGTTTTAAACTTCAAACTTTACAGGTAAAATTCTAAAAAACACTACGTTTTTTTTGTTTTAAATTTGAATATATTATTTATTGACCTTTTCTCTTCAATTTGTGAGTAAATTAATTATTTACTTTTCGGTGAGTAAATTAATTATTTACTTTTAATAGACACTTAAAAACGTTTGTCTAAAATATTATATTCGGTTTATTGGAAAGAGCATAAAATTTCATATTGACCCTGAAAATATCGTAAAAATAGAATCAATAGAAAAATTTTGATAGATTTTTAAAGTTTAAAAATTGAAAAATATTGAGTTCGGAAAATTCATTACTGTTTAAAAAAAAATATTTCTATTACTTTTAAAACAACTTTAATAGTTTATTTTGGAAGTATAATCCATAAAGAAAATAAACAACCCACTTTTAACAGAGAAATTACGAGATTTTTATATTTTATTCGCAGTTTCGTGTTAGGGGTGTCAAAAATTCCTACAAAAATTCTGATACACCTAAAATGTGTCAATCCAAGAAAGAAAGACTATATTTCGGGGAAATAGATCTTTGGAGGAGGGTGTTCTGGCGTAGTTAACACCTCTATATCCAGGATAGTATGGATTCGTCTGCCATTTCTGCCTTCAAGCAGTTTAACTGCTCACAGTGAACACTAGGATTGCTTCACCTTAATATTGTGACCCCCTTAAATAAGACCACAACATAAACTTGGTTTGTTCCTTTTTTATTTCTCTATTTCATCGGAATCCTATTTCCATAATTCTCATAATAATAGTAATATATATATATTAATACTGTTTTTTGGAAAGAATTATATATATATATATATATATATATATATATATATATATATATATATATATATAAAGCTGAATATGTGTGTGTGTGTGTGTGTGTGTGTGTGTGTGTGTGTGTGTGTGTGTGTGTGTGTGTGTGTGGTTATGAATAGGCTCCTATATGGTTGACTATTTTAAAAAACTGATTACATATAATGTTAGAAGATGTATCGAGACACAGATGTATGTTTGATCTGGCAGAACGGTGGTTCATTAAAATTGTGGGGTCTGCGTTCACTCCTGGTCCACAAAGTATGGAAATAAAAAATTTAAAAATTAAAAAAAAAAAGCGTTTACAAGTGTTTTTGATATAGATGTACATAAGAATACTTTGATAAGTATGTTTTATCTTAAATAGGGATGGTATAATAAAATTGTGGGGTCTGCGTTCGCGCCTGGCCTCCATAGAATAGAAATAAGCACAAACTTTAATAAATACTTTTCATATCTATCTGCGTAAGTATACTTTGATAATTATGTTTCAGTTTGAAGAAATATGGTATGATAAAATTATGGGGTGTTCGTTCGCACCTGACCTCCATAAAATGTAAATATGTCACAAAGTTTAACAAGGTTTTTTTTATATAGATCCACAGAATATTGTGATAAGTGTTTAAGTGTGAACAGGTATGGTATAATAAATTATGGTGTTTATTTATTTTATTTTTACTTTCATCATATTTTGCTTTGGTTTTGATACCCCCAAATTCGAAGCTATCTCCTTACAACCCTTCTTTTTCGTAACCTATCATACTTTCATAAATCAGAGTCCATTTTCTGTAGGCTGTTTTTGAACTCAGTCAATGACAGGTACTTTTGTTAGTATATATATATATATATATATATATATATATATATATATATATATATATATATATATATATATATATATATATATATATATATATATTCAATATAAATTTCTATATATAAATATAATTATTTATATTAGTTTGAAGTTTACCATTACGTATATCAGGTAAACACTACATCCATTTGTTTTCATTAATTTATATATATATATATATATATATATATATATATATATATATATATATATATATATATATATATATATATATATATATACTAGCATTTCAGCCCGGCGTTGCCCGGGTGTTTGGAGGTGTATGCTGAACAAAAAAAAAAAACGGACAATTTTTTTAAAGTTTGACCCCAATTATGACCCCTTAAAATTTATTGTTTTGGGCTCAAGTCGATTTATTAAGTTAGATCTATGTACAAGGAACCTATATCTAAAATTTCAAATGCTTAGACTCAAATTCGTCGGAGGAGTTTGGTAGAGTTCTCAAAGGTCAAATCGTTGAACTTTGACCCCTTAACAGCAAAATTTCTGGCCGAAAACCGATCACATAGATTTTCCCAAATCTCAGTACCCTATATATCAAATTTCGAATCTGTAGACTGAAAATTTACAGAGTTATTGCGAAGGAAAATGTACACACACAGACACGTTCACTTTTATAGATATATAGATTACTCAGTTAACTAAATTAACTAGTCAATCAAATGATTAATAAAATTGTAATCAGTACAGCTCAAACGGAAAACTAACAGACTCTTTAATCCAGATGTGAATGGATTAGAGTTTAGTCCAAAAAATTCAGTTAAATTTGCAAAATATTAAATAATCATTAAGATCCACAATGAAGAAAATGCAAAGTCCAAAGTCAATTAAATTCAATGGAATTGTGCAGTCTGATGGATAATTAAAATATAGAAAAAAATTCAAAATCCAATTATATTTTATTTAATTCTATTGAAAATACCTTTTAGTTCAGAAATGTGTCTTTTATATATTTAAAATTTTATATATTTAAAATTTGATATATTTAAAATTTGATATATTTAAAATTTGATAATTTTAAAAATGATATATTTAAAATTTGATATATTTAAAATTTTATAAATTTAAAATTTGATATATTTAAAATTTGATATATTTAAAATTTTACATATTTAAAATTTAATAAATTTAAAATTTTATGCTAACAAGTGATACATTTTTACTCATGTTTATCTTCTGATGAAAAAAAAAAACATCGGTTAAGACATTTTCTCCATCAGAATTCCTTGTTTGGATTTTTTATGGATTAATAAATATTGTAATTTATCGTAATTTATTCAATTTTTATGTTCATCATCAATTTTTCTGGTTTAATATCTATCTATCTATCTATCTATCTATCTATCTATCTATCTATCTATATCTATCTATATATATATATATATATATATATATATATATATATATATATATATATATATATATATATATATATATATATATATATATATATATATGCATGCAAATAATTAAATAGCAGGGATAATTTCTGTTTTTGTTTCTTCCAATCCATCTTTTCTACTTGGCAGGCTAATGTTCGAACATTCTGCTCGAGTGTAAAAAGAAATTCGCCATAGCCGTGAACGGGTAATCTCCAAAAATACCGTTAGGCTTTAAAAACAATGTTTACAAAATGTCTACGCACGTTCGTAGACATTTTGTAAACATTTTTTTTTTTAATAAAGAATAATACTTCTATTATGTTTTAAACGACTGTAATAGTTTATTTTGGAAGTATATTTTATAAAGAAAATTGACAACCCACTTTAAAAACAGAAATTACGAGTTTTATATATTTTATTCGCAGTTTTTTGTTGACTCTTCTGGCGGCCACGTTGTAAGCCCTAACGGTATTTTTGGAGATTACCAAACGTTTTTTTTATTTAACTCTCTCTCTCTCTCTCTCTCTCTTTCTCTCTCTCGCACACACACACACACACGCACGCACACACACACGTGTGTGTGTGTGTGTGTGTGTGTGTGTGTGTGAACGTGATCAGCCTCTAAAATTCATCCCCATAGTGTTGCTCCCGTCTCTTTTTTTTTTTTTTTTTAGATTTTATCATTAAGGAAAATAAATTACTAAAAAAGAAATCCCTCGATCCCAATTTTTCTGAGTGAGGGCGAAACATGTTAATTGACTCGTTTTGATTTTGTTTTGTTTTTTCTATTTCTCTACTTTTATTTTTTAGTCGCTATTCATTTTCCTTTTCTCCTAGGTCTTTTTTTTTTTTTTAATATAAAATGAATTCCGAAAGAATACGTCTTCCCTTCATGATTGCCTTCATAAAGTTTTGTACCCCCAAGAAAATCATGAAATATATATATATATATATATATATATATATATATATATATATATATATATATATATATATATATATATATATATATATATATATATATCAATTTGGACGCGTTATATAATAGATACAACTAAAAATAGTATTTTAAAGGGGTGGCTTTAATGGTCACGCATTCCGGAGAAGAACAATCGCTTTTTTTACGTGTGTGATCTTTTATTGATGTCACTTTTCATATACTTTTAGTTACAGTCATTTTCCTTTTAATCGCGTACCTTGTGCACGGAGAGACTATCCTTTATAGAGAAAACAAGTGCGTTCTTCATTTCTCCCATGGCTGAACAGCTGGAATGACCATTCTTAAGATGCCTACATTCAATTTGTACATCTGGCAATTAAATTGCTGTTTGTGACAGACAAAAGTTTACAAGTTCAAAAAAAAAAGAAAAAAAAAGATGAATCCAAAGAAGCTCGGAGGTTAGATCGGCCGAAACGTTAAAATAACAACAAAATGAGAATGTTTGGGAATATTCAATGAGGATTTACAATTTGGATCATTTGAATTATTCAGACTGCTAATTACATCTTGGGTGTCATTCTCACAGTGCAACCTCTAACCATCTTCAGAGCATCTTGTTGAACTCAGGAAACTTTTACCCAGTCATATCTGTTGAGACAAGATCAAGTTATATCCATAGATTAAATAAAGGGTCCTATTCGAAATTCCAAATAGATTCCAGGGTGTTACAAAACATATTGGAAGTGCCAAAATTACATCAGTGAAAATGTTGTGAAAATAACAGCCAAGATGTGAACAGTAGTCCAAATAATACAGAAAAACTTTTATTTCAAACTTAAGCATAATAGACTCGATCGATGCCTCCGTTCAGTCTCAAAAGACAATGGATACCCCTTGTAAGGATAGCTGCACAAGTAATTGTGAGGCAAGGGTTGCGCAATCTCCAACAACACCTCTTCTGGGTCGGCACTGCTTGAGTCCAATGGCAAGGAGAAGTGCTAGATGATTGGAAACAATGCCGAGATAAGTGGAGAGCACATACAGCACCTGGAATTCCCAAATAGTCACCCATTTTAGTAATGACCGGGTTCAACGTTGCTTACCTTCAGTAATCTATCAGGTACCGGTGTGCAAACGTGATTAAGCTGTATCTTATCTGCTGTATCATGATGGACAAAAACATCATATTTCATACTTAAGTATAAGAGACTAATGAAAATATTATTTTAAACTCAAGTCGACAGACCATTAAAATGCGATCTTTTGACGAAACCCTATAGAATAAAATACCTTCACCATTCAAAAAACAAATAAAATACAGATTGAAGTAAAAACACGATGGATGGAATACATTCGTGGCATGAAATAGCATTTATTCTGCATTTGTACAGCGAGAAATGAGGCTTCTGTTAGATACAACTTAAAACTAATACTTATTTTCCTTGGACAGAAGAAGAGAAAGTTATCACCCTACGTAGAAAAGAGAGCCGCCATGACAGATGGGAAGTAGACAAATATGTCTCACATCACGCACATACACCCAGTGGCTTCTGCCTTACCATTTTGCTCTGTAAATTGTTAAATAAAAAGGTTGTCAAAGGTTATACTTTATCGTCTGCTCATTTTGGAATTGGTATTAAACTGATAACGTGTATCATTAGACGTAACAGGTTCCATCAAATTCAATGTGGATACTTGGATTTTAACTTTACTTAACACGACACATTCCTAGGCAAGACTCACAAAAGTAGATCAAAGGTGTGAGTGTGTGTGCACTGTGCATGACTGGCGGGATTAAAAAAAATTTTCAAAACTTTTTCATTTTTTTTGCAAAAGAAAAAATGCTACTTCAAACTTAAGCATGAGAGAGCAATGAAAATGCTATTTTAAACTTAAACATGATAGACAGAAGAAAATACTAATTTTTTATACTATTGAATAAGGCTAGGACAACAGCATATTCTTTTCATTGTTTTGATTCTCGAGTGTGTATCCGTTGATATCTTATATGTTTTATATAGAGTGATGTGGTTCTCGGTTGATTAACTGTGTCTTACTATGTCGGATATATACTCGAGAGTCAAAACAATGAAAAGAGTATGGTGTTGTCATAGCCCTACTAATGAATTACTTCTTATCACGGGCCAAAAGTCATCTAAGTTAATGAGTTTGCCAGGTGGATGATGGGAGAACATCTTTAGAAAATTGGAGATGATACGTAAAATAAGCAGAATTTGATGACAAGATGACAGTTCGACCATAAAGTGCAGGTGATACTAAGAATGCAATTGCAAATTACTAAAAACTTAATAAGAGCATGCAACCTCCATGGATTAAATAAAGGGTTTCATTCGAAATTCCTGCAGATTTGAAAATGACAATGATGTAGTCAACATGAAAGCAGCTCCATGGAATTGTGTTCCAGAGACAGGAAGTTCTTGGAAAGAAAGCTTTTGTCATCAAAGTTTTGTTTAGTTTTAGATACACGGAAGAAAAAAAAAGGAACATTATTTACAATGGTGGTAGAGATGAGTATTTAAGTAACTGACTAATGTACAAAGCATTTTATATATCGATATGAAAACATATCTGAAGCAAGTGTAGCAATAAAAATTGTATCCGGAATTAAAGCATGAACAATCATTTGACATAAAGATATCAGGGTGTATCATCATTATCATCATCATCATCATCATCATCATCATCATCATGGAGATGACAGTGACTGATTGGTTAACGAAATAAACTAACAACCTAAGTGTGCCAAGTTCGTTCCACAAAAACACCTTCACTTAGGCATGTTGACAACCTACACGTGGTCCCTCTCATAAGTACTCAATGTCTTCCGAGAAAGATTTCTAACAAGAAAGATTTCTAACTAGAAAGATTTCTAACTAGAAAGATTTCTAACAAGAAAGATTTCTAACTAGAAAGATTTCTAACTAGAAAGATTTCTAACAAGAAAGATTTCTAACAAGAAAGATTTCTAACAAGAAAGATTTCTAACTAGAAAGATTTCTAACTAGAAAGATTTCTAACAAGAAAGATATCAGGGAAACGAATATCAACAATAATCATCTGATTCATTTGAAATGAATAAATGATGCTCAAGGGTCACCATCATTATTGGTTTAATATCCATTTTAGATACTGGCATGAAACTAGGGCATTTTGATGGCCTTTTATCTGGCGAGCTGAGGCGTTCATACTGGGTAGTTCTAGGTGTTCCACCTCGGATACCTTGTGTCCTTTCTTTGAGGTGAACTAAGTTAATTTCTTATTGCCAGAGACGTCCTGACCAGGGAATGCTGACGGGGCTAGCTAGACTCTCCCCATCTTCTGACCTTGCGTAATATCTTTCTGCCATAGGAAGAAAGTAAATACTAGCGATTTGTGGCAGTTATGACTGCAGAATCATGACGTGTATTTTCGTAAAATACTTTTGCTAATACACTTTTTGTTAACTATACCCATGTTTTTTGTCTTGATTTCAAGACGACTACTACTACTACTACTACTACTACTACTACTACTACTACTACTACTACTACTACTACCCTCCTATTTAATAATAATTATAATAATAATAATAGTTCTAAAGTGTAAAGTTTAAAGATGTTATAGTTTGATTTAAGCAGAGGACCAAAAAATATTCTTATTATTGTTTTAACTCTCGAGTATATATCCGACACAGTTAGACGCAGTTAATCAATCGAGAACCACATCACTCTATCTAAAAACATATAAGATATTAACTGATATGTACTCGATCATCAAAATAATGAAAAGAATATTCTGTTGTCACAGCCCTAGTTATTACATTGATCTTTGGTCGTGTGCATATATATATACGACAAACTGTTTATAAACAGAGATTACAGATACCAAACTTTATCCTTTGAAGAGTGCAAAGTTATTACACTCTAAATTTAAGCAGAGTGCAAAGGTATTACACTCTCATCCTAGGCAGAATGCACATACCAAACCTTCAATTTAGACAAAGTGCACAAAAACTACTCCTTGAACATATGCAGAGTGTATTGATGTTTCATTTCGAACAGTAGCAAAGTGCACAAAACTATCCCTTGTACCTAGGCAGAGTGTATTAATAATTCAGCTTGAAGCTTCAGCAAAACGTACAAAACAACACCCTGTGTCTAGGCAGAATTGTAGAGGACTAAGATATATAAATCCTAATCCCGTTACAAAAGAAAATAATGAAACGAATGGAATGAAGGAAACAAAGACTCAATTGATGGATAAGATAAACGTGTCGTTTATTTACTGCTGAAAGAATGAATGTTTTAGATATAACACGTGTTCATGTCTGCGCGGGTGTAACCATCGTTTGTTGCGGGACTGGTGGTGAAGAAAGAAAAGGAAATGTGTGTTCATCTCACGTTCGGGTCACTATCGTTTGTTCGCGCGTGGGAAAAGAAGTGAGTGATGTAGTGGAAAATGGGAATGATAGTCCAGCGTGTAGACAAAGACAAAGGATAGAGGGTTGACATCAGTTAAACTGTGCACCATGTTAGCCGTTAGCTACACGGTGGTGTTCTCTGGCACAAGTAGTAGATAGAGAGAGAGAAAGAGTGAGAATGTCAATCCAGTTCATGGAGAGAGAAAGCGTATAAAGTGTACGTACTGTCTGTTGGCTTTTTGTCCCACATAAGTGGTTTGAGGCACACGCATGCGCGCACCTGCCGAAACGGCGGTGGCTGGTGCGCCAACCACTCACCTTGGAAGGCGAGATGGAAAAGGAAGATGCTGCTTATTGCTCTAGCTTTTATACTTGTTTCCGGTGGTCTTTTGCGCATGTGTGGATTTCCTTTGAAAGGGGAAGTGACGTTGTCTATGCGTGCGTGTATGTGAGTACATGTGTGTATGTTAGCATTAGTGTGTGTGTATATACACGTGAATGTGAGTGTATGTACGCGAACGTGAATATATGTACGTGTGTGGACGTGGGCGCGTATGTTTGTGTGCGCGTATGTATATGACAAGTAATATAGCTTGAGATGTGAACGCATGTTTTTGTGTGAGACTAGAAAAGGCTCGCACAGAATACACTAAGAACTACGCCCTTAATCTAGGCGGAATGTATCGATATTTCAGCTTGAATCCCAGCAAAGTGCACAAAATTAAGATTTATCCACCAATAATACGAATATTTCTATAATTTTCTATCCATCATTGTACGGGGCGGAAGTAGGGGAGGTAATTAGGAATAAAAAGCCAGTTCATTTTCTTTTATACAATACCCACCTGTTTTTATTGCTTGCGTAACATTTGCTTGTTTTCTTGAATATTATGTTTACTTGGCGAAAATATTGTTGAATACTAAGTTTATTCTCTATGCAGAAGATTTCAGGTTCACTGAACATTTTTTCAAACACAATTTCTGGCTTGTATTTTTGTTTTTCTCTTTTATTTTAGATATGTATCACACCTGGATGTTAGGGACCGGTTTCGTTTTTATGATCTCATCATGCATAAGAGTGTAAAATCATTTGTGTATGTTCATGCTTCTGACATATTTATTTTACTTACTTCTTTAAAAGGTCAGACACAAGGAAAATTTGATCTATTAATATTGTATTCATAGTGTAAAAGTTACGCGCATAAGTTATTTTTAAAACAGATAGTAAAAAAAAAGAAAGAAAGAAAAAGAAAGAAACGATTTCTCTCCCTCGACGAGACACACAAATATTTCTGAAGAAGATGAAAAGACTGAGAAGGGAAAACACGAACAAGACCACCATTAGAGCACTGTGAAAATATTGGAACCCTGGAGAGGCTAATTGCCACTCAAATTTTAATTGTTGCTAGTGAGAAAATAATGGTAGACGATTATTAGCGATAATGCAAAATTTTTTACAAGGGTTATTGAAAATGCTGGAAACCTGAGGAGATTTGTTGTCAGTCAGATTCCAGGAAATACTAAGTGTTGTTACCAGTGAGTAATTACCGATGACAACTTGTGAGAACTCCTAGTAAGTAATTGATAAGGAAAATTGCGAAAACGCTAGAAAGAGGACTAAAAGACATTGGAATTAATGGGAGTATTGTCTCTATACAAAGTACAATGTTGAAGAAAACAGCCCATACAGGCAAATCACACTG
Source organism: Euprymna scolopes (assembly GCF_053919585.1). Lineage (NCBI taxonomy): Eukaryota > Metazoa > Mollusca > Cephalopoda > Sepiida > Sepiolidae > Euprymna > Euprymna scolopes. The sequence continues at coordinate 105,293,070 of NC_136492.1, forward strand.
ATCAACCACAAATTAGTTTATACATTAAAGGCACATTGTATGTGTGTGTGTGTGCGCGTGTGTGTGAGAGAGAGAGAGAGAGCGAGAGAGAGAGAGAGAGAGAGAGAGAGAGAGAGAGAGAGAGAGAGAGAGAGAGAGAGAGAGAGGGAGATATGGACTACAAAGCGGCTGCGCCGATATTTTTTTTAATTTCACACAAATGTTCGTCATGTGTTTGGGAGTGTTCTTGGATAGGTTTTGAATCGGAATACTTCCAATAAATATAAAAAAATCAATAATCGAAAAAAATGATTAAAGAAAAAACAGTCTGATTTTGACCAAAACTTCACAAGTGCACTTGAGAAACTTTATTCCTTCACAAGCAGAAAAGCCCGGAGTATAAAATCAACAGTAGGTTCTTTGATAAGACAGAGGTGCGTTTGAAATGAATGTTTCTGCTTAGAGCACAACTGGACCATGATACTTGACTTTTACATTTGAAGCTTTAATTCAAGCTATTATTTAAAAAATAATTCTATAAAATCAGCAGTACGTGCTCTATAGTGCAATATAGACTATAATGTATAGTGAACTAAGTCATTGCGGGGAGGCATATGAACCTTCCTTCCGGTACACCATGGTGATTCTCTGAATAGAGCAAGCAATCAATCGATTTGATTGAAATATGATTGATTTCACTGATTTCGATGACAATAAAAGTATTGGAAGTGTGTAACATAAGTTGATCATCATTCAACCCCGCGCAACGTCTCCTACTAGTATTACAATAAAACCAAACATCTTAACATCTACTGTGTTCCAAATCCAAATCCAATAAAAATATGGCCAATAGTTTTTCTTTATATAGATGCATAGACACACACAAATTTTCACCTTAATATGTATATAATATGTGTGCGTAAAAATTTATATGAAAAATATATAAATGTTTATATATTTTCTCTTTTTCTTATTTCTTGGTGTATAGGAATGCAGAATGTCTTTAAAAATACTTTTTTTCTAAAAGAATCAATTTTCGGCCATTCATTCGGTATTCTTCAGTGTATTGAGAGGTATGTGTGTATACGTTGGGTGGTGGAAGCAGGTGAAAACAAAGTACAGCCAATGAGATGAAGAAATGATTGCAAGTGATTTATGTGTGTGCATCCCAGCATCTTCACACTTAAAGAAGTCAGTAACGTGAGTGGTGGCGTAGACTTTCCTAAAACATAAGTAAGCTATAAAATGTTAAAGTATATATATATATATATATATATATATATATATATATATATATATATATATATAAGGACTTTGTCTGTGTGTCTGTGTGTCTGTGAGTTCGTTTCCTATGGACGCGAAAACAGCTGGGTCGATTTTTATAAAATTTCACACAAAGGTACTTTATATGATTGGCAGTGTTTTTATCTAGGTTTTGTGTCAGAATGTCTTCGATAAGTATCTATAATCTATAATCGATAATTGAAATAATCCGATGAAAGAAGGAACAGGCTATTTTGAGCAAAGTTAACATTTTACACAGCCTAACATTAAAAGTACATTTGAGATGTGTTATTACCGTACAAGCTGAAATACCCGACATATAAAATCATCAGTACGTTTTTTGCTATGACAAATGAATGTTTTTGTTTAAAGCACAATTTCACAATGATACTTGGCTTTTTCATTTTAAACTTAAATTCAAGCCATTATCGCCGCACAAGCAGTAAGGCTATGCATATAAAATCAACAGTTGCTTCTTTGATATGACAAGGGCGCGTTCAAAATGAATATTTCTATTTAGAGCAAACTGAAACATGATACTTGACTTTTAAACTTTACTGCAATAAAAGTAATTTTATAAAATCAATAGTAGGTTCTCCACAGTGCAATGTAGACTACACTGTATTGTGAACTTATGACACTATGACAGGAACGTGAAACTTCCTTCATGTGTACGGCTATGGATCCCCAATTAGAGCAAGCCATCAATCAATTAGATTGAAAAATAGGCTATTTCATCGATTTTGATGACAATAAAAATATGAGAGTATGAAACATTCGTTGATCATCATTCAGTCTAGGGAAACGTCGGGTCACCCTGCTAGTATATATATATATATATATATATATATATATATATATATATATATATATATATATATATCAGAAAAAAAGAATTCTTTTAAACTCTAGACGTCTTTCGTCACCCTCATCAAGGGCAAACGATGGCATTTTCGAACTTTTTTAAAAAAGAAAATATAGGGTTAAAATTAAAATTAATAATTAACATGAGAAGGATCAATTTATAATTATAATAAAATATATGTACAAAAAGGTGGGGGGGAAATGATAAAATAAAATAAATTAACGGGTGTGCCTGTATATATATATATATATATATATATATATATATATATATATATATATATATATATATATATAATGAGTATGAATAAAAAAACTATCACGAATGGGAAATGATAATCCGCGTATAAATATACGGAGAGAGAAAAAAAAATTGAGGAAAAAGGGGGTGTGGAAACATCTAAAATTCTAAAATATCTCTACAATTCGCCAAAAAGGTCCAGGGTGTTCACAAACCGTTTCTGTCTACAGAGAGAGAGAGGGCTTAAGGCGTGAAATAGAGACCGATTCGAGAGTTTTCAAATGACTACTCGATCGGCCTCGAAATAAGATTTAAAAAAAGTCGTCCTTATAAGCCTGCCCACATTTTGGGTTATCCAATAGATGATTTCCAATCGCGGAATCAAAATTATTGTAGGTGGGGTTGAGGATAATTTTGTTTTTATTTTTATTTCGAAAACCTGAAGGAACATGTTGTCCAATTCTAGTTTCAAAATGAACACTGGCTCGCCCGACATAGACAGGGTCACACTGACATTTGAATTTGTATATAATAAGTTTAGTGTAAGGCAAACCGTCCTTTTTGAAAGAAGAAAATGCAGGTTTCGTATTAAAAACAACTCTAGGTACAACAGACGGAAAACAGTTGCTGATGGTCTGTTTAAGTTGATGTATGAGCGGAACACATTTTTCACCAACCCATGGCAACTTACGATAAACAGGACACTTTGAAGGGCCAAAGGTTACATCTTTATTAAATTGCTTGATTTTGAATTTGATACATTTATCAATCAAGAATTCTGGGTAGCCATTATCGACTAGAATTTCCTTAATTTTAGCAATTTCAGTATCTAGCCGACAGGGGGAGAAAATTACCAAGGCCCTATGTACCAACGTATAAATTAACGTCAACTTAGTGGTTTTAGGAGTAAAAGAACACCATTTAGTATATAGACCGGTAAAGGTAGGTTTTCTATATATAGAAGTGAGAAAACTTCCTCTGGACCTTTCAATCAACACGTCGAGAAACGGAAGCGAGTTGTCTCCAAAGTAAAAGATAAAGCGTGATGTAAGGCGTTAAGACATTTAAAGAAATCTAAAGCCATGTTATGAGAAGGAAAAGCCGTAAACGTATCATCCACATAACGAAAATATAAAGCAGGGGTGCTATGTGGTGAATCGAAAAGTTTTAATTCGTAAAACCCAACGAAAATGTCGGCAAGGATGGGACCTAAGAGGCTGCCCATGGAGACCCCATCAATTTGTTGGTACATCACGTTATCGAAACTAAACTCGACGGATTTAGTGCAGAGAGAAAGGAGTTTGATAAAATACTTTTCTGGTAAAGAAAGAGAAATAAATTCACTACGATAGAGCGCATCGCAGCAAATAGTAATAGTCTCATCGATAGACACGTTAGTAAATAAACGAGAGATATCATATGAGCAAAAGAAAGCATTGTTTTGATTGGAAGTATTATCTCTAATGATTTTGGAGAAAGTAAACGAATCTGAAACACAGAAATTAGAATAGAGTGCACGGACAGGTGGAAGTAGCTCAGTGAGCCATTGGGCAAGGGCATGTTGAGCAGAGCCAACCATGGATAAAATCGGTCTACAGGGAATATTATCTTTGTGGATTTTAGGGAGACCATAAAGATGAGATCTCAAAGATACAGCGGGTCGAATTTTCTAATTCTAAGACTCTAAGATCTAATTATAATAGTATTTCCAAAAACATGTAGCTTCCCAATTAAAGAATTTAAAATTTAGCCCCCATCAACTTATCAGAAAAGGAGTAAAAATTCCCCATGGCAAGGTAATCTCCAGACCCGTACGTATAAACAAGAAAGAACTATACTCATTGATGCGTCATCCCTGTTGGTACTAGGGTAATTCAATTCTATAACCATAGTTACGCAACCCCACTCTTTTAATCTTATTAATGTTACATTAGCAATGTAGGGGTTAAAAATTATCTATGATAAATTTAGGTAAGTTACCTACACTAATTATTGTTATAATTAATGGTGTTAAATAATGGTATACATTCTTTATATCTAAATATATTTTTTGTATATATGAGGGTATATCTGGGTATATATGGAACACGTGTTATGTGTGGGTATATATGGGCTTTAGAATAAGTGAGCATATGTGTGTATAAACTGTATGGTTGCGTGTATGTAAAAATATATATTGTATGCGTGCATGCATGTGTACGTGTGTATGTATATATATATATATATATATATATATATATGTATATATATATATGTGTGTGTGTGTGTGTGTGTGTGTGTGTGTGTGTGTGTGTGTGTGTGTGTGTGTGTGTGTTGATGTATTTATAGGTAATTTTGTGTATATTTGAATGCAGTTGTAGAAAATTTCCCCAGTTAAATATTATTAAATAGCATAATGTTATGGATATTAATGATTTTAAACGTTTTTCAGTAAGGTATTATCATTACTTTATTACCTTTGTTTCAGCTTATTTAACATTGAACTATTACCGTAAGGATCATAAAACAAAGATAAAACGTTCCATCAATAATCTTAGGATTGGTTTCACAATTAGCTCATAAACATTAGTATATTCTAAACCTTATGTCAATCCTCCTTTCTAAGAGAAATATAGATACGTATAAAATTAATAATAATTAGTACCTTATGGGCAGTATATATAACTTGAGTTGACGGAACAAATACGATTTAAATTGACAATGAGATTTAAGATGAAACTAGGAAAAATCTGGAAAAAACGAATTATTCCATTTACGTATTTAGCGCATCCTTTTATTTTATTTTTGTCTTTATTTTTGTGTTTTTGTTATTATCTCTATATTCTTCTTGTTCCTCTTCTTCCCTTTCCCGAACTATGTCTCTATATCTAGTACACGACCTGACTTCAATTAAGCGACTGGTCAAACTTTATGATTCTTTGAATTTTATTTGAAGAGATATCTATTTATATATATGTATGTATGTGTGTATGTATATATATATATATATATATGTTTATACATGTGTGTATGTGTATATATATATATATGTCTGTGTATGTGTGTATGTGTATATATATATGTCTGTGTATGTGTATGTATGTATGTATGTATGTATATGTGTGTTCATATGTATATGGGGATGAATATGCACATATGTTTCACCCCACTTCCTACCACTTACCACTACCTACTCTCCCTAACACTTCGCGCCACTAAAAATAATATAGACTTCTAATGAAAAGGTTTCCACCAGACTTTGAATTATTATCGCTGGACCCACAAACAAATTTATACAAACACTTGCCCGATTCGGATATCTACACAGCTATGCGGATTACCCAATATATCACGGATGTAGAGAACGTATGACATAGATTTTACCAAGCAAGCTGGATCTAAAAAAAACATTCATATCCTTTTTCTACAAATCCTCCTGATACAGGACTGCTGATAAATGCATTATTTTCACTTTGACTTTCCATGTCTCACTGACTTTAGCAAATAGGGTGCATGCCTTTATAATTATTTGCTAATATTTTCTCTCCTCTGATGAGATGGTAGACATCGAAACCCTATAGGTTAAGGAGATTAATTTTCTAAAGCATTCTTTGTCTTGCTTAGAATAATAAAAATTCTTTGATATGAAACTCAACCACTTCATTTCATTTCAATGAGAGATTTTTTTTAAAATTCATTGAATTACAATTTAATTTATTTGCTCTATCTTGCATATCGAGCAATTCTTGTTCAGATGGGATAACTTATAGAATATTACTGCCAGTAATATTTTGTAAACCTACAATCTCACGTTTCCATAACAACTGATTGTTAAATAAAAACTATTCTGAAGTATATATATATATATATATATATATATATATATATATATATATATATATATATATATATATATATATATATATATTGTGTACAGAAAGTTGTTAGTTGAGACAGATCATTGGTACCGTCGGTTTCAAGCCCGATAATAAGGCCCGTTTAAGGTATCCTTATCAAGCTCTCTTCAGCCAATATTCGTCTCTTAAGAAATTAATTATATATATATATATATATATATATATATATATATATATATAATTTCTTTAATATATGTATATATATATATATATATATATAATTAATTTCTTTAATATATGCATATATATATATAACTAATTTTATATATATGTATCAATTTAATATATATATATCTTATATATAATATATATATTTATATGTATTATATAATATATATATTAATTTAATTAATATGTATGTATGCATATATATATATATATATATATATATATATATATATATATATATATATATATATATATAATTAATTAATTTAATAAATTTGTTTCCTTTTTGAAAATTAAATATGTTTGAACTCTTCTTAAATTGTTTTTAACATGTTTTATTAATTATTTGTTCTTATATATATATATATATATATATATATATATATATATATATATATATATATATATATATGCATATATATGCATATATATATATATATATATATAGTATCTAGACAAGCAACTAACTCGAGTTGGGATCAAAACTTGACCGTCTAGACGACAGGCGATGCTTATAACTTATAGGCCATTTAACCCTGCTAATTTAAGCGAGATTATAATGATAAACATTGTCGAAATTCCGGAAGCTTCATATGCTAGTCATCCACAACAGACTGTTTCACTGCATCACAGCTCTTTAGTACGCTTATGTAAGCCTCAAGCCGGGATTGAAACTCGACTACTTAGACCCCCCCCTCCCACACACACACACATATGAGAGAGAGGGGAGGGAGAAACGAAATATAACGAGAAGGCGAATTTTTGTATCAGTAATGAACGATGTGAAAACTGAAAGTAAGATTTAAACAAAACAAGTGAAGCATGCATAGTCCTTCGTGAGTGCACAATGAACTATGTATAAAAAGGACTAAGTTCAGCATTTGCCCCCTCCCATTTAGCCCCCAAAGTCCCCAGGTGCCGTTTTAGACTTTAACATATGTAAATTTGAGTTCTGCACAACGCGAAAAAAGAAATGACTAATCCATTCCCCCCCACCCCATCATTTAGCCCCAAAAGTATCCAAAGCCTTAACATATTTAAATTTGAGTCCAGCACCATGCAAAACTGCTAAATAGACATACACAGAAAATTTTGGACAAATATGGTAAAATAGACCCAAAAATGGAGTGTTTTTATTAGCTCTAAAAGAGCCCCTGGGGCACACCCAAGAGTTATCGCGAAGTAAAGACAAACAAAATTATGCAGAAATCAGTTAGTTACAACTTTTTAGAAAGTTTTATAAAAATCTAAAGCATCAATTTTTTTTTCAATAAGCACAAAATTATCAATTTTAGCCATTTTAACCCGAAAGACACCCCTAGGGGAAGGGGGCAACCAGAGTTTTCCCGGAAAATCCGTTCTGTTACTTTTTTACTCATATCATGTTTAATCTTTATATTATATTGAGAAAAGTGCAAACGGACGAACATACAAGGGTGAATTTACAGGTCCACACTTCTTTTGCCAGAGAACCAATAAAAATTAAAAATAAGTTAAAACAAAATGAAATTTATTCCATTTTTATTTTCATCTTTTTTTCCTTCCAACAACCTGACATATTTCTACAATATTATATAATATAAACACGTATATATGATTGTTGAATGATTAATGTCAAAGGATAAAAATTTATAATCATACCTGTTTTTTTTTAATGAGGCCCCGAAAATATGCAGCATTGTGCCATAACTTATTGGTAAGTTCAGCACTGATTGACAAGTGTGACAAGTAATAGCACTCAAATACTTTAATAATCAACTTTGCATTTTTAATAAAAGTATTAAAAGATTGGGTCCACCTCTGTGTGCAACTACTGCTAGTACTTCGATGACGACCAGTGTTGCCTGAACATCAGCTAAGATTTAACAATTGTATTTCGTGGGTCAGAAGAGAAAAGTAAGGATTGGCCATTTACCCGGCCTTTTCGCCCCCCTCTCCTCCCACCACCACGAAATGGTAGAAAATAAAAAACAAACAGAAAGTTTTACCTGTTGGATTAGTCAGTATAAAGACAACGCCTAAATATGAAATTAAAAATACGAAAAAGTAACCCAACCGATTTTAATAAATTTTTTTTTATAATGTTAAACATCAAAGAGTTATGGAATAGCATTGAGAAGTCATCTACTACATAAAAAGGACGGTTGTGTGTGTGTGTGTGTGTGTGTGTGTGTGTGTGTGTGTGTGTGTGTGTGTGTGTGTGTCCAGCTAAAAATGAAAACTACAAAACAAAGACCCAATAAGTTGATCAACCCTGTCTTTAATAAATAATATCTAAAATTTAAAAAAAAAGAAGAGTTATACGTTCTTTGAGGGGGGGTCAACTGAGCTATATTTCGTTTGGTGGTAGCAGAGGGTCGGGTTTTCAGGCATTCCTAATGTTATCTGTGATATAAAGGAGAGGTGAATGACTTAAATAATTATTATTTTAAATACATTAAAACAAGAGGGAGGAATGGGCTGAGTGGGGTTGGAAGACGGCTGGTGGAAAGGGATGTAGAAAAATGGGAGAGGGGAAAGCTAGAAAGACGGATTGGGAGAGACAAAATTTTTAATATAAAAGATGTTACATTTTTTAATCTTTTCTATTTTACATTTCTGAATTTTTTAGATCAGGATTGATTATTTGTATTATTTGGATTCTTCAGACTACTGTTCTCATCTGGAGTGTTATTTTCGTAATTCAGTTTCGGTCAATGAAAACTTCGACCTTCTTCAGGTGTATATTGTCGAACCTGGGTGTCTTTCTGTCAAACTCGGAATCTACACAGACTTTTGTATAAAACCCTATATTTAATCCACAGCAGAAGCATCAGCCATGACGTAGTAGAATTCCTAAGCAATTTGCAATTGTATTTTGAGTGTTGCCTGCAATGAGGATTGAATCTTCAACCTCCAGGAGAGTGTAACTTTAAACTAATTTTTACTAAGTACTCTATCCACAATGCTACGGATCCTCTTGAGTTCGGCAAAGATTTCCGAATTCAGCAAGACACACCTGAAGGAGGTAAGAAGTTACATCCACTGAAACATTGTGAATAACACTCAAGATGAGAACAGTAGCCTGAATAATCCAAATAATACTCTTCTATTTTGTTTTTTATGACCCGGAGCAACGCTGGATACCCTTCCTAGTAAGACATAAAACTGGAAACTACTTCAGCTATTTAAAAACGAAATGCGTCCCTTTAATCTGCGCATTCAGCAATGCGAATCCTTTTAAACACAAACCTGGCAGATCAAATCTCTTACAGAGCTACAAGATTGCATCTAAAAATGATATTTCACACATAAGCGTGACAGATCGATAGATTAACTAAGATAGGCAGTTGATTATCTTATATCTTATTTCTAGGCTATCTGTACAGCTAAAATTTAAGAGTTTCCAATTATAATTTTATGAAGAGAATTGTTGGATGTGGGCACAAGTATGCTTATTTCAAACTTTTAACTAATATACTGTACACACATTCAATCATGAATTAAAACATTATCTCATACTTAAGTGTGACAGACAAAGGAAAAATACTATTTCAAACTTAAACGCGATATCTGAAACACTTAAGCGTTAATTTTTAGGGGTTTTTTTTTACAAAGTAGTCGCCACTTATCAAAGTCCAAAGGCCAGGCGAGGATAAGGGTTAATAAGTATACTGGGACAATATTGTTAGGGGTGGAAATTGGGTATAACTTGATTATTTAAAGGGACGACTCAATAGAAACTTGTTCGCATTGGACTTGAAAACGACTATGTTGTAATCAACTGGAAAACAGGCCAACAGAACAGAGTTCCACAGGTGTACAGTTCTAGGAAAGAAGCTTTGTTCATGGAATCTGTGTTTAGATTTAGGCACAGATAGAGAGTGGGGCAAATTGTTGTTAGTAGTTGTAGCTAGATGAAGACAAGTATTGTTTGTAAAACATTGGCAACGAGGAACTATAGATTGGAGTTCAGACGAGCACTTGCAATGAAAATAACGATAAAACCGAGAAAGACTCACAACGTCTCTTCTGTGGGAAAGAGGTTGCAGGGAACAGAAAAGGGCATCACCTACTAGGTTTCAAAGCCAGTTCTGAACTCTGTCAAGGTAGGATAGGGTGCTCCGAGTAGCTCCTGCCCAGATGTGGCAACATTACTCCATCCTAGGATGTCGTTGGGTTTTATATAGGTAGAAGACTGCATAGGCAGTGAGATAGCTAATGGAGCAGTAAAATGATCCAACTATTTTTATAGCGATGGATTTTCCTCTATCAGGAGCGGATCTCCTCCCCAAACACTTTACTAATTCCCTATACAGTTCTTTTCTTGAAAGCTGTGAAAGGTCGCTGGTCTTTGGCAGCTTCCTGAGCACAGCTTTACACTGTCTGATGAACTGTGTGTCACTCCACAACCAACGACAAGCCTCGACTGTGTAGTCAAGGATGAAATCGGGAAAGGCAGCACTGACCACAATGGCCTCTGTCAAAGTTCAACTCAAGAAAGCCAGTCTCTCGGAGTCTCAATGAAACCTCATCAGGCAGTCCCAAGCCTCTCTTACACAGACGTTGGACACAGACATGTCTGCGAATCCAATGCTTCCTCTTGTCCCAAAGAAGCGAGGACAGGAGGGTTTTTATGTAATTCGCATGCAGATTAAACTAAATATTTTGCATGGTCAACCTATCAGACATGTATATGCAGTGATATATGGAAGTGAAATTTGGCCAGTGAAGGTTGATGCCATACATTGCATGGAGAAAAACGATGAGAATAATATAGTGTATGCATAACATGAGTTTTAAAGTTTTTTTAAGTTTAGGGAGATGTGTGCAGGAGACTACGATAGTATCACCACATTGAAAGAATTAATGAGAGCTCTTGGGTTAACAGATGTAGAACACAGAAAGTAATCAAATTCAGATAATATAAGTACAAGAAAAACATGGAGTGAAAGAGGGATAAATATTATAAAAACCTGGCCAGAGATAGGTGATCTTGGAGATAAATTTCTTAAGGATGTCCAATGCATGCTACCATGCAAAACAGACGTTAAATCGATGATGATGATGATGATGATGATGATGATGATGATGATGATGATGATGATGATGATGATATTTTTTTTATTTCACAAGTCAAAACTTCATGTTGATCTTTAAAAAGTCACTACTGGTAAGTAACTTTCAAGTTAATAGTGCTGAGAATCTAAGAAAGAATAAACCAAGACAAAAAAAGTCCAAAGTAGTGAAAATCTGTAAGAGTAGTTGAAACTCTTAACACTAATCGTAACTGGTGAATTTTTTAATCCTTCTCAGCATTTCTGTGGAAAGCAACTTTTTTAATAAGTCGTATAACGAGGACTTCTTTTTAAAATTTTTGTCTGAAACATTACCATGCCTATTGTCGCAAATTGTAAATTTGTTTATATTAAAAAAATATATTTATCTCTTCTTTTATTGAGCACTCTTAATAACTTTGCTAAATTCATTTTTTATCATTCTTGAATACCTGATACACACACACACACACACACATATATAATTTATTTATTTCAGGTTGAAAATATTCAAAAGATTAAAATCATTGAATTCATCCAAGGGTCGTTGATAGTGCTCAATCAAATATATATATATATATATATATATATATATATATATATATATATATATATATATATATAATATTTTGATTGCAGAAATTCCCCTCTGCACAAAAGTACGGTAGGTTTGCAACAGCAGAGCCCACATAAAATACATTATGTCTACACTATTAGCCGCTACCTTATTTAACTTTAGAACATTTTAGACATATTTAGTCATTATAATACAAGCCTACATTTTATCCTAGGAGTGCTATCATCACAATCGCCCTATCTTTAAGGAAGTAGTTAATACTTTTCCCTCTAATTCTTAAGTCCTCTTCCTGCCACCAGTCTACACCGGGTATAAATATACACATTATACATATACTGCGCTGTCTTTCTTCGTAACTGAATCATGAACTCATTTAGTTCCTTTTAATTGGTAAGGGGTTTGAGAGTATTTTGCCACCTAAACTCCAGTATTGCCAACAAAAATACCATACCTTACCCACCAGATTAGTACACACGGGCCGACCGACACTGCAACCACCAATTTTTTTTGTTGGTTCATAGTATTTGTGCTTTCCATTCCTGACAGCGATTATCAAAGTTACATTTCAGGCAAATCTTTTCACAACCTCACCAACACTCACAAAATGGGGTGTCTATTCTGAGAGTCGTTCTTGACATAGGGAGGTTGGGGGTGTTCATTCTGAAAGCCCTTCTTAACATGAGAAGGTTGGGGGTTGGGCAACAACAACAACAGTTGTACTTTAATTTTTTATGCTGGAGGGGGGGGGGCGTGCTAACTGGCAACACTAGTTAACAGGTCCTGCTAGTGTATATATATATATATATATATATATATATATATATATATATATATATATATATATATATATATATATATAAAGCTACTTGATGTGAAGAGCTAAATAATACTAATTCATGGTCAAAAAACTAGTCTACTTTAAGTATTAGATGGATAGATACTAGCCAAAAAAAAAACAGTCATTTTTCCTCCTTTGTCAGAAACATCACTCATGGAATGTGAGGACTAAAGAATAAAATAAGGGGAACGAAAGATATGAAGCTGCTGAAAGTAAACCTACGGCTTACTTCTTTACTCTACGTGTAGGCAATTGGCAAAACCCCACTTAAAATCGTTAAAATTTCTTGAACTTTTTAAACAAAAATACATGTTAATAAGACGTGGCTCAGAATGCAAGTAAACTCAAATAGACTGAACTGAAACACAATAAATGCTTATTTGGTTAAATATAATGAACAAGGAAGTATGTAAAAAAAAAAATTTCTATAAAAAATGTAAAAAATGTATTAATCAGAAATTTTCCTGAATTATTTTATTCTTTTGCTCCAGACATTTTTTTTTGCATAAACAGGAAAGCTTTTGTACGAAAAACTTTTGCTTTCTTCTTTGTCTTAAAACTTGTATTAATGAAACATTGTCACTTAAACATACACACAAATACACATGTATACACACACCTGTATGCATAGATATGGAGAGAAGTATCTCTCCATGCAGGAGTTTATCAGGACAACCTAGCATAAGGATACTTTCTTCTTACAACAAATACTCCAGTTGACAACTACAGAATTAATTTTTATTTCTCATTCTCAGATATTATGCGCTTGAGGGATCGCTCTTTCAGATGATACTAGTTTCGACCAGGTCCGATTTAGCTGACGAAAGTTTTTAGCAGATATATGAACACACGCATAAACACACAAACAGACGTTTAAGATTTCCGGTTTCTAAAAATTCGATGTCGGTAATGGTAAACACAAAAACTGACGTTTGAGACTTCCGGTTTTTAAAAAGATCGATGTCGGTAATAATTCAAAATGAATTAAATTAAATATATTATCAATATGAATCAACTTTAAATAACAATTTAAAATAGAAACAATTAAAATTATTTTCTCACTATAAACAGTAACTAACAGCTATTTAGTAAAATCGATTTCCGAAATGTAATATGCCAACGAGGTTAGTAGTACTAGAGATACACTCTCTCAATAGGCCGTTACATTGGTAAACTACATTGCTTTTTTCTAACAAGTTATTAGAAAAAACTAATGTAGTTTGCCAATTTAACGGCTCATAGGGAGAGTGTATCTCTAATACTACAAACACGTTGTTGCGAAGACAAACTCTCCAACTCTCTGACTCTCGCTCAATATCAAAACATTTGGGAAAACATGGCTGCCATCATTCTGAATTCTGAAGAATCATGGTTGAAAATATTAAGGTCTTACAAAGCAAAAAAGCATTAATAGATTAAAAATACTTGAAGCATTATATATTAACATAAAGAAGCCTCAGATAAATAGTGTTAATTATGAGTGCAGTCAAAATATTCTCAAATGCCTAGGGCAGTAAATTTTAAATTTTCAATATATACGAGGGGCTTGCAATGCCCCTGTCCCACTTCCCATAGGAGTAGAGCAACGAAAATTGGCACAGTTATTAGTCTTTCTCTACATAGGAACCACCCAGAGTTATGCATTTCTCCCATCGTTTCATGCAGCTCTGGAGACCGTTTTTATAGAACAGCCCTCCGACGTGACTTCAGAAATCAAGGCTGCATCATTTGGGAAACGCTTTCCTTTAAAAAACAACTTCATGGCTGGGAAGAGGTGAAAGTCAGAGGGTGCGAGGTCAGGAGAGTAGGGAGGATGGGGAAGGATTTCATAACCACACGCTCATACTTCTGATCTGGTGACATGCGAGTTGTGGACCGGAGCGTTGTCCGGCAGGAGGAGGATACCTTTGCTGATCTTGCTCCGCCTTTTGATTTTGATAGCTTCCCTTAATTTCCTCAAAAGTGAAGCATAATAGGCTCCTGTAACTGTGGTACCCTTTTCCAGGAAATCTGTCATCACTACTCCGTCCTGGTCCCAGAAGACTGTGAGCATGACCTTGCCAGCGGAAGGCTGCACCCTTGCCTTCTTTGGAGGTGGTGAGTCCAAGTGCTTCCACTTTGGTCTCTGGATCATAGTGATGGATCCAGGTTTCATCCTGTGTAATCAGTCTTTTGAAAAACTTTGACTCATCTTCTTGGCACATCTCCAAATTCATCCTCAAGCACTCGACACGTTCTCGCTTCTGGAATGGTGTGAGCAACCTGGGAATCCATCTGGCAGACACCTTATGCATATGCAAATGGCCATCAATGATAGTTTCCACAGACCCTGTACTAATCTTGACATCTTGGGCTATTTGGGGAATAGTAATGTGCCGATCCTCCAAAAAGCAGCCTCAACTTGACGGACAGATGCCTCATCCTCATCAATGGCAGAAGGGGGGCGCCCAGGTCTGGGAGTTGTTTCCATAGACTTCCGGCCATGTTTGAATTCACGATACCAGCGTTTTACAAGATCATATGATGCAGCATTATAACCATAAGTTTCTTTCATTTCATTAAAAGTCTCCTGTGGTGTGCATCCTTTCAAATACAAATCCCGGATCAGTGCTCGACATTCAACAGGCTCCATTTCACCCCTGACTCAGTTCAAACACCTGTAAAGCAGAAACCACAATTAGTTCAGAGCTGTAATTTGCCACATAACCTGTAAAGAGATATAAATGATTGCACATGAAAAATTGCAGCTAGATCAGACAACTGGAAGTGGGTCAGAGGCATTTATTGCATGCCCCTCGTATATATGCATACAAAAAAGAAAAATTGTCCGCCCACCTAACTCGTAATTAGCCACCACGCGACTGTGACAAATATATATATATATATATGTTCTTAATATGTGTTCTTAATTATATATATATATATATATATATATATATATATATATATATATATATATAATTAAGAACACAATTTTTATAATGCAATATGCCTGAGGATGATGGATGTATTCCTATTGAAAGCACTCGCTAAAGAAACTTATGGGTCTAACCTAAACAATTTTGAGAAAAACACAAAAAATTATTTGGAGATTGGAGAAAATAAAAAAGACAATATATATGTATATAGATATGCATTTTTTTTTTTTTTACATGGAGGTCACTACTTATCAAGGCCCGGAAGCCACTCGGGTATAAAGGTTATTGCGTGTACAGTAATCAATGGGATAGTATCGTAGTAATCGTTAGTATTGCAGATTTGATAAAATGTCTTACTTAAGGGGGCGGTTCATCAGAAATTTGTTTATGTTGTACTTGAAGACATCCAAGTTGTAGTCAGGTGGGAAAGAGGCAAACGGAAGAGAGTTCCACAGGCGTGCAGTTCTAAGAAAGGAGCTTTGTTCATGGAATCTACGTTTTGATTTAGGCACAAATAAAGAGTGGGGAAAATTATTGACAGTGGTTTCGGCTAGATGGGTGTTTTTCGTGAAATATTGGCGGGGGGGGGGACAGAGATTGGAGCTCAGATGAGCACTTGCCATGGAAATAACGATAAAACAGAGACATGCTTGCAACGTCTCTTCTGTGGGAGAGTGGTTACAGGGAAGAGAAAAGGGCATTCCCCACTAAGCCACAAAGTCTATTTTATACTCTGTCAAAGCAGGATAGGCTGTTTTTAGTAGCTCCTGCCCAGAGGTGGCAGCAGTACTCCGTCCTTGGACCTACTTGGCTAGATAGAGAATTGCATCAGTAGTAAGATTTTTTCTGGAGCAGTAGAAGGATCCCACCATTTTCCCAGTGACCTTGACAACAGACTTGATGTACGTGTTCCATTTCAGATCAGAAGTAAAGGTCAAACCCAGAAGCTTATCAAAACATGGAGCCTCCCCTAGACGAGAGCCATTCATTTCAATTGATGCCAGATGGGGATCAGAGCATTGATGATGTAAAGATAGGAGCTTGGTTATAGATGCATTAAAAGTAATCAGCCACCTCTTCCCCCACTGTACCAGGCGTTCAAGATCAGAGGAGAGAGAATCAGAAAGAACATTATCATTTACGGCCTTTGATGTGTTGCCATAGATGGTCGTGTCATCAGCATAGAAGTCAACGAATGATTTAAGTATGTGTTTTAAGAGATCATTGATGTAGATCAGGAAGAGAGTTGGACCCAGTATGGACCCCTGAGGGACTCCAGCATTAATACTGTGGGCCTCTGATTTCTGCCCATCAACCACTACTCTTATGAGCCTATCAAAGAGAAATGATTTAATGATTGAGAAAACATTTCCAGTTATACCGTAGCTGAAAATCTTGCGAAGTAGGCCTTCGATATGTCAAGAGCAATTGCCCTAGAAAGGAAGCCTTTGTCAAGAGATTTACTAATCCTATGAGATATAACTGTTAACACATCTGCTGTAGATCTCTGTACTGAGAGGGAGATGACTTATCACCTGAATTCTTAAATACAGGGCATACTGATGAAGTTTTCTAGGGTGTTGGAAAGCACTTCTCCTTAAGGCAATGCTTAAACAGTTTTGTAAGTATGGGGGCAAGTTCTGGTTGAAGCTTTTTCAACACTATAATTGGAATGCCATTAGGGCTAGTTGCTTTACTGGAATTAAGGTTCTTGATTAGCTTGGCGACCTCATGCACAGATATTTGTATGTTGCATAGCATGTTGTCTGTTATAGGAGGAAATATGGGGAGTTGATGGCCTTCATCGCATAGGGTAGAATTAGCTGCAACGTTTTTGGCAAATAGTTTGGCCTTGTCTGATGCTGACGAGATGACCTCAGGTCCATTGATGATAGTTGGGATAGAACGCACGCTTCTGTTTAGGATCCTATTTGTTATTTGCCAAAATTAGTGGGAACCAAGCTGCTGCTCAGCTACTTTGGATTTAACGAATTGCGCGTATAGAAATAGTGATTTCTGTGCGCGATGGCAGTAGCACATTCTGGGGAGAACCCTGGCTGGCTGTTAGGTTTCTGTTGGAATTTTTGGGATGGTATGAATCGGTCAATGCCTACAATTAATCATTCGATCAGGTCTGATACTATAGAGGACACATCCTTTTTAAACATGGAATGCAGGGGTAGATCAGATATGAATGTGCAGAAGCTATCCCAGTCAGCCATAGAGTATTGATATACAGTACGGTGGAGAGGTATGTCTGAGGACTTATTACATTTCATTTTATCTTAACTGATACAACGGAGTGGTCGGAGGATCCCAAAGGAGGTAGAACGGAACATGAACATAGCTCAGGAGAAGGGCACATGGGTGGGTTTGTGAACAATCTGGGTGAGGTCATAGGCAATGGCAAAATCATGACAGAACCTCCCCTCATCATCTATCTTATTTGAGTGGGTCCGCCATTCCACATTATGGACATTTAAGTCACCGCAGATGTGAATGTTAGCCGAAGGATGAGCAGATAGTATGTATATATATGTATAGATATGTATAAATATCTATATATATGTATGTATATATATGTATATATATGTGTGTATATTTATATATATGTATGTGTATATATGTGTATATTTATATATATGTATGTATATATGTGTATATTTATATATATGTATATATATGTGCATATGTCTATATATATATACATATGTATATATGTATATGTCTATATGTGTATGTATATATATATATGTGTATATGTCTGCGTATATGTGTATATATCTATATATGTACGTAAAGTAAAATAAAATCTCTTTCTGTAAACATAGGTCCAAATTTAATTATGGCAATTTTGAAATTACATAGTTATTACTTTTACCTTTTATATAGATATATAATTTTTCTTCAACTTTATCTTTTTTTTTCTACATACTTCTTAATAATTTATAATTTAATAATCCTTTATTTTAATTCTTTATTTCTTCTTTGCATGACCGGTTTTTTTATCTGCAATTACTGATTTATTCTTTAAACTTTCTTATCTATCTAATATATCAATCTACCCACACTTTCATATCTTGTATGTATATTTACTTATATTTTACGATATGCATTTACTTACTTTCTTTCTTGCTTTTTCCTGAATTTGCAGATACCGGCCATCCTCTCCCCTTAAATAATTTTTATTTTTTTATTTTTTTATATTTTATATTTTATTTTTTATTTATTATTATTTATTTATTATTTATTATTTTCTATTTATTTATTAATTGATTTATTTATTTTCTATTTAGTGTCTTCTAACAACTTTTGCTGACATTTTTTTAAGTGATGACCTGTACATTTCAGTTGACCTATATTATTTTGCCCTATATATATTTTTTCGTGCCCTTTAACATTTCCTGTCTGGGTCATTTTGACATTTGTTTTTCTATTTTATATTTAATTTTATCACTATTTAATTTTTTTTTCTTCTTCTTCTTCCCTGAT
This sequence comes from Euprymna scolopes, assembly GCF_053919585.1. NCBI lineage: Eukaryota > Metazoa > Mollusca > Cephalopoda > Sepiida > Sepiolidae > Euprymna > Euprymna scolopes. The sequence goes on from NC_136492.1 coordinate 105,312,363, forward strand.
CTTTCTTATTTATAATTATGTCTTAGCAGTAGAGTGAAAAGCATATCTTATTTTTCTTTTATTAATATTATTGGAATTTTTTCCCTTTTTTCCCTTGTACACATTTTTGTGAATTATTCCATGGATTTCTGCCTTTGGATTATTTTGGACCATCTTCCAATTACGGGATTTCCTTGGATTTTACTTGTGCAAATGGAAATTCAATTAACTTTCTTGAAGTTATATATTTGGCTTTTACCGTCACTGGATTATTTATCTTCCACCAGACTATCCATTCATGTGTAATCACATTTTTCTTCACCATATTCCCTCTGCTTCACTTTTTTGTTATCAAGTAAGATCTTTGACTTACTTGTTGTTTCATTAAATACTTCTGCATGCAAAATCCGATTCTGCATTTTGCTAATTCCTACCCTCTGATGAGAAGGAAAGTATTTCTTCGAAACTCCGCGGATTAAGGACAATCCATTTATCTAGTGTTTCCTTTTCAGATTAAATATGTTTTTAACTCTTTTTCAACGTGTTTTTTAACATGTTTTATTAACTGTTTGCTCGTATATATCTATGTATATATATATATATATATATATATATATATATATATATATATATATATATGTGTGTATGTGTGTGTGTGTGTGTATATATTTGTGGATATATATATGTGTATATGTCTATATATGTATGTATATATATGTGTGTATATGTCTATATATATGTGTGTGTGTGTGTGTGTATATGTCTATATTTTGTTTTGGCAACCTACAATCTGTCATTCGAACAAGTGGCCCACCCAACGCATGTAAGATCTGATTACAAGGGTCTCAACACTAGAGCAACATGCTCTCACATGGACTTCAGTATCGGGTACTTGTACTTGCAAATCCACATCGATAAGTGGCGAAAGCTTTTACGTGAAAGTTGTGATGCTCTAGAGAAAAGAAAGCAGGCCCACAGCAATCTGAAGTGAGAGCTTCACAAAGGTTTAATTGACGGTCTTAACCATGACACATAGAGCTGAAAATGTGAACGAGTGCTTTTGTCAAAAGCTGGCTACGTCAACCACCTTAAGTCGCACAAAACTCTGTTAGTCCAAACCAAACGATCTGTTTAGCATGCAGCAAAGTTTGCAAGTCTACTGCTGGTCTGATAAGACATGTGATTGTTCATAAGAATGCCCTTCAACCTCCAGAGGAAGTCAACTCGATGGAAATTGCTCAATTTGTATGTCACATCTGATTCAAGATGTCCAAATCTGCGGCGAGAGTGCAGAGTCATCTGAGATGGCATGGACGACAAGATTGGGAGAACTCAATGTGACGGCGATCATCTAGAAAGATGCAGCAATCATCATATGTCTATATAAATATGTATATGTACATATATATGTATACATATGTGTATATATAAGTATGTGTATATATATGTATGTATATATATGTATATATATATGCATGTATATATATGTATGTGTGTATATATGTATGTATATATGTGTATATGCATATATATATGTATGTATACATGTATATATATGTATGTACATATGTATATCTATATGCATGTATGTATATATGTATATATATATATATGTATGTATATATATATATATGTATGTGTATATATATATATATATATATATATATATATATATATATCCACCGAATATATGTCAGCCTATGTCACCATAACATATATTGAGCGAGTTTCTAACAGTATTTCGTCTAGTTTTTTTATTTTAAACTCCTTTTCTCAAACTTACTGTGTCAAAGAGAGAGTCGGGCGCCATTTTTAATTTTCCAATAAATCGGTAAATACTGTATGTTTTTCGAGCTGAATAAACATGTTACATTAAATAAAAACACTTAAAACATATCCAGGTAGAAAAGTAACTTATCTTGCCTTTGATAACCTTTATTTGTTATATATTTGTTTTTTGTTTTTTTGACAACTTTTTCGAATCTATGTGTACAGTAATACAAACCCGATTCATCTTTATTGTTAAATAAAACTTTGTTATAAATGTTAAAGTTCGTTTGTTTATTATGCAGAATGACACTTTTATTATTGTCGCTTTTGGTGAGATTTTAGTGATTTTTATCCATGTGCATGTTGCTGATATGACGTTAGCATTGATAAGGATCGGCCATTCCTCGTTACCAACCATTACGCTCACTCGCCTTATATAAGATATTTGTACAAAAGAAGACCTTTATTCCAGATCTTGTTAAATGATTTGGATATGTAAAAGTCTACAACTCTAGTTTCTCCCGCCTTGTCCAGTTTATACGTTCAGAGATATTCACTAAGATGTTCTAGTCTAAATCCATACTATCAGAAGAAAATTTAGCATTTATGAGGTGGTGTATACTAGCGTTTGCTTGATTAATGACTCAAAGATTTTAGCAAAGACAGGAAGGAGAATAATAGTGGAGTGAGTCAATTCTTTCACCAGAATTCTTGAATCTGGAAAGAATGGGAGCTGAATCAGCATTGCATTTCTTTTCTCCCTTTTTTTTTTACAATAATCAATGGGATAATATCGCAGTAATCGTTAATAATGGAGATTTGATAAAGCGTCTTACTTAAGGGGGTGGTTTATCAAGAGTTTGTTTATGTTGGACTTGAAGACATCCAAGTTGTAGTCAGTTGGGAAACAGGCAAACAGAAAAGAGTTCCACAGGTGTGTAGTTCTAAGAAAGAAGCTTTGTTCATGGAATCTACGTTTTATTTTAGGCGATAAAGAGTGGAGGAAATTAATGACAGTGGTTTCAGCAAGACGGGTGTTTTTTGTGAAAGATTGGCGAGGGGGGGCAGAGATTGTAGCTCAGACGAGCACTTACCATGGAAATAACGATAAAACAAAGACAGGCTCGCAACGTCTCTTCTGTGGGAGAGAGGTTACAGGAAAGAGAAAAGGGCACCCCCCCCATCAAGCTACAAAGTCTATTTTGTACTCTGTCAAGGCAGGATAAGCTGTTTTTAGCAGCTACTGCCCAGATGTGGCAGCAGTATAGCAGGGATAAGTTCAGGCCTGTAACATAATGCTATATATTACATATTTCCTTCTCATTTCTGTAGATAGTTGTGTTGGAGCATTGACAATGACATTGGTTTTTAACAGTCAGTGATGAATGAAATCCAAGGTTCAAGGTTTGAATTATGCAGTCTACCGATCAGCCACACTGATGAGTCTAAATGAAAACGAAACAAGCTTGGGTATGGATATAAATGTATGTGGGGGGGAGCACGAAAATGTATGCATAGCTGCATGTGTACTAGGCACATCTGTGATTCACTGAGTCATAATCACTAGTTATTCTACATCAATATCATTTGAAAATTCATACATTGTGACATTCTTTTTGTATATATAAAAATAAAATTACTATTATTATTATTTTACTCACTAGGAGTTCTCATCAGAGATTACTTACTGATAGCAACTAGTGATGTTTTATGGATTTTGGATGACAGCAAGTCTCCCTAGATTTCCAGTACTTTTCACCTCTTTCAATAACCATTTCAAAAGACTTTGTGTTATATTGTTGTTCTTTAGCTATGATCACATAATAGTATCTGTGTTGTGGTGGTCAGTTCCAAGGGTTAGAACGATTATTATGATTAATTGTTAAATTATTTAGATTAAAAGGATATTCAGAAAAATGTTTTAAAAGAAAAGAATGTTAGTTAAAATATTTATGTTAAATATTTAACTGACATTTAACTAATGTTTATGTTAAATAGTTAACTGGGGAATTTTGGCTTAAGGAAAAATTATATGAATAGAGGAAAAGCATAAACGAAGCTAGTTTTGGTTTAGTAAACAACGATATGGCTTATGTGACACACAAGATTGTCCTCTGGCTGACGTAATAGATATGCAAGCCAGGAGAAATCAGAATTAGATGTAGTCTGTAACAGGAAGTTGAAAAGACAAGTTGTGTAGTTAGCTAGCTACTGAGTTAGTTAGCAGACAGGAGTTGTCTCTGTGGTCTGATAGAAGCATCTACGGACCAACTAAGGATGATGTAAGGGAGAAAATTAAGAACTGCAAACTCCGAGACGTGGAACATTTGTAAATAAAGATCTGGAAATGATAACTCGGCGTTTTGGGTGTTCCATTCGAAAGAAGATGCTTTCATTTCAGGTACCTTCCGCCAGGGGAGAGGGAGACAATGAATAATGTATATGACCTGTCGGGTGTCAAGCAGATAAGGGTGCTTCGTCATTGTTAAAGATTGTCCATTTATTGCCCTGTTTATTGTTGTCGTGAATATGTAAAAGCACCCACATACACATAGAAAGACTATTAAATGTACACATGACCGATCGACACGTACAGACACCCCATACACAATGGATAGACGATACACGAGCATCGATTACAGACACATGTATACCTTATATATATTAGACATACATAGACACAGTTATATAATCCCAAAATATATTTGCACTGTTGTAATACCGCATGCTATTTGTCTTCTCAGGATTTGAGGTGGCAATAAGCCTACCAAGGCCCCTGTACTCATCACACTCTTCCTGTAACCCAGAAATATGGGTATTTTGATGCATAACCTAATTATTTCAAGGACAATTTGTCTGAGTCACAAAGACACAAACTTTTTTTACTTCTGCTTCGATTGTATTTTTTTACTTCGGTTGTATTTTTTTAAATTAAGTCATTACTAAATTTTTAACCAGCCATGGAAAAATTTGTTACACTAGTTCTGCTATCCCTAAGTCAAAAAACTTTAACAATTTGAAATAATCTTTCTTCCTCGACTGCTTGCAAACGGGATCTTTCTACAGACTTGGATTGCACACACATTTTAAATTTTTAACTTGGATCTATTTGTCAACATTCTAAATCCGACTTCTTATGATCATTTCATCTTGAAAATATCCTTTCATCTGGATTTTTAATCTTTACTCTTTAATTCACCTTTTTCCTTTTTCATTTCTTTCCCCCATTTCATGAACTCTTTGCACTAAAACATTTATTGCATATATGACTAGTTTTCATATAATTCTGTTTCAATTTATGCTAATACCAGCAAATTCATATTTTATTTGCTATAATATTCATTTGCTAAAACCTTTCCTCTGATGAGAAGTATGCATGTCTTTGAAACTCCATGGATTAAAGAAATCTTAATATTTCTTATTTGAGTATCCTGTCGAACGAAAAATTATTCTAAAGTATAATTTACAGTCTTAAATTGTTTTCTTCTATGACAAGCTCTATTTCCTATTTTGGTTGTATTGAGCTTTTTTTATTTGGTTGGGATTACTATATGAATATAAATATTTTTATTTGCTGTAAGTTTACAGAAGCTTTTGACTTGTAAACATAATTTTTACTCCTTTATATATATATACTAGCAAAGATACCCGTGCTTCGCACGGAGCTTTATTGCGCACTCGGGTACCAAAATCTGTGGGCACCTTTCCAGTAAGTTGATGTTGTAAGAGCAACGATTGCATAAGGTGATTAACATTTTAACTACCTCTTGTAGTGACTGAAATTCAATCAGGAACTTCACAAAACATTTTCATCAAAAAAGAAGGTTACTTGATGTTACATAGTAAATTTTTCATTGAAGTAATTTTCAACTCTTGCTTAAATTTTATCTTGCACATTCAATACTAAAAACTTACCACAATCAGATCATGTCAGTTTTTCCTCATATCCATTTCTCGAACTTTTCACTGAAGAGCCTCAGGGTAAACTACATTTCTGCTGCTTTGATTTGGAGCCAGAATGTAGAGTTTTTCTGAACTTCCTGTCCGGCTGATGAAGACGTAGAACATACCGTGACTGAAGCAGTCTGATGTCAAGTCTACGCCAATGGTGTTAAATGTTTGACCTTGACTTTTGTTTATGCTCATTGCAAAACACACCTTCACAGAAAATTGGAGTCTCCGGAATTTAAATGGAAATTCTGAGTCCGATGGAACTAAGGGGATCCTTGGCAGTAGAACGGTTTCGCCTTTGTAGGGACCACAGGAAATGGTGGCCTCAAGTACATTGGTGTGCAATCTGGTGATAACACATCTGGTTCCGTTTGTTGTTTTTGGCGGTTCCAAGGATCGAAGAATCATGATTGGCGATCCAATTTTGAGATTTAAAATGTGTGGAGGCATTCCAGATATCTCCAAAGAGTTTAAAAACTCCACAGGGTAGTGAACAGCTTCATATTCATTAGTAGCCGAATCAACTGACTTGTATTGCTTTGTGTCTCCTGGAAATTCATCCATTATTGAATTGTTCAAATGATTCACATTGCTGTTTAATGGCGAAATAATAGCCCTCTCAGCAAGCCAATCCGGTCATTTTCCATTGTTTTGCAGGTCTGGGTACACTTTGTCTTTCAGTTGCTTCTGATTACCGACACATTTACCAAGCGCAGTTGGAATCTTAATTGTGTCAGGTGAAGAAGTGATAGGAAACTGACCATTACCGATTTGGAGAAGCAATTTTGAGAAGTCTGCTGCAGCTGTGTTATCAGAGATATAGGCTCTCATATTAGTAGTCAGTCTCTTCACTATAACGTGCCTCCAGAGATAGGATTGTTTCAAACTTGCATTGACAATATTAGCCCTTGTGCCATTTTTAACCACTGGGAGGATTTGACGGAAATCACCGCAAAATAAGGTTGGAATGCCACCCATGGGATTCTTGTTTCCTGTGATGTCTTGCAGTGTTCGGTCAATTGCTTCATAAGCACTCTTGTGCGTCATTGGGGCTTCGTCTACAATGATTGCAGAGGTGTCTCTAATTACATTTGCCAAGGCTGAGTTACCAGTAATTTTGCAAACTGGCTGATCCATTCGATGAGTATCCAAGGGTACTTTAAAAGTGCTGTGAAGAGTGCGGCCACCTTGTAGTAGAGTAGCAGCAATGCCACTGGATGCTGTTGCAAGCACAATCTTTCTCATGGATCTAATCTTTGCAAGGATCAAATTGATTACAAAAGTCTTGCCCGTACCACCTGGAGCATCAAGAAACATCATGTTTTTGTTCATTTCACCTTGTGCTTCCAACATTGCCATGAATGAATTGTAAACTTCTCTTTGAGAATCGGTCAGTTTTTCTTGCATATTTTCTGCTTGTAGGGAAAGTTCTTCAAGATTATAAGTAACTTCACGTTGATACTCTCTCGCGAGTCTTTCATCTCTCCCTTGCGTTGGTGCAGGTAATCCATAGCTTGCCAATGGTTGACCGCACATAACGAGAACTTTTTCTTCAATTAGACAAAGAGTTTTATTGTAGATGTCCTCATTAAAATCTGCTTCTGGATTGTTAACTTCTTGCCTGTATCTGTGAAGAATGTCTTCAGATATTACATCACGAAAAGCCATCCAGATCTCAAGAGGATTGCTTGGCTCACAGGCTGTTAAAATTATCACAAATAGGCTTCGCAAATTTGAAGGTGATTGAGTGGCACTTGCCTCTCCTACTGCTTGATGCAAGTGATGGTCATTTTCTAGAAGGCCTCGAGCAAGGCACGCTGCTCTGTATGTTTCAAACACCTGACCATTGTATGCTCGCAAATCTTGAAATGAAGTTGGACCAGCAACCTCATTGAGCAACAGGCGTAAGAAATAACACTCCCCTGCTTTTGGACTAATCGTGTAGATTCTCCCAATGCATGGTGCCTTCCATACATCATCATTTTCAGTACCTTCAACTTGTACCCCACGCATTCTTCTCATCCATTTCTTTGTCGATTTGTTCCAAGTGTAAAACTCAGGGACTTCTACGTATTTGAGACCCCTTGCAAAGTCATCCTCATGGCAGAGTTGAAAAAATGCTGTCAAAGTTGTGGCAGGTGGTGGACCTTGGGCTCGTTCCAGAGCAGTATCAGCTGAGAACATGACATGCTGCCCATTTTCAAGATGAACAGAAAGTTGTACAATTGGGGGGAAATGTTCATGGATGGGATGTTCCAATATCCTCCAGGCCGCCTCTGAACTGCCGACATACCTTGCATTCTGGAACTGCTGGATCTCATCCACAATGTGACTTTGTACTTGGCCTTGTTGGTTAGCTGCTCCATCAGTTCTTTGTAGTTCAAACACTGCTTGATCACATCCTTTATTCACGTATTTGAGGACATATTTGATGCTTTGGATCGAGCTGCAAATTTCTACGTTAATGTGAGCGTTGAACTGCTGAAGGAGGACCTTGTTGTACGGAACAATCCACTGGTTTGTTATTTCTTGATTAACATACCGACCATTTCTCTTCATCCTTATTGTACCAGTCTGGCCTCCATCTTCTGGTTTTCTTCGCCTGTACTTGGGGTAAGAGTCTTGGCCTTGCTCGGTACACTGAAGAAATTCTTTTGGGTATTTTTTGGAACATTTGTTGTCAATCATACATGGACAATTTGGATTAAATGGTCCACAAGGTCCATGCACCATATGTGCCATCACTTTAGCATGAAGATTAGGATCTTCCTCTTTGTTAGGGATCTCTGCAGATATGCAGAGATCCATTTTTTCTGGTAGAAGTTTGTCCTCTGGGGCCTGCCAGGTGAGGATGTGTGCATGCGGCAGTCCTCTTTTTTGATATTCAATACTGTACAGGAAAGCCCTCAACCTGCCAAATCCTCCCTTTTTAATAAATTCAAGTAACTTTTTTAGCTTCTGCCTGAAAACCCTGGCAACAATATCTGGACGATCCTGAGGGTCTTGCCCTTGAAGACAATTTTCTGTAATTTCTGTCCACTTTGGATTTGTTGTGAACGTGATGAAGAGGTCGGCTCGGCCCATTCGCCGAACATATGCCATGGCATCACTTTGACGCTCAAACATGTATCGAGGGCCTCCTGTATAAGTTGCCGGAAGTACAACTCGTTGACCAAACTGTTCTGGATTCCCATCCTCCCTAAGAATTGAATCTCTCAAGTTGCTATAATTGTCAGCTCTCAGGGTCTGTTGCTCACGCCTCAGGAACTGTAAACGTTCTGTTTCAATCTTGCAGTACACATCCACCAGCCATTGTTGAAATAGCCTTCGGTACCAGAGAAAATAGTTTCCAGGCCGAGTCATTAAATGGTACGAATAAAATTGCTGTTGGGTAACTTTTCGCCCATTGGATGCCTTCATGTAGATGTTGTAAGATGGAGAACCATAGGGGTACATTAACGGGTACATTAAAGTATCGTAGAGGGGATGTAGTTCGGAGATCCATTTTAATGTATCATTTCTAAAACGCAAGACAATATCCCGGTTAGCTGTTGGTTCATTCTCCATTAATATTCCAATCTCATACGTTGTTGTTGGAGCATTGAATCGCCGTGGATGCTCTTCTTGCGGCCTTCGGTCTTCCCTTATGACAACTTTATGTTCTACCAAGTGTTCTTCTTCAATCCTCTCCTTTGTTGTTTTCAGCTGACAAATTAAGCTGTTGTTCTCATGTAAAAATTCAGTCAGACTTTGGAGAATGTCTCTATTGAGTCTACTGTCACGTCCCCGATTATGTAGTTCCTCTTCCAGACTATCCAAGAAGTAGACTTGAATAAACTTTGCTGTTTCATCTTCAGGTGGTAAAAGACTCCCAATCTGGTGGCAAACCTGGCCTCGAATTCTAAAAGAAGGATTCCACCCATGTACTGCCGCAATTTTGTGACCAAATGATGTCATTGCAAAACAATTGTTATAACTGCGTAGATTTTGCAGAAAATCTTTAGAGATGGGACCATTGCCGGAGAGCAAATCTTGAAGCAACTGAGGCAGTGGTGGAAAGCTATCAAGCACAACTTTGCCAGAAGAAGAACAACAACCAGGGGTTTCTCCTTTAAATTTTACAGCTGAGCAATGTTGACATACTTTGTCCATTTTTCCTATATCAGCTGTAGTGAGAGAGTCATTTTTGTTGTAGAGCAATCCTTTTCTATTGCAGTGTTCTATTTCATGGTGTCTCAAAGCAGTCATTCGTTGTCTAGCTGCCTCGTTTTCTGTCAATTGCTGGGGCAAAGTCATACTCTCTCTCCATGCAGCCTCTCGTTGCCCTTGGTATAGGCGAAAGCTTCGTTGGGTTTCCGATTCATTCTGATGTCGTTGAGCCACTCTCAACTGACCTTGTGTACGTCTACTTACCTCATATAATTCATTCGATCGTAATATTGCTTCTCTTTCCAGTGCATATCTTTGCCTTTCTTGAATTTCATCTTGTGATGAATTTAACCGCCTTACAGCATGTCTAGTTCTGTCAGCTTCACGTTGGGTTTCTCTTTCCAAATCTGACAGTCTTGCTCTCCTTTCTCTTTGACGTATCCTGTTAAGTTCTAGACGTCTTTCTCTATCTGAATTGTTTTCATTGGAGCGAATTGCAGCAACTCTTAGTCTATTAGCTTCCAATCTTTCCATTCTTTCTTCCTCACTTTCGTTTCTACTTCGTTTGGGTGGCATAATTTCGGTTTTAAACGGAATTGTTTAACGATATTAATGATTGTAAATTAATTAAGCGTAAAGGAAATGTATACTAACTGAAATGGACGAACTATAAATAATATTTCTGAATAGTACAATTATAAACAATTATATTGTACCTATTTACTATGCCTCCCCACGGGACAGAGTTAGACACCAGGGTCGTTTTTTAACGTGGAGAAAAGGTATAAAAATAAAAATTGTCTCAGTCGTGAAGGATTTCTCCTCCACCGAAAGAGAACAAGAAAATGAAGTGCAGCATCTGAAGAACAGATACTACACTTTGATCTTGACCAAAAGGAATGAATAAAAGCGACCTACGTGTGACTCATTACTTCCGGGTGTAAACGTCACAGTCTAAAAGTAATAATTAAAAAAAAAAGTAAATGTAAAATAAATGTAATACCAACTTAGGTTAACTAAGTAAACAGTACAATTAAAACAGTTCTATTAAAACAAATAATTACTAAGATCTAGGTAATTGTTAGTCTCATTGTTATGGTTTTAAAGAAAAAATGTGTAAAAAAAAGTTCTGCTTTTGTGAGTACGTGTATTTCTTTTAAATTACATAACCTTTTTATTTTATTATTTTAAATTTATATATTTTGTTAGTAAACTGGAAGAAATTCAGTTGAATAAAACCTTGTTCGTGTTCTTTACGTTAAACTCATATTTTTATAAAAGGTTCATCCGGTTTAAAGAAAGCACTAAGTTTAAATAAGACTGGAAATAACTAATTCAATATATAAATAGAAAAATGAAATAAATATAAGCTTTAAGTCTTAAGATAGTAATAATCAAAATGTAATAAATTATTTGTAGTTCAAATCTATGATAAGACAGGCTTTCGAAATAGGCTCGACCAGAAAGATTAAATTGGAACGAAATTATAATCTCCGTGCCATTTTCAAAACAACTCCACAAAAGTAACGGTATCCTGCAGTTGGTTAAATGACAATGGTTGTAAGAAAAATGTAAAAGAAAATGCGCTTATCTGTTTATTTTGACCTGTTTTATTTAATTAAAAAAACATTGGCTATAACTGGAAGAGAGCGTTATGTTTTGGGGGTTGTTTAAAAAATAGAATGGAAATAAAGTTAGTTCCGTTTTAATTGTCTTTAATTGCGGCAAGCGCTAACAAAATCGAAAAATCACTGTTTACATTCGAAATGTTAACTTTTATAGGTTTACAGGTTTGCTGACAAGGCTGGGGGTGTTTAATACAATTATTTTACTAAATTGACTTTTTTCATTTAAAAATAAAATTATTTCTTTTTTAATAAAGTTTTATTTTAAAATATTTGTTTTTGTTTATTTATATAAAATTACGATAGTTGAATTGTATTCTTTCAATTATATTGGCAAGTAAAATATAAAATATTAAAACGGAACGAAATTGAAATTTCCATTACATTTTCAATACAATCCCAAAACATAAAGCTTTCCTCGTCAATGAATTGTTTTGATAATATACGTAAAGTGAAATAAATCGAATATAAAATTAAATGAAAATATATTAAATAATTAAATGTTAAATAGATTTTGTAAATAGTACAGTTGAAATGATTAGAATATTTCCAATATGTAATAAGGTCGAGGTAATTAGTTAAAGAGATTTAATATAATGTGATATGCAAATGAGCATAAGTCATTCGATATGGGGGTGGTTTGTAGACTAGTATATAAAGAAATTAGGCACAGATTCTTATGTCTCCTATAACAGAAACATCCTAAAATGGGTTCTAATGTTTCTCTACCAGGAGAGATCTACTCTCTTACCTCCTTTATATTTCGTTGATGATGGGGAGCTGTACACACAGACAGAAACACACGAACCCTATTACTTTATAAAAATATAGATATATATATATATATATATATATATATATATATATATATATATACTAGCAGAAGTACCCATCGTTGACTGGGTTCAAAAACAGCCTACAGAAAATGGACTGCGATTGATGAAAGTATGATAGGTTATGAAAAGGAGGGGGCTGTAAAGAGATAGGTTTTGATAATCAAAAATTTGACCCTAAGCAAAATATGATGAAAGTAAAGGTAATTTTCGCGAAAAATATATTTTTTTATATCAGCTTTGTTTCCATTCCAACAAAATGATGTTTCCTTACAAAGAGAAAATGTTATATATATATAATAATAGAAATATACAAGAAATAAATGTTACTATAGTCAATAAAAGTTACTTTTACAGTAGAAAAGTTCATTGGTTTGTATTTTTAAGTAGTTTGTAAAAATTTTTTTTTTTAATTCACGAACCGGTTTAAATAAAAAATCAAAATGGCAGCGACTTTGAAATGGAGAGCCCCATTTTCAATTTGAAGGAGAGGCACCTGAGCATTCTTTGTTAACAATTTAAGAGAGTTCTTTCAACGTAAGGAATATTTATAAACATATTTTAATGTTTTCCGTTATTTTGTGCTTGAGGAATATTCGATTATGGCATGTGTAGTTTATATAAAAATTAATTTAAGTAGTTATCGCCTCAAATTTTGTTTTAATTTCGGTTCGTTGAAATTATTTCAAGTAAAGAGCATTAAAAACTATTTCAAAACAAAACAAAAAACATGAACTGAACTTTTATTGACTATGGTAACATTTATTTCTTGTATATTTATTTTTTCGGGTAGTCGTTTGTTGGCTTTTCTGCTAAACACTCTTACTAAATAATATCGACGAAATATCGAAAAACAAAGAAACAAAAACAGTTTGGAAAAATAATGAAGCTTTACTTACTTTAGTAAAATAATCCGAAACAGCAAAATGGGATATTAAAAAGGTAAACACGCAATTATTTTAGTTTTTTTAAAGCAAAGAATCGATATAAATATGAATAAGAAGAAAATGGAGCCCTTTTCAAGCGGGGCAGCTTCGTTTCAGTTTTACAGTATTGAACGGTATAGTATTGCACCCTCGGATTCAGAGTTGTAATATTGTAATCTAAAGAACATACAGAAAGGGTTGTAATCAACTGAATTCTATCTAGTACACTGACAAAAAAAAAGCTTAAACAGATATATAAATAAAAATAAAAAGCTTATGTAAATGTTTTTAAAAAGCAACGTAATCACGTGAGCAAGATGTTTTCCTTCTTTTGACACGATAACAAGTAACGTTCTTATTTTTTATTATTTATCTATTTATCTATTTTCGAAAGAGTGCCACGTGCAAGTGGAGAAGGAAAAAAAAACAGAGTTATACAAAATTTGTGTCGAGAATTGTCTAAAGTTCCGACTTTTTTTTACTTTCACTTTAATAAGAACGTGAATTTATGAGGTGAATTTATTCGACACAATATGATTCAATTCAAAAAAAAAAATAAAAGCTAACGTGAATTAAGATTAAAGTTAAGGTGTTATTGTTGACCCTCATCCCTTTTAAAAAACCTTGTTAAACTTTGTGACATATTTACATTCAATGGAGGTCAGGCGCGAATGAACACCCAATAATTTTATTATACCATATTTCTTCAAACTGAAGCATAATTATCAAAGTATACTTACGCAAATAGATATGAAAAGTTTTTGTTAAAGTTTGTGCCATATTTCCATGGAGTACAGGCACGAACGCAGACGCCACCATTTTATTATACCATCCCTATTTAAGTTGAAACATACTTATCAGAGTATTCTTATGTACATCTATATCAAAAACCCTTGTAAACGTTTTTTTTTTCATTTTTTATTTCCATACTTTGGGGGCCAGGCGCGAACGCAGACCCCACAATTTTTATGAACCACCATTCTGCCGGATCAAACATACCCATTCCTGATCCTCGATACATCTTCGATCATTATATGTAATCAGTTTTTTAAAATAGTCAACCATATAGGAGCCTATTCGTGACCACACACACACACACACACACACACACACACACACACACACGTTCAGCTTTATATACATACATATATATATATATATATACATATACATATATATATACATATACATATATATATACATATATATATACATATATATATATATACATGCATATATATATACATATACATATATATACATACATATACATATATATATACATATATATACATATATATATATACATATAAATGTATATATATACATATATATACATATATATACATATATACATATATATACATACATATATACATATATACATATATATATACATATATATACATATATATGCATATATATATATATACATATATATATTCATATATATATATATTCATATATATATATATATATATATATATATATATATATATATATATCGGGCCCTATGTACTGGTCATAATTTTATGTGCATATATATATAAGCGAAATAAGACACTGATAGAATTCAGATGAAAACTCCTGATAGATATTACTTGAAGTAATACTTTCAAGGTGATCCTAACCACGAAACTAATAATAATAATAATATATATATATATATTAAAAAGTTTAACTCATGGTTAAGTAACCTACATCTAAAAATTTCAAGTGTTTAGACCTAAAATTGGCGGAGGAATTTGGTAGAGTCTGAAAAAAGTCAACTTTTTCAACTTTGATCTCTATGCAGCCAAATTTTCGCCCAGAAACTGATTAAAAAGCTTGCTGCATGCTTGAATACCCTTTATGTAAAATTTCAAATGTTTAGACCCAAATTGGCTGAATTGTTGGCTAGAGACTGCAAAGGTCAAATCTTTTGAACTTTGACTTCTTGACAGCCAAATTTTCGGACAAAAACAGATTAATAAGGCTTGTCTATGTCTAAATACACTTTATGTAAAATTTCAAATGTTTAGACCCAAAATTGGCTGAGTAATGTGGTACAGACCGCAGAGATCAAATTTGTTTTAACTTTAACACCAATTTTAATCCCTTGACATTTATTGTTTTGGGCTCAAATCAAATTAAATGTTTGACCCATTTCCAAGTAACCTATATCTAAAATTTCAAGTGTTTAGCTCCAAAATTGGCGGAGGAGTTTGGTAGAGTTTTCAAAGGTCAAATCTTTACACATTGACCCCTTGACAGTCAAATTTCTGCTCGAAAACCGATTAAAAAGATTTTCCCAAATCTCAATACTCCTTATGTCAAATCTTGAGTATGTAGACTGAAAATTGACAGAGTAGTTTTGTAGGGAAATATATACACGCACAAAGACAATTTCACAGGAACGTTTTTGATCCAGCGTTGAATCATCTTTGGGTGAGGGAACAAATGAACGCATAAGCTGGAAAAACTGAAAAAGAAATTTCAGTTGTCGTATGTGATCATTATTTGGAGACAGCGGGGCACCAGAGTGTTTTTGGGGTCATTAAGAAGCTGAATTCTTGGGTTAGAATTTGATTTACATGGAAAAGGGGTAGTATCACGACAAGCATTTTAAAATATTGTTACTGGTTTGATAGGCAATATTATTAATTCTAGGTTGTTGAGTAAATGGCTTCGAGTATTTTTTTTAATTTTAAAAAATGTGTTTCAGCATGTATTATTTTTGTATTACTAAGATTTGTCTTAAATCGGTGGGGTACAGTTATATTTCTTTTTCTAAATGTTGATAAATTGTACTAGAATTTATAATATGCATGATGAAGCAGCGGCATAGGGTAGTTGTTGTGTAACCAACATAACTATCTGTTTCAAAATTATTATGAAAGTTACACTCTCGCAAAGGGAATTTAAACTTATAGATAACATTGATTCTTTCTTATGCTTTTAGGGCAGGAGGAGCATTGTTTTTACTATAAGGTTTTTGGGTTTTAAATATTTTATAGTAAATAATGAGTCTAAGTTGATGAGAAGCATTTTTTCCTATAAACGACAATTGAACAGCTTAGGAGCTATTTGAGTTGCAATTTATTGAGTACTATGACTAGAAAATTGTAGGGACCAGTTGCCTTGTTGATAAGTTTGGCAACATCATAGACAGTTATTCGAAAGTCACCAAGAGTTTATTCGGTCATAGAGGGAAGTATAGGGGTATGTGGTTCTGATTGCAAAGGATGGAATTTGCTACAAAATTCTTTGTGAAAATTTTGGCTTCATAGGATGTCAAGGAGATCACCCCTGGTCTGTTAATAATTGTAATAGAAGTTTTACATCTGTTCAAGTATAACGTTGCCCAGGAACCAACACGTTGTATGCCGTCTATGTCGCAAAGGTGATCAAGAATAGAAAATAACTTCAAATTGCTTTTTTGTTGTTGTACAACAACTTATTTCGCCATTCTCTCGTTACCGCTGAGACGCCCCTCAGGTGATCGTCTTCTCGAGCGTCATTCACGCCTCTAACGTGATATCGGGCGTTCTAACATTAAAGTCTTTATTGTTCTCTTCAAGTAACGTCATTGCGCATGTATTTGTATACATGCATCTGCGCTATGCTACAGAAAACGTTGTTTATTATTCTTCAAAACTCATGGAAACCACGCCTCTGATCGGCCATTCTAGATTTAACCAATTAGCTATAAAAAATTTTTGTAGTTGTTGTGGTCTCATGCAGCCTTAACAGAAGTTTTGAGTTCAGAACATCCATTTCAATGAAACCAATTTAAATAGTGGTTTTTGTGCATGATGACACATTCAGGAGTGTACCATAGTTGCCTATTTAGTTTCTGTTGGCATACTTTAGAGAAGTATAAATATCTTAATATCAACAATGAACTACTTAGATGTATCGGCTATGACGTACGACACATTCTTTTTTAAAACAGATGTCAGCGAGATTTCAGATATGAAGGATTTTTAGTTGTGCCAGTCATCCCTTGAATATCAATAAATTCTGCAGTGAATATTGACATCAGGGAATTTGCTTAACTTTGTTCAAATTTTGATTGAATGATCCGAGGAATCCGAAGAAGACAGAAGAGTAGATGTGCACTGTTCAGAGCAAGGGGGTTTCTAGACATAAGGGTTAATACCATTATATCGTGATTCCAATCTTTGAAGGGGGACATAAAAATATTGTTTGAATATTGGGACGAGTATTCTTGTAATATATCTATTCTAATAAAGAAGCATTTCTGTCTGTTTATTTGTCTGGTTACAATATACACACACACACATTATATATATATATATATATATATATATATATATATATATATATATATATATATATATATATATATATATATATATATAAATGGCATCGTATATGATAAGATCATATGTTTTATATTGTTTGTTCACAAAAACGTCATACGACTTCATAGTAGATGACGTCATATGTAACGCCATCACAGATGTCATACAGCGTATAGTTTCGACCTGGCAACGCCGGGTGCTCTTTGTGTATAGATAGAGCTTAGGCGTCTGAACAATGTTTAGTGATTGTAATTTCGTATACCCATCTTAGCAGCAGACAAATAGCATAACGATTAGAAGTGCTGTCACCCAAGCAGTTGAGTTTCAATCCTGGCTTGAGCTGGTTGCTAGTCTAGCCGCACTGAACAGTCTGTGGATCATGGATATATATATATATATATATATATATATATATATATATATATATATATATATATATATATATATATATATAGTCATCCACATACAGTACTGTTTCGTTGTTTCACAGCTCATCAGTGCGGCTATATATTATTATAATTTATGTATCTATTTTTAGTATTTACTTCGATAGTGCTTGAAAAGTAAGTAGAGCTAGGTAGTAAGTTGTTTTTTTAAATATGGCAGTTAAGCTACACAGAATTTTCCGCGTCAGTCATTTCTTGGTTAGCCATAAAATAAGATTTTCTTATTTAAAAATAAAACTACTTAATCAATTTTTATGAATTTTTGGATCATGATAGTTTTTTTTCCGTCACGAGTATGATTTTTCTTTATTTTTGTTTTTAATATAGGTGGAATTCTGAACAAACAACTCAACGATTCACCTAAATAGTGCAGGGATTTTTTCAAGTGAGAATAAAAAGCTTGTTTTTTTTGTTTTGTTTTCAAATTTTAGCATTTTATTTATTTATTTTTTTTTTAAGCGCACGTAACAGGTGAAACGTTGACTACCAGGTCTTCCGGGGTTTTTTTCTTTTTCATTTTGACTCAAACTGATACTGTTTACCCGACATTATCAACATGCAGAAATTTAAATGTAATGTGAATAAACATCTTTCTGCCCAAATCCCTACGGACGTTGCTCTCTTATAAATCTGGCCACTATCACAGTAGTCTCTTCTGTTTCAGTGGCAATCATCATACAGATTTTCTTTATTTTTTTTTAATACAAGAGGAATTGTAGACAAGCACCTACATATATATATATATATATATATATATATATATATATATATATATATATATATATATATATATATGTATATATATATATATTGAAGGAATTCTGGACAAGCATCTCCAGGTCTTCCACTCTTTTACTGTTAGATTTATTTTGTTCTTGTACTAGCGAGAGAACGCGAACGCCCGGCCTTGCCAAGTCATAAAATAGGCTTCAATATGATATTTTAATTCATGCAGATTTCGTATTTATTATTACATTATTCTCTATTGATTATTATATTGTACCTAATATGTTTAGTGATTTCAAAAGTTTTAAAAAAAATGATTTGCGTGCCATCAGGTAGAATCGAAACCAAAACATTTAGTGTTCTTGCCGATGTAGCTATCGAGAGAGAGAGAGAGAGAGAGAGAGAGAGAGAGAGAGAGAGAGAGAGAGAGAGAGAGAGAGACAGACAGACAGACAGACAGAGAGAGAGAGAGAGAGAGAGAGAGAGAGAGAGAGACAGAGACAGGGACAGAGACAGAGACAGAGAGAGAAGAAAGTTTTAATATTAAACGACTTGAAGAAATGAATTGAATTTGGGCATACGCTGAAAGAAGTAAAAATATGTCGGCAAGTTAAAATGAACATTTTGAATTTCAAATTGCCAATATATGTCTGTTTTTTCTTATTATTCATCCATCCAAATATTTTAATCGTGTAAGCCACGCTAGGTGTGATCACTATTTCTTGTCAATTTCTGTCTTATTTGACAAGTAGTTTAAGAGTTTATCGGTTAAATAGACAAACACAGACAGACACATACATGTTTTATATATAGATTGCCATGTGTGTGTGTGTGTGAGAGAGAGAGAGAGAGAGAGAGAGAGAGAGAGAGGCATGTGTGTTCGTGTGCAGACAAATATGTTTTTTATTTTCTACATTTATCATAAGTATAAACTATTATGTAGCAAAAACGGCGGACCTAGTCGAGAATTACCCCCCCCCCATATATTAGTGTCGAATCAATAATAACCTACTGAAAAAAAATGCAAAAAAAATCGAAAGCCGTTCTTAACATTGGGAGGTTGGCGGTGTTTATTCCGAAAGGCGTTCTTAACATGGGGAGGTTGGGGTTGTTTATTCCGAAAACCGTTTTTAGGGGGTCGTTCAGGTCCGCCACAAAAACTTCTGACATTGACAAAAAAAAAAAAAAGAAAAGAAAAAGAAAAAAAGAAGAAAAAAAACCTACCTTAAAAAAAATGAGGATATTTGTATTAAAGTTAAAGGTGGAGCCATCCTGATGTTTTTTTTTATTATTTATCTCAAATCCTTCTTTAAATTTTAAATCAGCAAAGTAAATCCTTTATTTGTTCAAAAGAAAAAAAATTTCTTCATCTTCTTCGCTTTACTGGTAATATTTCCACTGTGATACTAAAATCCCAGTCATTTTCAAAGTATCAAAATATATACAACGTCATTTTTTTTTTTCTGTCGAAAAACTACAGCTATGCCATGGAGGGAAGGTCGTCATTCGAATGACATGAAACAACCCGAACTCAACAGGTGCGCACCTGTCAACAATGAAAAACTCAAAAAACACTTGAAGAAAGCAGCTTATCTACGGAAGCACATTTAAGCCAACATATGAACCCGACGATAAAAAAAAACTAATCATGGTTAATAGGATTAGAGTTAATTTAACAAAATATTTTATAGCTATTATTGGCCATCGTCAAAAGTGTCTCAGAGGGTAACCTATTTCTGATACTACTATTACCTGACTGATTGTAATCGTCAAATGACAAAAGATCTTTATCAAATTTTAACAGAAATTTGAGATCTGAATTCGGGAGAAGTCACGAGTGCTCCTCTCCCACCATAACCTCGGCAATGTAACCAAGGTTAGAGAATGAAATATAAAGTTAGTGAAGAATTGAAGTTCAAAATATGCAAGGAACGTTCCTCAATGAAATAGATCTTTTTCATGTAAGTTAAATGGAAAGATCAAGTATCATGGTGCAATTGTACTTGAAACAGAAATATTTATTTCCAACACGCCCCTATCATATCAAAAGACTTATTGTTGAGTTTATATGTCGTGCCTTTCGGCTCGTGTGGTAATAAAACTTCTCAAATGCACTTGTGATGTTAGGCTGTGTAAGGTGTTAACTTTTGTCAAAATCGCCTGTTCCTTCTTTCATCAGATTATTTCAATTATCGATTATCGATATTAAAATAAAATAATTTTATCAAATCAACACTAGATTATCTACAGTGCAATGTAGACTACAATGTATTGTTGACAGTCACTGCAGGGAGGCATATAAACCTTCCTCCCGGTGCATTACAATGGGCCAGGTCCCCAACAATAGCAGGCAATCGATTTGCTTAAAAAATAGGGGATTTCAATGATAATAAAAATATGGGAGTGTGAAACATTCATTGATCATCATTCAATCCCAGGCAACGTCGGGTCTCCCTGCTAGTATATATATATATATATATATATATATATATATATATATATATATATATATATATATATATAAATGCAGAGTTCAAGTGGTGGAAGTGAAAATGGAAGACAGTATAGCCTAAATTTTGTGAGCTGATGTTTCTGATAGAATTGCAAGCTCTCCTTCTGTACATCTGAGCTAAGTTGTATAGCAGTTGTGTCATGGGCGTCATGTTATATGGCAGTGAATGGTGAGCCTCCGCTCGGCTCTCTCTCTCTCTCTCTCTCTCTCTCTCTCTCTCTCTCTCTCTCTCTCTCTCTCTCTCTCTCTCTCTCTTGCCTGACTACAATGGATCTACTGTTGTATAGATAACGGACAATGCTGGGAAAACATCGGATGTATTGCATACATGCAATTACAGATCCGGGCAAAACCAGATTTTAATCCGATTGCTGAGCAATGATGTTAACCTTATATTTCAATAGGAGAGCCAGAGTGATGAAACAATAAGAGAAAATATTTTAACTGGATTGGAATTGCTAAAAGTGCAAAGCAATAAAACAAATCAAAATTTCGATTAAGAAGAATATGAAAATATGAAAATAACCGAAGTCAAATTCCAATGTATGGAATTGCAATATAAAACATAAACAAAGGCACGAGTAAGAGAGAGAGAGAGAGAGAGAGAGAGAGAGAGAGAGAGAGAGAGAGAGAGAGAGAGAGAGCGACCAAACAGACTAAACATTTCTACCATTGTCCCAATCAACCACACTCCCGACCAACATACTGATCCAAATTCTCTTGCCGTACTATCACTGTAATGTAAAGAAAACTTTGTTGATTTGACAAGTTGTTTGTCTGATTAAAAAAAAAAACACGGCTATCAGCAAGTATATACTACGCGCACGCATTTTTTAAAAGTGTGACCAATAAATTATATACACCAACAATATAACACTATAATGTAAAATCTGACCAAACCCAACACAGAAGATTTGCTAAAAGCATTACACTTGCTCAGAATGGAGGTTATCCTGAGGATGAATTGGTTATGCTGGTATGGTCAAGTGAAATGTTTATCTTCCTGAATAAACTGTTGCAGAAGCATGAATGTCCTAAATTGCAGAAAGGTAGGAAGGTCAAGGAAAACGGGGAAGCAAGTGATTGGACAAGATCGCACAGTGTAATTTGGATACAGCTGATCCACTGAACCATGAGAACTTACTGGCAAAACAAACCGTTAATATACACATATTTTCATGACTATCTCATTCACACACACATAAACGCACACGGCACCAGCCGAAACAAATATATCTACTCAATTTCTCTTTGCAGACAAATCTTAGTTTCTTTGGACTTTACCAATTTTTTAATTTCCATTGTTTGGACATGTTATTGGATAAAATTAATTTTGTACGGATATACCAAAGTAATTGTTATGGTGTAAATGTTAGAAAGAATAACGAGAAGACTCGGAAACAGTGAAATGAATAATATATTAATATACAGAAACGATGTTAGTTGCGTGGGAACTCCGCTCAACTAAAGGACAAAGTAAACTTACAGCTGTCTCTCTTGGGTTCAGACTGCTGAAAGCAGAACCTGGTTACCGGAAGTGACGTCAGGAATAGTCTATTGTCAGAATCTGTAATGGTGCCAACCTAACGGTAATGATCAGTGGTTGTAGTTATAAAGCTCCCCAAAAGAGGAAAGATACTCTGCTCGATTTGTGGAAAAGGAGTCGAGTGCAAATCAGTGTTGTTGTGGTACTTATGGTCAGTCTTAAAAGTGGTCTTAGATCTGATGACTTCAGAGGAAAATTACACCTGGACAGTATGGAGAAATGTGTGCAGAACAGCAGCTGTTTCTTTTATTCACGAAACTTTATCAAAGTAGTAAAAATAATTGAGACAGACAGGCATAAAAAGACAAGAGTTGGTATTCTTCAGTTATATTTAAATGGTTGACTCCGCATGGTTTAAATATTTGACAAACCAAAAAATAGAAAAAATTCTTCCATAGAATTTTTTTTATTTATTTTTTAATTGACAACAGGTTATTATATTTACAACTATGACGACCACTTGTCACATTTAATCCAAAGCAAAACTCGGTTTTAAAAGTAGTCCATGCATCAATCACTCAACAGATCTCATTGTTCATGTTGCTTTTTGTGATATAGCATTTGAAACAAATCTTTGTGCAAAGGTTAGGGTTTGGGTGCATGCACACATCTCTATAAAAGGTTTTGGTTGTCCATCATGAAACAAATAGCAGAGTGTAGTATTTATTCTGATGCTACACTTAAGTTAATTTGTCCTGACTCTCTTATTGCACCACCTCCTTGTGGTGAGAGTCGGGCAACGGTTGGTAGACGTGATCATAGGAGTGGGATGAAACTGGTTGTTGAAATCGGCCGGCTATAAGTGTCAACACATCCTCCTATGGAGTAGGCGGAATTAGCAGTGGTTCCTAAACTCTAGAAGGATCTAGAACACTACTGCTCTTGTATCTGGCCGACTAAGTCTGCTGACGAGGGAGCCGTTCCCCTTCCTCTGTCATAGTGGTCGTGAGTCTGCTACTGGTCGCAGGTCAACCCAACACTGGCGACATGCTCACACAGAGGAGCTCAATCAGGAGCGGGATGGTGCTCTGAAGATGATGTACGATTCCACGCTTGTGAAGCTGAGTTGAGGGATCGTTGTCAGATGAAAGTGGAGATGTACGCTGTAATTTCACCAATTTTAGGTCACCCTTCAGAAGCAGTGAAAAGACGCCTATATCAACTGTCTAAGCAGGATTCTCCTGTGAGTGCATGCTTTTAATAATAAATAAATTAGCAAGAAGACCCAGAAGAATGAGGAACCCTATCTTATTTTGTACCCACAATATGTACTAAACAGGCATTCATCCTAGGTGGATTGAACCAGCTTCCCCCAAAGAGAAAATATCTAGAGAATATCCAATTCGTGTATATATTCCGGTCAGGGTAAATAATGACGCTATGTTTTTGTGTCGACGTCTTTCTACGTATGGTGCCTGGTATTCCCAAATGGTCATCCACCTGGTACTGATATAGGTCAATGTTAACTTCAATGATCTAACGAGAACTAGTGCTTCAACATAATTGAGCCGTACATCCAGTCTACAGCATTATATTATTTTTTTTATTCTTATTTTTGGATCAAATGGATTTTAGGCACTCTAACACAACGCCCATACGGAAAGGATAGATTTATGTTTACATCAGTTGTTTTCACTCCGGTTACTCGTGCACTCACATTGAACTTGCAAGCAAGCGGATGATAGTCCAAACTTTTTTTTTATTATTATTTATTTAAACTAGTTTGTGTTGCTTCTTTTTTCATATTTATTTTAAGAAAAAAAAAATAGATCACAAAATTTTTTTTTCTTCTGTGAACGAAATATATAAACAAACGAAATAACATTTAAACATACATAATTGTATGCAAACAAATAAAATCGCACACACTTCGCTGAATTTTAGTTGCAAAGCAACCAGTGTCAACCGAAATATTGCCTTTTCATATGTGCTTTGTTTTGGGGTGCCTGCCTTAAATCCATTTTTTTATTTATTTATTTTTATTTTATTACGCTCAATTTTTTAGAGCCGAACCATCGACGTATTCAGAATTGACTGAATGGATTTAAGTAAAGCGGTATCAATTGAAATCAATTTCAGTAAATTTATCATCTTTAAGGCACACTCAGCGTTTCCTGGAAATAAATGAGAACGCATGTGTACTCTTGTTCAAGCCTGGGACCCCTTACTGACATTTCTATTTTAATTTTATAATTTCTATACTTATATTATTATATTTATGTTTATAATTTTTATACTTATATTATTATATACTATATATATAACTTGTAAGTTATAAAAAATTTAAAAAAATCAAAATGTTGTATTGCCTTTTATAGATGTCAAGTAGGATTACAGATTGTGTAATCTAAAGTCCAAATAAATATCATTATCAATATTTATAATACAATCCCAACCAAATAAAGAAAGCTCAATATACGAGATAGAGCAATAATATAAATGGAAATTCTGAATTAAACTTATGTAAAATTACAGCAAAATTTATTGTTTGACAAAGGAGTACAAATAATTATTAAAGTTTTTCTTAATCCATGAATTTTTAATTAATGGCTCATCTCATCAAAGGAAATTCTATTAGTAGTATAGACCTGGGTAATAAATTTTGCTTATTAGCAAATAAATTGAAAATAAAATTTGAAATTATAGTGTAGAAAAGATACTACATGGTTGAAAGAATGAGGATAGTGAAATAGTTGTAAAATCCACAGCAATAAATATTGGTATATTCAAGAATGAATTGCGTTTTTTTAATACATATTAGAGTCTGGAATGGTAAATATTTGAAGAGTTTGGAATGCTAAATATTTGAAGATCAAAGTCATGCATATGAGGTAATTCATTATCTATTTTGCTAATAACATTTCCTCCGAGAGATGATCCATTCACTGAAAATCTATGGATTAAGGAAAAAAACTTTAAAAATTATTTGTACTCCTTGTTAAACACTAAATTGTGTTGTAATTCTACATAATTTAACTCATAATTTCCATTTATATATATTATGATTTCCCGACCTTTTTTCGCAAACTCCCCCCCTATAGCACTCAGATACCTACTACTGCCTCCTCCCAACGTGCATCCTTACATAATAATGTTAGTACATAATTAAAGTGAAAATAAATGAATATTCATAAAGTTGATTCAATAAAATTCTACTCTCTCGATCGAATGGGAAAAGTAAATCAAGTGGGTCCATTAATAAATCCTAGCATTGCTCAAACAATAATCAATAATCAATAAATATCAAAATAATAATCACAGGAATCACCAATCAATGTGCAGATTGTTGTTGATGATCAGCAACAAGTTTTGGAATATTTGGTTCCATATTTGATAGAAAATTTCTTAGATCACCCCGTTTCACTACATTCATTCAGTTTCTATTCCAAGGACTCATAAGAAGCTTTGTCAAAATTACAGGGTGTGTTTCTTGAATTAATTTTTCCAATTAAAAATAAGTGTGATGCAATCAATTTCCATACGAATTGTGAATCCCAAAGAAAATGGGTTGAGAAAATTCTAATGATGTTACTAAAATCTTTCAGTCTTTCACTGCCACCTAAAGAATCTCAAAGACCCTGTAGCAGACGAAAATTGCAACAAACACAAGCAAGAGCGAAATCTCGCGGCTGGAAATTTTGAATACACTTCCTTCTTGGCTTGTCCAATCAGAAGCCAGCTCTCAGTCATTTGACTGAGTTTATAAAAGGTTAAACCGGCAACACACTCTCTCTTTCTTCCTAGATCTGGAACTGACAACTCCATGTGGAATGGACCCGCCGGCCACAACTTCTCTCTCTGGACTCAACAGAATTAACCTGACCTTTGGGCTCGCGGTTCAACTAAGACGTGAATACAAACAAGCCAACATGGTTATCTCTGCACACGAACTTCCATGCGGTACACTTTCTTATCCTACAGGACTGTCTCTAATCATTTGTGACACGTTTCCACTACTACTTTCAACACACACACACATGAACACTCCTTCTCTTTCAACAGGCCTGTCTAATCTTTAATCTACGTCTCCACACAGAAACATTTTCCTTAAACGTACTAACAAAGATGACCAATAAAGCCATTTATTAAATGTAAGAATAAAACATAAGAGAAATTCTTGTCTTCGCCACTTCATTTCTACAACCCCTTATATGATAAATTTGGCAATCGCCCATCTGAAGTCTCATAACGTCACTCTGGTAGGCGGTACGGACCTCACTAGTAAACCCTGATATATATATATATATATATATATATATATATATATATATATATATATATATATATATATATATATATATATATATATATTCTAGTAGTTCAGCCCGGCTTTACTCAGGCCCTGTGTACTGTTCATAACTTTATGTGCATATATATATATATATATATATATATATATATATATATATATATATATATATATATATATATATATATATATCACATGTTCCGTCAAACAAAAGTTAGCAAGTAAAAAACAGCCAGATAAACCCATTTCAAGTATTAAGGGGAATTAAGAGAGAAAATAACAAGTAAGACAACACCCCACCTTAAATTTATTTCCATAATTATACGTTTCCTTTTTTATTTCTTATTTCAACTTCACCGCTTGAAGAGTTATTTTAAATGAGTATAAATATTTAGGTGAACATTGATGGAGAATAATTTTTCTCATAACTTTTAGGGTGTACACTCATTATATCCGGTACCAAACAGAAAGGAAAAGACTAGTGACGATTAAGAAGTAGACAAGAATAAACGAGCAGAACAGTCTCCCCCTCTGCCAACCTTTGCCTGCCTTCTCTACCCACGCAGATGTTATGCTCAGATTGGTCTGAGAAGATATCTGCGAGTCAAACACTAAAAGGAGAGGAAATTGAAATTCTCGGATACGAGAAATCGGTCGACATCACTCATTATGAATAATTAGTTAAATCAAGCATCATGAATCAATATTTGAAGATATTAAGGAGTTTATGCATAAAATGTTTTATCAGAAAATGACTGGATTCAATACTCTGGAATGCAGTAAAACAAAACGTAAACCCAATAAGTTTCGAAATGAAAAAGTATGTCCATTGGATTTCTAGGCAGATGGAAGCTAACAAAAAAATCGTGCAGCTGAGTTTATTGGAGGTCAAATAAAGATGTTGTCAGCATTTTAAAGCATCTGCTCCATCAATCCCACAATTCCCACATGCTCCTCCCACACCTACTCCTGCACCAAGTATTATTGTACAATAGATGCCTTTACCCTGTGGACAGTTTGCCTGTGAAAATAGTTCTGATTAAATGCCTCTACTGGCTTTTGTCTGCAGATTACAGAGGATTAAGAGTAACAAGTTTTAGAAGTGGTGAAACTGCTGAATGAAACACAAACTTCTTTTTCATTTTTTTTTTTTCGTTATTGTCGCAGTTCACACTTACCCAACAAGCATTTTCTTTTTAAATAAAAATTTATAATAGTTTTATAATAGTTACTGATAACCAAAATCACTTGTAATTTTTCTCCATCCTTCCTGAATACTTGTTTAGTCTAATTATATTCTCATACCCTTCTATCTATTTAGTATCTGTCAGTTTGAAGCCGAACTATACTAGTACTGCTATTAAATTACACTATTGTACTATTTTTAAAGCTCAGTTCGGTTTATTATACACAATGAAGTTGTCACTCTAAAGAAAATAACACTGCAGCTTTATTTTAAAACTTTTATTGGAAAAATCAATCCAGGTAATTTTATTATGTGGTAGAGCTGACATTTATTCAATGTAGCCACCTTCAGCCTCAATCACCACCTTGATATGGGTTTGGACCTGGGAGCATGCCTTTTCCACAAGCGCCAGTGGGGGGCGAATATGGTTGTGATCAGGCTGGCTTTGGTGTTGTGGGAGATCATGTTGGTGATGTTGTCGACATATAACCAAACGAAGTAGTCCAGTGGGTTCAGGTCAGAGGAAGGAGGTGATGGCCAGTGAGAGAAGTGTACTGAAGCCATCTTGGGTCTCTTTGGACTTATTAGCTGGCGCCAAGTCCTGTTGCCACACCCAGGGTCTACCAGTGGCCACCTGATTGCACCAGGGGATCACCACACTCTTTAGAACATCCAGGTACACCTTGGTTGACTTTCAAGCCGACTTCGAAGGTGTGAGGTGGCATAAAGTGACCCTCACTTGAAACCACACCAAAGACCATAACTGTGGCTGGAAACTTTGTTTTCATCACCCTGTTATTTGTGGCAATACAGTGATGCATTTTGAGGGTGCTGGCAATGGTCCTGTTGTCATAACTTGATTCGGTAAAGAACATGAGTTGTACTGCAGCGCATCTCCGTTCTCGCTCGTTGAACATTCTGTCACTTTCAGACATGATAGAAGGCTCCGATTGCTCTTGGGATTTATACACAACTGGCCAACTAGTAGATGGTCTGCAACAAAAAATGAAAACCAGTTTTCATGTCGTCTTTTCTATGGCCACAATTTTATCATTCAACCCGTATTATTTCAGACTAATGTACTCAATTCAAAGGGGGGGTAATGTAATATTTGCTATCTTGCCATACTATCCTCCCAAGTATTACCTTCCCTTTTTTTAAGAGAAAGTAGTGTAGTATCTGTCTTGTAGGTACAATATCTTCTGGGAATTACCTTCCCATTTGTGGGGAAAGAAGTAATATAGTATTTGTTCTGTCATCATGATACCCCCTTCTATGCATTTCCTCCTCCTTTTTTTTTTTTTGGAAGAGTTGTAGTGCAGTATATGTTCTGTTTCTATGTTGCCATCTGCTGAGGTTAGCAAAAATGTGTGACCAGAGGGAGCATATATATATGCTAGTATATATACACTTGTCATTTCCATTTGTTTGTTTGAGGGTCTGCCAGCTTCCAGTAGGGATCAACTTGTCCTTTAGATTTCGTTTGACGGTGTCACAAAACCTGAGCTTAGGTCTGCCTATGCCTCATACCCCATCCTCCAGTTGTGAAAACAGTATCTGTTTTGGTAGTCAGGAGTTCTCCATTCTGTTTACATGCCCGGCCCATCTCAGGTTTTTCCGGATGAGCAGTTCATACATGCGTTCAATTTGTATATAAAATGTGATTGCTAAACAGAATAAATAGACACGTTTGAATAATGGAAGTATTTCTGTTTTAGTCTTATACAGTGGTTGACTTACCCTGTGCAGAAATCCTGGGGAAATTTTCAATTTTTTGCAGGGTTGTTTTATAGTTCCGTTTTAATTTTGCTGGCTGAAAAAAAAACAAATAATAAAAAAAATGATCCATATATATTAAAGGCAAAAGTGGCACACACGTTTTTGTATGTCTGCAAAAGGCTTTTTTTTTGGGGGGGGGGTTCTTGACCACGTTACTATTTTTTTAAACTTTCCTTATACTCCCGAGATTATAATATCTATGATTTGCGAACGGACATCGTCTCTACATTTATTTTGATTGACTTTTATAAAATTTTCATTATTCCATCCTTTTGCGTGTTTGTTCGTCTTTTTCATATAAAAGCGAAACTAATCAGAGCAAAGTAGACCACCTGGCTTTTTGGCTGGGACCTCCAGAAAGGCAATTAGCTTTGATCAATGTTGGAGAAACCCTCCATATCAAACAATTGCTTTTCATTTGGAGAGCTCCCCCTTTTTGGGAGGAGCTGGTTTTCCCCAACATCTTGGGGAAGCAAAATACGGCAGAAACTGGCCTGCAGCCAACATTCATTTCTGCGCCTGTGTGAAATTTGAATGCTCTTCACTTTCTCTCACATCTTAGCGTAGAGGTAAGATGTCAGCTTTTCTTTCACTTTCTTTTCTGCCTTTGCCTTACGGGTTCAAGCCTGCTTGCCTAATACCACTTTTTTCTCTTTTACACCTCTAAACACCTGGGCAACGCCAGGCAACCCCGCTAGTTAAAAATAAAAGAAAAAGCAAATTCAATAAAACAAATTATTTCTGATAGCATCCTATCCAGGGTAAGTTCGATAGCATCTGTCTGAGGAGTGTACTGTTATACAGCAGTGGATGTTGGGCCCTCATTCAGTCCTGACTGCAGCACAATGACAAATCCGTGAGTGTATGGATCTACAATACACCATAATCACGTTGACACACTGGTTCCCGCTGGATCACCGGTTAAACAATGTGTAGGTGCTGTATATGCTCTCCGCTTATCTCGGCATTGTTTCTAGTCGTCCTGGATTTCTCCTTGCCACTGGACCCAAACAGGATAGGTGTGGTTAGAAATTGCGCAACCCTTGCCTCACAATTACATGCGCAGGGGGTATCCTTTGTCTTTTGAGACTAAACGGAGGCATCGAACGATGGATCTACAAAGTGAAATCTGACCAAAACAAACGGAAAAGGTCAGAGGATTTGCTGAAACCATTATAATTGTCCAGCATGGAGGTTATGAATCGAATATGTTCATCCTTTTGAATTAACCGTAGCAGGATCACGGATATTTTAAAACGCAGGAAAGTTGGAAGCAAGTGATTGGACAAGATCCAAAGAGTGTGAATTTGAAGACTGCTGATCTGTGAAACCGTGAAAATTTGAGAGTGAATTTGCATAATATGAGAAAATATCTGAACCTTGAACAAGGAAATAGTGATACTAAATGAATAGAAGAAGAAGAAGAAGAAGAAGAAGAAGAAGAAGAAGAAGAAGAAGAAGAAGAAGAAGAAGAAGAAGAAGAAAAAGAAAAAGAAGAAGAAATTCTTAATTATTCTCTTGCATTCTGCTTTAAATTGAGAAATGGTCCAGAATCCTTAAAGGGAAGAAACATGGTGATCGGTTAAAAATCAGATTATAGACAAGCAGCAAAGAGGAACAAACTGTTTGATGACTCACTCTGATAAACATCGAGATTTCTTTAATGCGAGGTCAATTAATTATCGAAATAAGTTGCCAGGATTGATCCAACCCAACTCACCAGTTCAAAGGATTTTCTGAAATCACTACACTTGTCCAGCGTGAAGGTTATCCTGAGCATGAATCGATTACTCTGGTATGATCATGTGAAACGTTCATCCTTCTAAATAAACTGTTATGGAAGCATGAATCTCAGGAGGGTTGGTCGGCGATGGAAAACTTAGAACCAAATGATTAGACAGAGTGGAATTTAAATCATATATATCCTTTTTACAAAGGAATCACCACTTATCTTGATAAGAAGCCACTCGAGGATAAGGATTAAAGAGCAAACAGTCATCAAAAGGACAGTATCATAGCAATCGTTAGAAGTGTAAATTTGGTAAATTGAATTACTTAAGGGGAACGGCTCATCAAGAACTTGTTTACATTGGACTTGAAGGCTATATAAATTAAAAAACTGCAATAAATATAAATAAATCGAATCTATTTATGCTATATTTAAAATCAACTTGCTAGATATAATGAGTGCAAACGCATGAACGAGAAAATCTGTTATTAGATCTACAGCAGATGTGCTTACGGTTATATCTCATAGGATTAGCGAATCTCTCGACGGAGACTTCCTTTCTAGGGCAATTGCTCTTGATATATCAAAGGCCTTTGATAGGGTATGGCATAAATGTCTACTTCACAAGATCTCCAGCTATTTATTTATTGCTGGAAATGTCTTTTCAATTATTAAATCATTTCTCTCTGATAGGTTCATAAGAGTAGTGGTTGATGGGCAGAAATCAGAAGCTCATAGTATTAATGCTGGTCCCTCAGGGGTCCATCCTGGGTCCAACTCTCTTTCTGATCTGCATTAATAATCTTCCAAATCACATCCTTACATCATTTGTGGACATTTATGCTGATGACACTACCATCTATGGCAGCACATGAAAGGCCGTAAATGACCAAGTTCTCTCTGAGTCTCTCTCTCCTCTGATATTGAAAACATGGTACAACTGATCCCTGTAGAAGGGGGTAAGGGAAAAGTGATTAAATGAATAGAAGAAAAAGAAGAAGAAAAGAAGAAGAAGAAGAAATTCTAAATTATTCTCAATTTGTATAATTGAATGCAAGAATCTGCTTCATCATCAATCATTCAGAATCTTTAAAGAAAATAAATATGGTCATCTGATAATAAGGAGAATGAGATTAAAGACAAATGAAAAAATAAAAAAATGTTTTAAAGTGTAACAATGTGCATATGAATGTGTGGGTGGGAAAATATCAGCAGCAGCGAAGGATGGCTGGCTTGCGAAGAGATTAGCAGTAGCAGTAGCCGAAAAACGCGCATATACAAATCAGGAAGTGTGCGCAAGTTGACATGGCAAGGAAAATAGAAAAAGGACACCACATGCTCGAGAGGAAAGTTAACATCAAAGACAATAGCCATGTCAAGTCGAGAACGAGAATCGGCCGGCTGTGGCGTGGGGAAAGAAAAATATCAGGCTAGATGGACATGTGGCAGCGAGAGATTTTTTAAATGGCGTCGAGACAGGAGAGTAACACATAATAGAAAAAAAGATTTTTATTTATTTATTTCCTATGTTTGTTTGTTTGTGTGTTTGTTTCTGTGTTTTTTGTTTGTTTGTTTGTTTGTTTGTGCCTGTGACATTACGTTACAAAAGGGGACAAACAGTTTGATTGCTCACTTTAATAAACATTGAGATTTCTTTAAGGAGAGATGAATTAATCATCTAAACAATTTATCAAGATATATCAAAATACAGGGTGACCCCCAAAAAACGAGCCCCAACTCTAATTAGGCCCCGTTTCTTAGTGTTTTATTCGAATGAAATGAAACTTTGGTCATAACTAGTTTATTATATTCAAAACATCACATCAAAACATAAGGGTCTTTGGTCTTTTTTTCTCCGTTCTACAGCATATGTTCTAGATGACCTCCATTTAGCTTTTGATTTTTTTTTGGGGGGGGGGGAGTCACCCTGTATAAATAATATAGATGGTTTCTAAACTAATATGAAACGATTTCATGAACACGATAAAATTATAACATTTACCTTCCTCGAGTTCACCAGAGGAAAATGGGACTTGAATCAAATTATGATCCATCTATTACTGTCTCTCTATATATAAAGTTGTAGTTTCTGTTTGCTACTGGTTTGTTCATGTACACCACCTATACTTTTGGAGATTCTATTACCTATATATGCCTGTCTGTCTGTCTGTGTACATTTCCCTACGCAATAACTCTGTCAATGTTTAGTCTACAGACTCGAAATTTGATATACAGGGTACTGAGAATTGGGAAAATCGATGTGATCGGGTTTCGGCTAGAAATTTGGCTGTTAAGGGGTCAAAGTTCAACGATTTGATCTTTGAGAACTCTACCAAACTCCTCCGACAATTTTGTGTCTAAACACTTAACATTTTTGATATAGATTCCTTGTGCATGGATCTAATTTAATAACTCGATTTGAGCCCAAAACAATAAATTTTAAGGGGTCATAATAGGGGTCCAAGTTAAAAAAAATTGACCGTTTTTTTCTTTTTTTTTTTTTTTTGGCTCAGCATACACCTTCAAACACCCGGGCAACGCCGGGCACTCATGCTAGTATATCTATAAAAGTAAGAATGTGTGTATGTGTGAGGATATTTCTCAACCTATATACTCAACGATTTTTTGATCTACAGACTTAAAACATGACAACTTCCTTATGTTAAGTATAAGTTGGTTTGAAAACACATTTTAAAGTGTTTTTTAAGCTGGTCTAATGATTATCGTGCTTGACTCAATGTCTTTAGATTTTGGTTTCGATCTCAGCTCGAGTATTTTTTTTTACTTACAAGAAATGAACTGTTTAGAAAGAAACAATACGCGCATGCACATGTCTCAAGTTCTTTCTATTTTTTTTACTTCGTTTTTTTAAAGGAATTTAACGTTACGTTTTATATCTATGGTATTTCTATTTATAATAAAGAAGAATTCTGCATTTATTTAAAAAATAATATTTATGTGTATTTTACGACCGGGCAACGCTAGTAACATATAAGAATGAAGAAGGTATGTTTTCTACAAGGGAGTCTCTGCTTATCAAGGAGGATGGTCCCTCAAGGATAAGGATTAATAAATGTCAGGTGGTTAATGAGATAACTGTAATGATTAGTATTGGTGGAAATTGGGTAAAGTTTGATTATTTGAGAAGATAGTTGAACAAGAATTTGTTTACATTGGACTTAAAAGCAACTATGTTATACTTAGCTGGGAAGCAGCCCTGCGGTCCCACAGGCAGACAGTTCTAGGAAAGAAACTTTATTCATGGAATTTGCGTTTAGTTTTCGGCACAGATGAACTAGGGGAAATTGGTGGTAGTAGTTGTAAACGAGTACTGTGAATGTTTTACAGGAAAAGGGAACATACATTGAAAGCTCAGTCGAGCACCTGCCATAAAAATTACGATAGAACAGAGATAGACTCGCAAAGTTTCTTCTGTAAGTACAAGGTTGTAAGGAGGAGAAAGGGACATCACCTACTAGATTTCAAAGCCGATTTTAAACCCTGTTAAGGAAGAAAAGGATATTTCGTGCACCTCCTGCCGAGATGTGGCAACAGCACTCCATCTTAAGAAGTATTTGCCTTTTATACAGATGGAGTATTGTGTCGGAAATAAGATACCTTTTAGAGCAGTAGAATGATGCAAGCATTTTTCCAGCGACCTTGGCAACAGATTTGATGTAGGTCTTCTATTTCAGGTAAGGAGTGAAGGTCACTTCCGGGAGCTAGTCAAAGAAGTGTGCTTCTTCAAGATGAGAACCATTCATTTCAATTGAAGATCAGAGTGTTGATAGTGAAAAGATAAAAGCTTGGTTTTCAATACATTAAAATTAACCAGCCATATTTTACCCCATTCTTTTACCCCATTTTTTTTTTACCCCATTACATCACGTTTTCAAGGTCAGAGGAGAAAGACAGAAAAATCTTGATCATTATTGAGTTTAAAAGACATGGGGTTCTTCATTCAGTCCGGACAACGCCATGTCTTCCTACT
This sequence comes from Euprymna scolopes, assembly GCF_053919585.1. Lineage (NCBI taxonomy): Eukaryota > Metazoa > Mollusca > Cephalopoda > Sepiida > Sepiolidae > Euprymna > Euprymna scolopes. The sequence goes on from NC_136492.1 coordinate 105,348,067, forward strand.
AGTTAATAGGTCAAATTTTAAACAATAAAAGGCAAGCTATAGAATTGCATAAAATTTGAATTAAAAAGAATAAAAGGTAAACCCAATCAAACCACAAATAAGACACCTTCAATTCAATGACACTTGTTTTCCCTACTTTTTTCATTAATCAAGTTTAGACAATGGTTTCTCATTGTTTACCAAACTATCAAGTCAAGTGGATTTTGAATTTATTAAGTGTTTGGGTTAGCCTGAAGACGAATTAATCCCCTGAGAATTTAATTATAGGCTACAAGTCTGATGGAGTATACACACACACACACACACACACACACACACACACACACACACTAGTAGCACCAATGAAAAGTTGAAAAAGGCAAGACACTCCCAATCTCATCCAGGGTGTCCCAAAATTAAAACCATATTCTTTATGCTGATTTTTATTTAAAAATGGATAGTTAATTTTGGGACACTGTTTTATATATTTGCATCAGTGTTGCTTTAGGGTTAATTAAGAGTTTATTTTATCTATCTCTATTCCATTTATTCTGTGTTATAATATTGAAGTTTCAAATAGAATAACCCGTTATAGTTGAAAGCGAATATGGGACGCTGAAAATATTAATTATAAGTTAACTTCTTTCGTTATGTCTAAATATTCAGTACACAAAGTTAAGACGCCGGAAGTGAACTCGGTTTATCTTAATATTAAATGGAAGTCAGTAAACATGAAACGAAATACGAAACAATATGGAAATAATTTATTTAAAAAATATATTTTAGTTTTAACACTTGTGTTATGAAAAACTAATGAGAATTTTTATTATTTACATTTCTATTAACGGCGTCTTTTTGAAATAATATATTTATGTCTTTCACAAGTTTTATCACAGAATTTTGTCGTAGATAATGTATGAAAGTTTTTTTTATTAACACTTCTTGTGTTATGAAAATATAAATTATTTAAAACATTTGTATAAAAAAGTTTCTTAAATTGAATAAATAAAATTTTGTCATAAATAACGTACTACTTTTTTGAAATAAAGTATTTCCATATGAATATATTTTAAATATTAAAAACATTATAGAAATGTAAAAAAAATAAAAGTTTATCATTTTTTTTTATTGTTTCATGATAAAAACAAGATTTTCGTGTTTCGTTTCATGCTTAGTGATTTTCATTCCATATTTATGTAAATCGAGTCCACTTTTGGCGTCTTAACTTTGCGTACTGAATTTTTCAATGTAACCCTATATTTTGTGAATATTGCATGTGTTATTTAATTATCAATTTAATAAATAATATTGAACATTCAATGTTCGTATAACTATCCGACATTGATGAATGCAAGAAAATTCTGCTCTTATCCCTGGTCCCTTTATAAGTAATTTTAGTCAATCTTGTTTTAGTGTTAGTTCAGAATTTATTTGATCTGTCACTACTTCATTTATTTCATTTTATAATATTAAAGTTTGAAATAGAATAACAAATTAGAAACTATGTTTCTGAATGTTTTAGCTGAGGATTGATATATTCATAGTCTTCTCATGAAGATTAAATCATATGGTATTACTGGACAAATACTTAACATAATCAAATCTTTCAAATCTTCCTAATCAAATTCAGTATAACCCCGGGATACGGTGGCCCTACGATACGGTTTTTTAGGTTACTATGTGGAATACAATGTTTTTTCAGACCCTGGTTACGGTATTTGCTCCGCCTGACGGTGTTATTTATAATGTTATTTGATTATATAGATATGTATTATATACTGTACTGTATTTTGTTACTAATTTTTAATGCCATATTCCGGGGTTCTATGTAAGAGAAAAATCCAAGTTGTTCTTGATGGTTTTACTTTAAAACAACATTATATAAATGCAGCTGTGCCTTAGTGGTCAATCCTTGGACTTTCATTATTCCTCTTATTCATAAATGATCTTCCTGATAAAATTGTCTCCAAGAAAGAAGATTAAAGGTCCATTCAAACTTCTCGGCTTAACACTTACAGGGAACATGAATTGGAACAAATATATCAATGACATTGCCAAGAAGATTGACTCTCTCTACTGTGCTAGAAACTTACTTACACCTAAGAATATTCTGTACATCTACAAGGCCACCATTCGCCCATGCATGGAGTATTGTTGCCACATTTGGGCTGGTACATCTGCTATTAGTCTCTCACTTCTAGAAGGGATTTAAAAACGTGTCCAACCTATTATGTCCTGGACTGTAAACCAAACTCCAACTTCTATCTCATCGATGAAATGTTGCATCCCTGTACTTATTTTACAAGTATTTTAATGGTAGATGCTCTGATAAGCTCCAAGACCTTGTAGCTTCTCAACGTAAATACCTCCAACTAACTCGACAAGCAGCAAAATCTCACCCCTGCACAGTCGAGATCCCTGGATGCCAGAAAACCTTCTTCTTAAATAGTTTCTTGAACTGCCAGACTTTGGAATTCTCTCGGGTCCCTGCTTCCCCGACTGTACTGACATGCAGAAGTTCAAGTGTAATGTGAACAGACACCTTGCTGCTCATCTCCCTTCATAGTATCCTTGCAAATTTTGTCTCAAATAGTAACCCCTTACATCCAAGTGGCACTGTGCCTTGTTTGGGGTGAAAAAGCAATATAAAATACAATTTTATTATTATTATTATTACTCACTAGGAGTTCTCACATAAGCCATCATCAGAAATTATTCACTGACAAGAACCAGTGATATTTCCTGGAGTCTGGGTGGCAACAAGTTTCCCCAGATTTTCAGCACTCTCCATTTCTTCTGATAATCTTTGCAAATGAATTTGCATCATTGCTGCTTGCCATTGACTTCTCGCGGGCAATGACCATTGGTCATTACCAGAATTTGGGTAGTTATACGCCTTTCCAAGATCCCGGTCCTCATCATCATCATCATCATCGTCGTCGTCGTCGTCGTCGTTAACTTCACAGTGTTTTGATGTTTTACACTGTTCCTTTTACATAGGTTCTTTTTTCACTCAAGAGTGGGCTTTTACACCAAAGCTAGTGAGCATAGTCAAAGAGTCAATCATTATGTTAAAATGTTTTTGACTCCTAATGGGGTATGCCAGCAATGATTTCGACGATCGTTTTTATAACCACAAGTTATAATAAACAACCAATCAGAAGCTTCCAAACTTTCTATAAAAATTGTCGAATTTTGGATTCAATCAGTTCGCCGTCGTCTGTCACGACCCTGCATTTGATTCTTCGCCGCCATTTTTGTTACTAGGAATTACTTAACACTCAAGATTGGAACTGCACTGATTCTTCACCGTCATCTTTGTTCAACATAATGTCTCAACACTTAACAATTATTATTATTATTATTATTATTATTATTATTATTATTATTTAATAATATATCTATAAATTGCATAATTTTTCATAAAATTATTATTATTACGGCTAGGACAACAGAATATTCTCACTACTCTTTTGACTCTCTAGTATATATCCGACACACTAAGACACAGTGAATCAACCGAGAACGACATCACTTTATATAAAAATATGTAAAATATCAACGGGTATATACTCGAAAATCAAAACAATGAAAAGAATATTCTGTTGTCCTAGCCGTAATTGTTATTAATAGTGGACGATTATTTTTTTACTCTGCAGTTTAAATTAAGCGTTGTGTTTAATGTGTTTTCTTTTTATTTATTTTATTTTTTTTTTTTACTGATGAGTCATACATTACATGTATAAGATTAAAATATGGCGGAATGTAATTGTAGGCATCAACAAACATGCTGAAACAGTACTTTTACTATTAGTTGTTTTGTTTATATGGCAGACGAAAATGGCTACGGACATAATTTTTTAAATGTTGAACGTTCGATGAAAGCTCGATTTAAGAGGAAGACATACACAAACAAGAATGAATAAATCTAAAGGTTATTATAATCGATTATAAGTATTATATTACATAGTAGCAGTTCAGCCCGGCTTGGCTAAGGCTATATGTACTGTTCATAACTTTATGTGCATATATATATATATATTAAAAAGTTTGTTCAGGTAACCTACATCTAAAATTTGAAGTCTTTAGACCCAAAATTGGCGAAGGAGTTTGGGAGAGTATGCAAAGGTCAACTCTTTCAACTTTGACCTCTTGCCAACCATATTTTAGACCAAAAACTGAGTAAAAAGCTTGCTGCATGTTTGAATACCCTTTATGTAAAATTTCAAATGTTTAGACCCAAAATTGGCTGAATAGTTTGCTAGAGACCGCAAAGGTAAAATATTTGGAACTTTGACCTCTTGGCAGTCAAATTTTCGGCCAAAATCCGATTAAAGAGCTTGCCCTATGTCTGAATACACTTTATGCAAAATTTCAAATGTTTAGACCAAAAATTCACTGAGTAATTTGGTAGAGACCGAAGAGGTCAATTTTTTTTAACTTTGATCACAGTTTTGACTCCTTAGCATATATTGTTTTGGGCTCAAATCAAATTAAAATGTTTGATCCATGTCCAAGTAACCTACATATAAAATTTCAAGTGTTTAAATCTAAAATTGGCGGAAGAGTTTGGTAGAGTTTTCAAAGGTCAAATCGTTGATCTTTGACCCTATGACAGCGAAATTTCTGGCCGAAAACTGATTAAAATTTTTTTCCAAAATTTCAATACCTCTTATGTCAAATCTCGAGTCTTTAGACCGAAAATTGACACAGTTATTTGGTAGCGAAATGTACACACACACACACACACACACACACACACACACACACACAAATTTTAATTTTTATAGATATACTAGCATGGGTGCCCGGCCTTGCCCGAGTGTTTGGAGGTGTATGCTGAGCAAAAAAAACAAAAACAAACAAAAACAAAAAAAAACGGTAAATTTTTTTAACTTGGACCCCTATTATGACCCCTTAACATCTATTGTTTAGGCCTCAAATCAAGTTATTAAGTTAGATCCATGTCCAAGGAACCTATATCTAAAATTTCAAGTGTTTAGACCCAAAATTGTCGGAGGAGTTTGGTAGAGTTCTCAAAGGTCAAATCGTTAAACTTTGATCCCTTAACAGCCAAATTTCTGGCTGAAAACCAATCACATAGATTTTCCTAAATCTCAATGCCCTGCATATCAAATTTCGAGTCTGTAGACTAAAAGTTGACAGAGTTATTGCGTAGGGAAATGTACACAGACAGACAGACACACACACACAGACAGACACGTTCACTTTTATAGATATATAGATAAATAGATTTTATTCATTTCCTCTTCTGGGCGTTAGACACAAGGTCAGGTGTGGTTTTGATGAAATTGTTCCTGTGGAACAAACTGGATTCGAAGTTGGCACAGACAGGTTTTTAATTTGTGTCATTACGCACTTAGCCACAGTCTCCCCATATTATATATATCGGTTTCTTTTTGAACTTGAGTGCTGAGATTTCATCAGTTATGATATTTCATAAATTGCAAAATGTTATTGTAAAACAAAGACGAATCAGTGCTTACCAAGTCATGTGTCTTTAATTTGGTACACAGTGAAGATGATTCGTGTTGGAGGACTTATAATGAAAAGGTAAACTCTCCTCCCGCTTACTGTAAATTTGACTAAAGAAAGAAATATTGAACAGGGTTAAATATTATGTTTTTACAAAGAGTTTACTACTTATCAAGACCCAAAAACAACATGATGGTAAAGCTTAAATGAGTGTCAGGTGGCCCGTGAGACAACACCATGGTGGTCATTGACGGTGAAAGTTAGTAGGATTCGATTATTTAAAAGGTCGGCTCAATAAGAACTTGTTTACATTGGACTTGAAAATGACCATGTTATATTTAACTGGGAAGCAGCACCCACAGTATTGTGTTCCACAGACGGGCTGTTCTCGTGTAGAAACTTCATTCATGGATTTTTTGTTTAGTTTTTTTTTTTTTTTTACATAGGCATCACCACATTATCAAGGCCAAGAGGCCACTCAAGGATAAGGGTTACAGAGTGTACAGTAGAAATTGGACATTACAGTAATCATTAGTAATGAAAATTTGGTAAAGTTGATAACTTATATGGAACGGCTCATCAAGAACTTATTTACGTTAGACTTGAAGACAACCATATTGTAGTCAGCCGGAAAGCAGGAAAACGGAAGACAATTCCACAGGCGTGCAGTTCTAAGAAAAAAGCTTTGTTCATGGAATCTACGTTTAGGTTTAGGCACAGATAAAGATTGTTGATAGTGTTTACAGCTAGACGAGTGTTTCTTGTGAAAGTTTGGCGAGGGGGGACCATAGATTGAAGCTCATTCGAACACTTTCCATGAAAATAACGATACATCAGAGACAAACTCGCAACATCTCTTCTGTGAGATAAAGGTTGCAAGGAAGAGAAAAGGACATCTCCTACGAGGCTACGAAGTCTATTTTGAACTCTATCAAGGCAAGTTTTAGGTACAGATACAGAGTAGGCAAATGACAGTGATTGTAACCAGACGAGTGCCTGTTGTGAATGATTTACGGAGGGAGTAGGGAACCAAAGATTGAAAATAATGAGAGAGTAGAGATAAATTCACAACGTCTCTTCTGTAAAACAGAGGTAGCAGGGAGTGAGAAAAGGACGTTGCTCACTGGATTTCGAAGCTGGTTTTGTATGCTGTCAAGAAAGGAGAGGATGCTTAGAGCAGCTCTTCCCCAGTTGTGGCAACAGTTGTGCCAAGATCACAGTGTAATAACTGTTCTGATGCTACACATAAGCTAATTTGTTCTTAGTCAATGGAAAGGAAACTCTTCTATACTAAGGCAATTTTTATTTTTGCCTACTTCTAGAATGCCCCTTTTTGGGGAGCTGATTTTCCCCCACATTAAGAACGACCTTGTGTCACATGTTATTTTTGTGGGTGAGCAAATAAATACCAATATATGGCATAAATGAATTTTATGTAACTTTTGTTTAGTAAAATATTTTGGTCATTGGAATAAGGTAAAAGTAAAAATTCTATGCTTAATCAAGAGTAATTTGAAGATATTCAATGAAAAATTACAAAAACTGTAGAGACTTCCCCTCCTCTTCCTGGGATGGTCTGATCAGAAGCAAGAAGTAATTTTTGTTTGGTAAACTATTCTGGTCATTGGAAAAAAATAAAAGTAAAAAAGAAAAATCGCGAGTAATCTGAAAATATTCAATGAAAATTTACAAATATTGTAGCGACTCCCCCTCCTCCAACTTCTTGTTAAGAAAATAGAGCTCCATTATTGAATACAAAATATATTTAAGTACAAATCTTTGTTGCTGTGTTTCCTTCTGAAAAAATTATCAAGAGAACATTTTTACATTTTTGCTCCTTCTCTGGGGTGCTGATTTTTCAATCACATTTTCCGACCCTAGTGTCACATTTCTCATGGTGGGAGAGAAATAAATAGATTGCCTCAGTCAGGGGGCACAAAAGACATTCACCCATGACTGTGTAGTAAGTCGTTGAGCCCAGGGAGTGGGACAAAACACTACCAGCAATAACAACAGTAGTAAACCAAATTGCCCTTTTTAGGGCAGCTCTCAAACTACTAAACTCCAATTCAACCCTGTACATCTTACTGCCTGCTTCATCCAGTTCCTGCTCTGATTCCTACAGTTCCAGCTCACTCTTGCACTTCCAGCCCCCTCCTATAGTCTGTAGCTTCTGCACACTTGTGCAGCTTCCACCTCCAACTCATTTCTGCTCCAACTTCTAGCAATTCTTGCATACAGCCTCTAGCTTCTAATTCCAGTGCCCATTGATGCTGGCTCTGTTTCAGTGCTCAGTAGCATCTGGCACCTTGTTCCAATCCCCATCTACAATCCAACTCTTGCTAATGTCCTCATAGACTGGACCTACCTGAGGCATTGCATCGCAGGTCAAGGACGTCCACGTTAATCTTATTGTGACATTATCTCATGCTGTCCAGGATCCAGTTTCCATATCTTGAATATTTCCAGCTATCAAATGCCGACATTTCTATCCATCTAGTTGTAATAGTGGTGTGGAGAAGCACAACAATAAGTGCCCACGGTTTGCATGTGCCCTCTGTAGAGAAGCACTGACATTCGAACCCAAAACCCATCCGATATGAAAAATAAGAAGATAAATGTAAATTTAGGTGCTATCATGGTTCAAGGTGGCAGTATAAAAAGACGTTTTTTTTTTGTTTTGTTTTTTGTTTTTTTGTTCCAGTGACAATTTTTCTCGTGCACGTGAGGTTGCTGTCAGTTGGAAAAAGGATGGAAACAAAAATATGACAACTGGTTGGAGAAGAAATAGAACGCTGATTGTTAAGGAGAATTCCGAATCCAATCCTTTTTTTCTTCTTTCTCTGCTTATACATCAGACGAATTTACGTGATTAAAATAGGGATTAATCCCTGAAAAAAAAAAACTATAGATAATCTTTGAAGCTATTATTACGGTGAAGATATGAGATAGTGAAAGTGTTTACCGACAAAGAAGATGTGGTTGCCAGACTGAAGAAACTGAAACTTCAAAAGGTGTATGATTTGGTGAGCCTGCTACCATTGTATCCGGAGGGGGATGCATTGGCCCTCTACTTGATGATGGACGAACGTTGATGCATCTGAAGGAAGTTGGACGTTTTTTTTTTTTGAATTGGCATCACAGATAGGATGCGGTTGGATTTTTTAAAAATTGTCATCGTTGTAAAATGAATATATTAAAATACGATTCAGTTGAATGTTAAATGCACATTTGAAAGTAAAAGTGGAAATTCATTATGCTGTTGGAAATTTTAAATACGTATTCAAAAACTGGACTTTGTGAAAATTCACTATGCTACGGAAAAGTTTAAATGCGCATTTCAAAGTTGAACTTGGTGAAAATTTGTCAAGTTGGGAGAATTTTAAACATGTACGTGCAAGTCAAACTTTGTGAAAATTCGCTGGATTTTGTGAAATTTGTTGTCATCATGAAAAAATTAAATTACGAATCAAGTTTGACTTTTGAGACGTGTCGTTACATTATAGAAACGATTTAAGTTATAATTCTAGGCAGATTTTTTTTACAATTAACAGTGTATTGTGGGCCAGTTGTGTCTGGTGGTGTATTTTGGGCCAGTTGCATCTGGCAGTGTATCATGGACCAGTTGTATTTGGCAGTGTATCACAGGTCAGTTGCTTCTGGCAGTGTATCTTGGGCCAGTTGTATCTGGTTGTATATTGTGAGTCAGTTGCGTCTGGCAGTGTATCTTGGGCCAGTTGTATCTGGTTGTATATTGTGAGTCAGTTGCGTCTGGCAGTGTATCGTCGGCCAGTTTTGTTTGGCAATGTAGCATGAGCCGTTGTGGTTAGAGAGGTTAATATACAACAACAATGAAATAGAGTCAGACGATTTTCACAGGTAAGAAGTATATTTTATTGGTTATACAATCAATCAGCACCCAACCGATCCGGCCGATTGCAACAGTCTTGACGCCAACCACCCATTATATTTTATGTCATTCTTAATGCTGTGAGAAAACATTATAGACATTAACCCACTTGCTGTTGCTTGAAAAGGTGACATTAAAAAAAGAAAGCAACAAATCTATTTTCGTAGCCTGGGTGCCACTTTTTGGATTGCATCAGAAATGAGATCAAGAAGAACGACTGCAGTCGTGATTAAAACGTGTCTAGACAAACACATCAAAACAATAAAAATGTAGAAAAACAAAACGGAAATGCAATCATGCGAAGCTGTCATAAGTTGTTCATTTTTTCCCACAGTTCGTGATGAAAAATACTAAACACGTTAGGTTTGGCATTTCATTTTTATGAATATTCAAATCCGGTAGTAAAAAGGCCATAACTTTTTTGATGCTTAGTCAGTCATTTAAAAATTGGGCTGTTATGAATCATTTTTGTAATACTGTTATTCACTTATTGGTTAAATATTTCTATCACTTCCCTTTTCAGTAGGAAAATCTTGTCTTTCTTTGTGTATGTGCATATAGTTGTTGAATTTTATTTATGCAAACTTTATTGGCTACATATATGCATACATGTTTCAGTTGTGATTTTTTTTTCAAAATCCAATGTCATCTGAACTATTGAGACTAGTGGCCTGATGATTCTGGATTTTGAAAGAAATCACAGGTGAAACATGTATGCGCATATGTAGCCAATAATGTTTGCATAAATAAATAAAATTATACAATAATACAGCTCTACTGGTTATTGAGCACTATTTTATAAACACCGGAATTTCATTGGATTAACATCTAGGAAATCACAGCAATACAATTAGTTATATGAGGAGTTAAAATTATACAAACTAGCATGACCTGTGGAAATTCCACAAGGGGCTCATTCATATGTGTAACATATTGATGTTGGCATTCTGTAGATGTTCAGCATAAATGGAGATGCTCTGATATTATTGTAACTTTTTTTGTTAAAACTGCAAAAGTATTTATCTAAGGTAGCAGGGACGCCAAGAGTAACTCGGTTGTAAATTACGCTTAAATATGATAGCTTAATTCTGGCAGATTTCCTATATATTATTATAGAGTTAATGTTCTATCGATTTATATATTATAAAGTTGCGCTTTCAAAATAAAATATATATCCATATGACTTGAATGCATCAGCTTGAATCGAAACCGAAACCAAAACGTATGAAATATATATATATATATATATATATATATATATATATATATATATATATATAACTTGAGTTCCTTCAGCTATAATCGAAACCGAAACCAAAACTTATGAAAAATTCTTGATAAAATTATTTATAAAAAAATAAATTACTGGAGTACCATCAGCTATAATCAAAACCAAAACCAAAACTTATGAAGAATTTTTGGTAAAATTATTTATGACAAGAAATGGAAGTCCATAACAATTAAACGACACTTACTTGGATCTAAGCGTGACACAGAAAATAAATAAGACACACACTATCGTATTAATATATAGATTATGATTTACAAACATTTATTGTTCATAAACAAGTAATGCAAGATAAACTGAATTATTTCTTTATTCCATAGAATTTCAAAAATTTCACTTTTTTCTTTAAAGGAAAACTATTAGCAAAAGATTTTATATAATATTGCTGGTTAGCATAGAAAGTGAAAGCTTCAAAGTTCGAAAGAAAGTAATGTTCGAAAGATTACATAGAAATCTTTACAGATACAAAAATGGATATTAAAATTGATGTCCAAGTGTGAAAATGCAGTTGGACAATAACAAAATCCAATTAATAGAATTGGTATGTACATTGGTAAAATCCGAAAAACCATTACTGACTTGGAAAAAGAATATTCAGATTGTATACTTTGTACAACACAATCATCTTGACACATTGGTTCTCACCAGATCATCAAAGTTAAGCAACGTTGAGGTCTGCCAGTTCCAAATGGGTGACGTGTACACACCTTCTGGGAAGGTTGGGTATGGAGCCAGCACTCTCACCCCAAAAAAACAACTCCTCGTGACAAAAGCATTTACAAAGTTGTGGATGGCCTATACCCATCAATATATATATATTAGGAGGTATATTTGGTAAAAAGAAAAAAAAAAACAGGGAAAAAAGTCCTCAATATGTTAGTAGAGCAAAATATGTTTTTATTATTTCCACCTTGGGGATTTTTACTTAAATCATTTTGCTTAAATCATAACAAGATGTTTCAATAGACAGGACAATAAAATTATCCTGCCGATCTCGTCTGACGATCTAATCCAAAATGGTTTTGGCTTAGATTAAATTAATTATTTTGAATAAATTATTTGTTTTATTATTGGATAATGCAATAAGTGTTCTTTTTGAGTCCAAAAGTTATGTTTTTTTGTTTCGTGCTGACACAACATATGTTTTTATTTTTTTGGTTTCGTAAAAACACAAGAACTATTAAGTAATTTTTTTATTCAATATATGGTTTCGTTTTTCGTGTTTTGACTCTGTGACTCCATTCCATTCGGTTGCATTTCATAATCAACCGTACCCACTTCTGGTAGCTTGATTTTTTCCGAGCACTGATGTTGGACATTACCCATTTAGCAATCTTATTTACCTAATTGTCACGTCACAAATAGTTAAGTCTTCCATGATTCCATGCCAAAAATGATTTTGACTATGTTTTTTTCTCATGCGACATGTGAAATAGCTTAAATTTCTAATTTCTTTGAAAACTATTTTCTTAATTAATTTATACCTTATCGTTTTGAGTTAAATTTGGATATTTTCATTACTGCGACATGGCAATTCATTAAATACTGCTGGTTACACTTGAACATCAATATCTGTATTTCCGAATGTCGCTACAATAACGAACAAACAACTAAATTATATTTGGAAGCATTATTTTTCTCAAAATAAATGTGCGAAAATAAAGATATTTATTTGATTTAAAAAAAAAAACAGTTTCCTAACTCCTTTCTATCTTCCTTAGAAAATGTCATCGGTTTCACACTTACTTTGTTGGTTTACTCTTTAAAAAATTTCATTTTCACTTTTTTTTTCAAACGTATTATTTTTAATAATACACTATACTTACATACAAAAATTAAATAGACTTAAATTTTTATTATACAAGATTTTCAGAGATACGTGTGATAGTTCTGTACCATCCTGGCAAAAAGATGTTTCTCGCGGATACACTATCAAGGGCATATATACATGAGTGAATAGTGAATATATAGATGATGATGATGTTAAGGAAACTGAATATATTCTTGTGACAGAGGGAAGGTTGCTGGAATTGCATTCAGCCACAAAGGAAAACAGAAGCATGCAGATGCTGCAGCAAGTAATTGTGCAAGGGTGACCAGAAGACAAAGTGAGACCATATTTTTATCTGCGGAAGGAAAAGACTGTATAAGATGGGTTAATTTTCAAAGGAAACAGGGTAGTGGTCCCAACTACCCAGTGGGCTGTGTTGATAGAAAATTGCATTCCACACACCTAGGGGTCAAAGGATGTTGCAGTAGCACGAGAAAATGTTTGTACTGGGCAAATATGAACAATAACATCAGAGACTATGTTTCAAAATGCCCCACATGTAAAAAACATGAGGTAGCCAATCTGACAGAGTCTTTAATGGTGAATAAGATTCCTCAAGAGACTCTGAACAAAGTACGAGTAGATCTCTTCAAGTTTACAGATAGAGACTATCTCTGCACAGTTTATTACATGAGCAATTTCTGGTAAATTGATAATCTTTCAACTACACAGGAAAAGACAATGATCACTAAACTTAAACACCATTTTGCACGACATGGAATACTAGATCAGGTATACACACGCACGACATGGAATACTAGATCAGGTATACACACACCTGTCAGTCCTTACAATATCAAGGCAAATAGTAAAGAAGAATCTGCTGTAAAGATGGCAAAGAAACTCTTTCAGAAAGCAATGGATGATAAGGCTGATCCATACCTAGCGATGCTGGATCACAGGAATACGCCAGCTAAAGGTCTGTTATCATCAGCACAGAAACTGATGTCCAACCAAAGAAAATCTACTCAAACCAGAATTACCCAAAAATTTAAAAAAGATGATTAAGTGAAAGAGCAGGAGACAAGAACAGTACTTTAATCACAAAGTAAAACCACTCCAACCTTTGCATCCCGGAGATGTGGTATGAATAAAACACTGCACATTAAAAAGTTCAAAAAGTGTGGAAGAAAGCCATTGTATGGTGGAGACTGGATGAGAGGTCACACCAGATCAAAGTTAATAGAGAGCTGTATCAATGGAATTTGGTAGATTTGAAAATAACAACAGAAGAATTCCCATTGCCGCTCTACTAGCCATACCCATTGCACAGTAAGGTACCAGCGAATGTGGGACCAGATACAGAAGAGACGTGTGACCCCCATACATCTCAACAGGAAAATGATGAAAGATAAAGACCGAGCCCAGCACTATCTCCATCAAAACCAAACCCAGAAAGGGTGAGGAGGACACGGTCGGGAAGACTAGTAAGAAATCCGGCTATGTTCAAGAGCTATACATTGTGAATTGAGTTTGAAGTGAAAAGGGCAGAATATTCTCTGTTAGTCAAGCCCAATGAATGTCTACGTTTTATTTTTGTCTGTTATCTTTTATCAGATCTTTTTAACAAAATTCTTTTCTTTTTTTTTTTTTTTTTTTTTCAGAAAACGGATGTTGCATGACGAACTTATTAGGGTTTACACCACCTTGTCTCTAATTTGGTTGGCCTGATTAAAGAAGTAATGATCCCACCCGTGGTTATTGCATTTTACCGATTACCATTGACATATAATAAATAATAATAAAACAATATCTATTGTTTCATTTATATAGATGCTTACTTATCCACATTTTCCTTTATTTTTTATTTTTATTTTTTTTAGTTTGTTACTGCTGAGATTTCGAAGGTTATTTTCAAGATTTAAAACTTTCGTTTCAAACATCGTAATATTCGAAACAAAAATATGTATGCACTAGTAACCAAGCTAAACATACAACTTTTTGATTCTACACATAAGAATTCAATTCAATCGAACCATGTACCTTTATAGACGTGATAGTTACACATATTTTCTACTATTTATTACTTCAGATTTGTTTTCGATTTTGACTTAGGTGTACTTACGTTCATATACAAACACTGACATTCTTCTTGGATTTAATTATTGGAGTATGACAATAAATAAATCGTCTCAACGTAAAAAAAAATCCACTTTTCTATTTTTACAAGTATGTTGAAATAAATACCAATTGATAATTATCTACTTATCGCATCCTTTGCATTTTTATTGTGTCTTCCGTTACAACACATGCACACAAATTTTTTTTTTTTTTATAAATAACATTCTTTCGTTTTTTCCCCTCTTTTTCTTTTTCTTTTTTTTTTTCAGCTGTTTGAAGCTTGTGTATGGCAAAATCACGTTGACACACCGGTTCTCGGTAGATTACCGAAGTTAAGCAACGATGAGCCTGACCAGTATCAGATGGGTGACCATTTGGGAAGGTAAGGCGCTGTATGTACCGTACCGAGTCTTAGAAATTTCCAAGTTGGTATCTGGGGGCGCGTTTAACTCACTGGGGGAGATATATCTCCGAATCAAGACGGAAAGCAACACGGAACTACCGCCTTTACTTGTTTTTCCGAGATTACCATGGCTCTACAATTTGGAGAGCTATGGTTGCCGACGTTGTTAAAAACAGCAGGACCACTGATAATGATGATTTAGAGCTTGGTAGTAATGTAATTGATGTTCCTCAATAAAAACCGTTAATAAATAAAACACATTTCAACTTCAATTGAATTAAATAAGATTAGCAAAAGATAAAACAAGCATGCTTCAGTTGCTATGTAGGAAAAAAAGGACAGAAATTTACACAGAGGAGAATACAACGCCTGTCCTATTTCGCCTTCAGTTGCAGTACCGATGGCGCATTTATTACCTCCCCTGGAAGTCCATTCAAAGGTTCAAAATCTTAACCAAAAAAAGCGGACATCTTTTGTTTCAATCGAAATCGGAGGTGAATTAGTTTCAGGTAATGCTCGCACAGACCACTTCCTGGTGCAGGCGTGAATAGGGGGGAGATCATAATGGTCATTGAGGAAATTGTAAGTAAAAATGAGATCGCCACGTAAACGCCAGCGCTCAGGCAAGAAAAGTTTAAGTTTGTAGGGTTAGCTTTTGAAAGGCAGATCCCATAGGTTCTACATCATTTGAATAAACCCCCATTGAACCTTCTTAGGTTTCGGAAATCATGTATTAGATATTGAACAGAAGCCTAGAAAGCATACTCCAACAACAGTTTAACAAGGAAACATAAAGTGTGAGAAATATTTCTGGAATCAATTTGTAAAAAGAGCTTCGAATGAAAAATAGGGAACTATTTGCTTTGTTTCCAATCTGAATGCAATGCTTAGATAATCTGAAGGGTGAGTCGATCAGAGGGACAAGATCTTAATCGTATTTATTAAAAAATATATTCAGACATATACATGCAAGGGTGTGTGTTCAAATCATACCAAAATCACCATTTATAGGAGACTTAGCAGAAAGGGAGCAAAACCTTTTTTATAACAACAACCAAAGGGTTTATTCAATTACTTACAACGTTTGGTATAGGTGGAAGGAAATTGGACAGTGTTAGAAAGTTCTTTCAACTGCCAAAAGTTTGAGCTTTTTTTTTTTCAGGAGAAGATTGTCAATACTTGGGTGTCCAAGTGTAGACAGGGTGTATGGTGTAGATAGGGACAGTAGTTATAAAGGTGACGTCTTTCCTTGTTGTTTTCAGTAATCTCTCTGATGACCGACTTGAAACTGTTGAACTAAATACGCCCTACAAGCTGATTGGCCAGTGTTAAGCCAACTCACCTAACAGGAGCATTTCTACAGGAGAGAAAATAAGCCATTTATATCTGCTACATCCACATGTAAATAAACATAAATATTTTCCTACAACAACAATTGTAAAAAATAATGTCCACACACACACACACACACACACACACACACACACACACACACACACACACACACACACACACACATATATATATATATATGTATATATATATATATATAACTTTATATGAATACATATGTATAATTTTTGAAAATATGATACCCATATTTCATTCATTTGGTCAAATTGATTTAAAAGTCACAAATTCAAGTTAGACATTCTTCTCAAATAAATGTACATTGACATCATAAAAAGAAATGGAGGAAAACGATTTCGAATTGATAATAATATAATATTAACATATTGTTTTGCCCTAATAACCATCAATAATACAAAAAAGATTTAACTTTTCTAAATAAAAGCTAACCGCTTGACATTTAACATTTTATAGCTAATGTATTCTAAGAATTCTTAATTCTTGTCTATACAAGAATTAACAAGTTCTAAAAGGTACACAAGACGTAACATGTACAGCTATACAAATTATGTCTAAGGCTAAAGCAATTGAGGTTTAAAATAACAAAGGCAAGAAAATTGTCATTACTAAATTAACCGAATAAAAAAAAGAATTTTACAAATGTCCGGCAAAATAATATCAAATCTAACTGAAATTAAAATGGATATTTTTGTCTTCTGAGTCAACTAGTCTTCTTGAAATGTGCTTAAAATCCATTATGTTAATCTTGTAAGATTAATATAATGGATTTTAAGCACATTTTTTTTATTGATAATCTATTATATAAAGGGCAGTTGTCTGTGTGTTTGTGTATCTAGTTAAAAACCCAAAACTACTAACCAAAGACCAACAAAGTTTATATTTTCTTGATTGACGTTACCCCGGATGTATAATATCTATAATTTAGAAAAAGATTTATATTTAAAAGTATATAGTAAATTAATTACATTATGATTTTTTCAGTACATTAAAACAGGAAAGAGGAATGAGTTGGGTGGGGGTAAAGGAGAAGGTTACAGACAAGGAGAGAATAATGCGGGAGGGTTTAAGAAAGAGAGAAAAATAATGAGACTGCTAGAGAGAGAGAGAGAAAGAGAAAGGGGGAGGTTTAATCTAAAGATGTTATACTCACTATTTAACTTCTATTTAGTTTTTATGGTCCCGGGCAACTCTTGGTAGCCTTGCTAGGCTATCATATAAAGGGAAATTGCTTGTGTGTGTATGTGCGTATGATCAGCTAAAGTTAAAAAACTACAAAACAAACACCCACAATGTTGGTGTATTCTAGATTTTAAAAAAATGTCATTCTTTTCTATACAACTGGGCCAGGTTTCGTCAAGAGGTCCGTTTTTCAACCATTTCCAGTTGTCTAAAATATAAAGGAGAGGTGAATGACTTATATTAGTATTATTTTTAGTAGAAAGGGATGTGATTGTCAGAATTGAAAGAGGAGAAAGATGTGGAAAAGCGGGGAAAGAGGGAAAAGAGAAATTTAGAGAGACGGATTGAGAAATAGAAGTTTTATATAAAGATGTTACACACACTTATTGACCTGTTCTATTTTTTGTTGTTTTTGTTATTGTATTTTTTTTTGTTTGTTTTTTGTTTGTTTCTTGTATTTTTTGTGGTTCCAGGCAATACCTGCTAGTCGTCAAAACAAGAAAATGAACATAGCAACAAAAAGGAAGCATTGCATGAGTATGACATGAAAAAAAGCGTTTCGTTTTACTTTTCTGGAATAAATACAGCTCGTAGTTTATATCTCATAATTCGGCACGTGTGGTAGTTGTGTTAACCATGAATCCACTGTGGAGAGTTTAAATCTAGTCATATCTATTAGGTCCAATTATTCTTGAACCCAAACCTATTCAACTGTAATTAATCGTTGATGATAAGCGTGGGTGCTGACATTAAATAAACGCAAAAGGTTAATTAGCTATAAAACCAGGCACATCTGACAAAACTGATAAAAATAACTAAAAATTGTAACGTCTTCTTCAAAGGCAATAGAGTTTAAATCATTGTCGAGATGGTTTGCTTCTTGTTGGCTGAGGTATTTCTCTAGTCTTGTGCAGTTCTAGAAGAGGTTAGATTATTGCTAATCGCCTGAGACTACTGGAGAATGTTGCTGAGATTGTTCAGGCATATTTTTGCAGGCCAGTGTGCTCTTTCTCTAGGGCGCTTTTCTACCATGTTAAATATTTATTATTTTTTACGTTAAGATTTTTGTTCCTTAGGATACACACACACACACACACACACACACACACACACACACACACACACACACACACGTTAAGATTTTTGTTCCTAAGAAGCGCTGGTTGAGTTTGAATAAAATAAAATGCGTATTATATGCGTTTGAAGACAAAACAACACATTATTACAAAATAAACAGACATTTATTTTGTTTGAAATTTATATTGAAATTCATAAATATATTTCGAAGCAAAACTTCATCTTCAGTATGTCTTTCTTTTTTTTTTCTTTCTTGCCATGTTGCTGTTGGAGCAGAGAATCAGCAAGTAGAAGTCCATTTGTTGTTTTTACGGTACTTTTTTAAACCTCAAATAAGACATTTTCCCGCTGAGACGTAAGGGGCTACTGTTTCGGATCACATCTAACAGGAGACTGTAGGGAGTTGAGCAGTGAAAACTCTATTCACATTACATTTAAACTTCTGCGTGTAAGGAAATCAGGAAACAGAGAGGGAATTTTAAAGTCCAGCAGTCCAAGGGAAGAAACTATTAAAGTAGAAGTCTTTCCAGAATCTAGGGACCTCAACAGTAAAGGAGTGGAAATTTGCTGCTTGTCGAATTAGTCTAGTCAGGAGTGTGTACGTTGAGGGGCACAAGAGCTATGAGTTCATCAGAGCATATTCCATTAAAGTAATTGCAGAACGAGCGCAAGATACAACATTTCAGGAATGGGACAGAGTTGAAGCTTGGTCGATAGTTGGGGGCTTTGTCTAAAAGTGAAAGATTAGTGGTAGATGCACCAGCCAAGATGTGGCAACAATACTCCATACATGAGCGAATGGTGGACTTATAGAGGTGTAATATACTCTCAGGTGTAAGTAATTTTCTAGCACAGTAAAGGGATCACACCTTTGCAGCAGCCTTGGCAATGTCCTCAATATATTTATTTCCATACTGTGAATGCTAAGCCAATAAGTTTGATCGATGAGCTCTTAGATAGAATGATATTAGTCATGGCAATCGCTGATTGAGAAGGATTTTTGTAATTATTAAAGGAAAGAGATTTAGTGTTAGCTACATTAAATAATGTCATCTATTTACGTCCCCATTCCACTACAGACTGAAGTTCGTTTTCTAAGGTTTCCACCTTTGCCTTTGCATACATTTGTTTTTCCCTCATAGTTGTTATAGAGCGTTGAATCATTAGCAAATATACCCATCTCGGACACAATTTTATCAGGAACGTCGTTTATGAATATCAGAAATAATAAAGGTGCATGGATTGAACCCTAAGGCACAGCCGTGTTAATATCATGTTGTTTAGACGTACGGTTATCGAGAACAACCTAGATTTTTCTCTTGTCTCAGAAGGATTTGATTATGTTAAGTATTCATACAGAAATACCATATGATTTAATTTTCAAGAGAAGCCCTTCATGTCAGACCTTAGCTTCTTTTACCTTATATAGTGCATGGTATATGCGTTCAGAGATGATGTTCAAGCTATTTGCAGCAGAACGGGCTTGCCTAAATCCATACTGTTGGTCAGAAAGAAATTTAGCTTTTACGACGTGGTGGATTAGCGTTTGATTGATTGATGCCACATCATCCACTGTGGGAGGTTAGGGATAAATAATTGTGATTTCAAGAAAAAAAATTTCACGCTTGACTGAATCAATTCTTCATTACTCCTTGACTCGGTGTACAATCTTTCCCGGCTCTTCCATTCTCTCCCCATCTCTTAACTAGGTATTTTTATCCCCCCCCCCCCAAATCAACAGAGATTAGACCATTCTTGTGATAACCAGGTCCCTTTTGACTGTGGTGTAATACTTGCAGGTCCACCCTATTAGGCTTTGCCTTTTCTCTTTGATAAAAGGGCTAGTTTATTGCTAATCGCCTGGGGTACCCTTACCGGGGAACGTCTTGCAAGCTAGAGTGCCCCTCTTCGGGGGGGGGGGCTGACTTCTCAATTCCACTTTCCAACGCTGGTGTCACAGTTCTTGCAATGGGCGATAACTAAATTCCCTCTCTTCATCTCTCTCCTTTTCTCACTTCTCCTTCCCCTCTCTCTCTCTCTCTCTCTCTTTCCATAAACACAAAATATCAAAATAATTTTTTTTAGTACCGTCTCATCAGCAACACTTCTTTTAGCAAATTTATTGGCAATGTATAGGAAAGTGTGACGAGCCTGTCTCTGTTTTATCGTTTGAGCACAAAAACACTCAACTAGCTACAACTACTACCAATAATTTCCCCCACTCTCTTTCTGTGTCTAAATTTAATGGAGATTCCATAAACAAAGCGTCTTTCCTAGAAGTGCTCGCCTATAGAATACTGTTCCGCTGGTGTGCTTCTTGGCCAACTACAATATTGTATCTTTCAAGTCCAATGCAAACAAGTTCTTGTTGAGCCGCCCCCTTAAATAATCAAATTCCACCCAACTTATAAACGATTACTACACTACCACCTTACATTTATTAACCCTTATTCTCGAGTGGCCTTCGGGCCTTGATAAGTGGCGACTCCCCTGTAAAAAAAAAATAAATAAATATGCCATGTAAAAAGAAGACAAAGGATGTTTACATCCATATACAATCTGAATGTTTGTCCGAGCTCACTTTGAACCTGGATATGCTAGGTATTTTTACTACCTCCTCTGACATGCTGTTCCATGAAACAAAAACACGATTTCATAATGCTATGATATTTCCTGTCTTGCGGCTAGAATAATCACTTATATAGCAGCAAATTATCTTTTTTAATTTATTTCAGCCAAGCCATCTTGCATGTATACGGTTAGTTTTCCTTTTTTTTTCCATTCCTCTATTTACTAATCGAACGCATCATTCTTTAATTATAGCAAAAAATAGAAGACAGTATGTTTAATCTAACAAAGACCATAATTAAGACTTAACGATTAGAAAGACTAGACGAGTATGAAATTTTTTTTAAGATTGTTATTTATCAAAATGAAATTGAAAATTGTTATTTATCAAAATTAAATTGAAAATTTTTTCTCAAATTTTCGAATAATAAAATATTCATTTTCAGGAAATTTGATAGTTTGTTCATTTTTTTTATATGCCATAGTGGTGGTGGTAAGTCCTGGCATGATTTGAGATGTTTGGAATCAAGTCAAAATGATGTTTATATGTCCGATTATAGTTTTTGGCATTCGTCAAACGCATGTATAATAAAAAGGAATTTCCTGTTGGAGAACTCGATAATAAATTAGGCTTTAACAATTAGAAAGACCAGACGAGAGTGAAATTGTTTTTTTTTCTCTTTAAACTTGCTGTATCTGAATGATATTCAGACACTAAAACTTAAGCACAAGTGAACACTTCGACAATTCAGGTTCATGTTACAAAAATAAACTTAATTTTGTCTTGCTCTGTGCATTCAATCAAACTAAAGCAATTGTTACATTATTGCATGGGGATTCTCCTACTAAAATCACAAAGCAAACATAAAATGGCTTAGTATATAAAATATAGATTGGTAAATTTCAACGACCCCTCCAGTCAAATTCTCGAAGCACATACCAATAAGCGACGAAAGCAGAATCCTATATGAAGCTTATGTTTGCAATGCTATACCGGTCATAAAAATAGAGGGAAATCTGATTTTACTTTATATATATGACTAGCATTTCAGCCCGGTGTTGCCCGGTGTTGCCCGGGTGTTTGGATGTGTCTGTTGAGCAAAAAAAAAAAAAAAAAAAAGATGGTAGTAGGAAGGTAGGCTCGAACTCGTACCGCGAAGGAGGAAAAACATGACGTATATGCTGTTACGACCACGGGCAAACAGGAAGTGACATTTTTTTAAAATTAAGGCTAGACAATCGAAAGGAGAGGATACTTTAAAAAAAATATCTGCGAAAAAAGCAACCCCCCTGTAGAAAAGTTCCCAGTTGAAGGTGAAGATATTTGTCGTATGAAATGTTGCACTTTAAAACGATACTGATCTTGGTAAAATCCGTCGCCTCTGTCAAAAGTTTTAGGAAGACATGCAAACATGCATACATAAATACATTTATATATTGGTTGCTCAAATTTTCTACCCAAACCGATTAAAAAGCTTGCCCTACCTCTGAATACCATTTATGTCAAATTTCAAATGTTTAGACCAGAAATTGTCCAGTAATTAGACCAGTAATTTGGTAGAGACCGCAGAGGTCAATTTTTTTTAAAAACTTTGACCCCTATTATGACCCCTTAAAATGTATTGTTTTGGGCTCAAATCAAGTTATTAAGTTTGATCCATGTCCAAGGAAACTATATCTAAAATTTCAAGTGTTTAGACCCCAAATTGTCGGAGGAGTTTGGTAGAGTTCTCAAAGTTCAACGATTTGAACTTTGAACCCTTAACAGCCAAATTTCTGGCCGGAAAATGATCACTTAGAGTTTCCCAAATCTTAGTACCCTGTATATTACATTTTGAGTCTGTAGACTAAAAATTGACAGAGTTATTGCGTAGGAAAATGTTCACAGACAGACAGAAAGACAGACACACAGATACACAGACACACAGACACGTTCACTTATATATATATATATATATATATATATATATATATATATATATAGAAGAAGCATGAATGAAAACTCTAAACGAAAATTTACATTTAAAATTTAATTTTCGACAGAATACCTTAAACAAAGATGACTAATAAATCCTTTATTCCACAGAGTTTCAAAGAATGCAAAATTTTTCTTTTCAGAGAAAAGAAATATGTTAGCAAATTTATACATATAGCAGAGCTAAAACAAAATAAAGATATATATATATATACACTTGTGCCCGATATTATTCATACCCCTCCTTGAAAATTGAGTTTATTAGGTGTAACTTTGTAAGAATTTATTGTTTACGTCCATATTGATACATATTCTTAATAAACCTCTTCTGATCATTTTCGTCATTTTAAAATCTCGGGATACTTGTAATAAAAGAAATATACAGCTATTTATAAAATCTGCAATGTTCAAAAATAATCATACCCCCTTATTTTTTCAGTATTAATCGAGTTTCTAACTGTTTGTTTCCTGTTTGATTCTTATTTTGAATGCTTTTATACAACCTTTGATTAATTTCATTTCGTTTTTTGCATTTTTCAGAAATTAAAATGATGTCAACTGAAAACCAATAAAAGAATAAAAATTATTAGAATGGGGAAGAAAAAAGAGCTTAGTAATGATCTTAGGACTAAAATTGTGAATTCACATAAGGATGGTTTAGGTTACAATTCAATTTCCAAGAAATTTGAGGTCCCTACAGCAACAGTACAGAGCATCATCAAAAAATTCCAGAGCCACCACACAACAAACAACTTGATTGGTAGAGGAAGGAAAAGGAAACTGTCTGCTAGAGCCACCAGGGATATTGTAAGCAGTGTTAATGCAAATCCAACCACCACTACTAAGGACATTTTAGAAAATCTGGAGTCTTCTGGCATAAAAATATCAAGGCAAACATTGCAAAGGACTCTGCATGAAAATGGTCTGAAAGGAAGAAGACCAAGAAGGACTCCATTGCACACCGGAAAACACCTTGCAGCACGTCTAAAGTTTGCTAGGACCCATGTGAATTCTTCAGAGTCCGTTTTCTCAAGTATTTTGTGGACTGACGAAACAAAAATTGAATTGATTGGCCATATGGATGCTTCTTACGTTTGGAGGAAGAAAGGAGAAGCTTACAACCCAAAGAACACCATACCCACGGTGAAACATGGTGGTGGTAGCCTAATGTTTTGGGGCTCCTTTTCGGCTAGTGGTCCAGGTAGTTTGGTCAAGATAGATGGAACCATGAAGAAGGAGCAATATTTGGAGATACTCCAGAAAAACATTAGACAGGATGCGGAGAAGCTCCATTTAGGACCAAACTGAGTCCTTCAACAGGATAATGATCCAAAACATACTGCCAAAATAGTCAAGAAATGGTTTGAGGATAATCAAATTAATATTTTGGAATGGCCTAGCCAGAGTCCCGACCTGAACCCTATCGAAAACCTCTGGCACATATTGAAAACTAAGGTTAAAAAGCGGAAACCTAGAAATTTGAGGGATTTGGAGAACTACTGCATTGAAGAATGGTAAAAAATCAGTGTTGATGCTTGTAAAAACCTTATTGATAAATATCCAAAACGGTTACAGGCAGTTATTAAGAATAAAGGGCATGCTATTGACTATTAGTAAGAGAGGTATGAATAATTTTGAACTAGTGCCATTATTGTTTTTCTTTGTATACTGTTTCAAACTTGCATAATTTATTTATTTGTTGAGTTTAAATTAAATGCTTATGCTTGATTTATTGTTTGAAATCCCTTAAATATTGTCTACCTTCTGGTTTGAGCAATATTCTTATAGAAATCTCAAAGATCCGAGGGGTATGAATAATATCGGGCACAAGTGTATATATATATATATATATATATATATATATATATATACTAGCGGGGAGTACCCGGCTTTGCCCGGGTGTTTAGAGGTGTGTGTGCTCGGGCAAGGGGGAGGGTAATCAAAACATAAGAAAAAGCGGAGTAAATATTTTTAAATATTAAATATTAAAAATGTTAAAACTTAAAAAATCGAAAAAACACAAAAAAACTAACGTAAGGCAAACGAACGATGTTAAATGTAAAAATCGGAAAAACAAAAAAAGAAACCGCGAATGTGATGGAAAAAGAAAACAGAAAAACGAACGTTAAAACTTCTTTAAAAAATCTGAAAAATAAAAACCAAAAAAAATAAAACATAGAACGTGAAAAATGGCTTAAATAACTCTGTTTCAATATTAAACCTTTAAAAAAAAACCCTAAAAAAGAAGGCATCTCACACCACGATTAGAACCCTTTAGATAATGAGACCGCGCTCTAATGAACTGATCTAAAACAACGTTGACAAAATTAGGTTGTTTTTTTAATATTTAAACTAAATCATGTTCCGACGTAATTTGCACATGCGTAGAAGTGAACGTCATGAGAGGACGGTTTTTGCTGACCCCTCCCTGTATATTTTAGAGTGAAGGAATTAATGTTTTTGGCCAATTTTTCGATATTTGTCGGGCGAAGGATCGGGCTTTAAAATGATACCAATCTCGTGAAAATCCGTGACCCGTGTCGAAGGTTTTTGCGAGACATACAAACACACATACAAACATACATACATGCATACATACATACACACATTTTCGCTTTTACTTTTATATATATAGAAGATGATACAATGGCTGAAATTAAACAATCACGAAAAAGCTTTGTGTACATTTGTACGTTAACTAGTTGTACAAAATTTGACTTACATTAACAAATGCATCGCTATTTACAAATACGTTACTATTTACAAATACATTGCTGTTAATATTGATTGATAAATACATTTTAAAAATGCAGTAGTCAAGCAATTTTTTATATTTGTTCCATTCTATGCACAGAATTTAAATTCTATTAAATAAGTACACGTTTTCTTCAATCATCATCATCATCATCATCATCATCATCATCATCATCATCATCATCATCATCATCATCATCATCATCATCATCAGTTTAAGGTTTGTTTCACATGCTGGCATGCATTGGATGGCATTAAGAAATTGACATCCAAAATCACCTATCCCCGAGTATGTCTTTATTTATCACAGTTTCCCTTAAGTCCATTTTAATTACTTCCTCGCATGTTTTCCTGTGAATGGAACCTTCTACCTCATTTGTTCTATTTGTACTCATCCAAGAACTCTAATATATAAGCTACACCGGTCATAAAAATAGGGGGAAATCTGATTTTGCTCAGTGTATATAAGATACGATGGTTGAGTATTGTTTACAAATTGAACAATAATGAAAAATCTTTATATGTTAGCTAGTTGTACAAAATTACATTAACAAATGCATTGCTACTAACAAATACGTTACCATTAACAAATATGTTACCGTTAACAAATACGTTATTGTTAACAAATACGTTACTATGAATAAATACATTACCATTAACAAATACGTTACTATTAACAAATACATTGCTATTAACATTAACAAATACATTACTGTTCACAAATACATTACTATGAACACTAACAAATACGTTACTATTAACAAATACATTACTACTAACAGATGTAAATCCACTGATAAAGTGCTCAATGATAAGCAGAGTACAATTATAGTATGTTTATTTATACAAACATTAATGGCTAACTATGTGCATACATGTTTCTGCTGCAGCGTCATTGGATCGAAAATTTTACAATAACGATTTTACAACCTGGTTTGCTTGTAAAAGATCCGACCCGATGACGCTGCTTCTCTAAAAGTATCACAGCAGAAGCTTGTATTTACATGTATGACGAATAATATTTGCATAAATATAATTTTATGCTCTTTAGAAAAATAGTAGAAAAGTATACGAACGAAAAGAGACGGCATTGACATAATAATAATCGTTCGTTTCTGCATAGCGAAACGGATCTGTAAAAAAAATGTAACGAAATTTTAACATGCTGGAGGAGCTGATTGGTATGAAAAATAAATATTTGGATCTTTGAATATGACTACAGTTATTCTTTTATGTATATGCTTTTTTGTTATATTTAACATACATTGAGCTTTTAAACAAAGATTGAAATATAATTGAAAAAACATATTTTACTAAAACAACACACACACACACACACACATACATATATATATATATATATATATATATATATATATATATATATATATATATATATATATATATATATATATATATATATATGAGGCATTTGGGCGATATCAAAACATCGTTAATCCATTACCCAGCCGTATAGCGCATTGGTGAGAAGCCTTGACCGTCATTTGGGCGCTCGTGTTTCGATCCTGGCTTGAGGCAGTTGCCTGTTTAGCACCACTGATGAGCTGTGAAAGAGCGAAACATTAGTGTATGTGGATGACTATATATATATATATATATATATATATATATATATATATATATATATATATATATATATATATTGATTCTGCTCTCATATCTAAAATACCCCTCTATCCCGGGAGGACTGCCACATAAAATGGTGATCAGAATTATTTATTATTTGGAAGAGTTGACGTCAAATTTTGGGCTTCTTAAAACCAAAATCAAAAACAAAACTGTTTTTTTTTTTTTTTTTTTTTTTTTCAATAGAATCGCCCTTCTGCCAAACAAATGCGAAGCTGTTCTTGAAGTGGCGCTGAATAAACATAACTTATTTCTCGTACAAAACATACACATATTTTTTTGGTTAAATAAATATTGACACAAAATACTAGGTTCAATAAGTATGCGTTAACTCTAGAGTTGATTTTAAACGAATCTTGTTTTCATTTTGTTTTTTTGTTTTTCATTAGGCGTAAATGTCTAAATTGTGAGTACATTTTTGGGTCACGTCAAATTGAAAAGAAGGTCAGTTTCTACACCAGACAATTTTTCTGTGTGTTTATAACCCCTGGCGAGGCTCAACTTGAATCTTAAAATCTTAAGCTGTTGTCAAAGAGACGACCATTGTATTTCGACCCACTCTCTGTCTCTTTCTCTCTCCCTCTTCCTATCCACCTCTCTCTCTCTATTTTTAAATATGTTCCTCTCTCTCTCTCTCTCTCTCTCTCTCTCTCTCTCTCTCTCTCTCTCTCTCTCTCTCTCTCTCTCTCTCTCTCTCTCTCTTTATCTCGTTCTCATTAGTAACATTTTATTTCATTCATAAGTAAAGGTATTTATCGCTATGACGTCAGCATTTGAACCTCACCCTTTGGCCCAAACACACAAAACGCCCCCATCTCCAACATTACTATGATGAAAAGACGAAAAACAATATATATATATATATATGCGCGTGTGTGTAATAAATCACTGTCAGTGGCATAGGTACGTTGGACATATTCACTAAGATGACAGCATTAATGAAACACCCTTTAAATTTATCACGTCTTTTTGATTTTGTTACGTAAGCGGGAATGCATTGATAGCTTTGGGCTATTTGCTTTTATATAACACTAGCGAGGGGTACCCGGCGTTGCCCGGTGTTTGGAGGTGTGTGTGGTTTTGGGTAAATCAAAATTCCGGGGGAGGGTTAAAATAAAAATAAAATGTTTTGGTAGGTAAGTATGAGGATCGAACCCGAACCCTTTAGGCAAAGTTGTAAATTAAAGTGTGAAAAAAAAAAAAAAAAAACGTGCGACGTTAACCATTGCGCCACCACGAGATGCTAAGAGTAACACGTTTGAATTTATTTAATTACTTAAATTAGCAGGTGAACGTTTTAATGACTTAATGAGGTCAACATTTGACTGCGGGGTAGCATTTCATTTAGTGCAAGAATGCTTCCCCTCCCCCCAAGACGTTGGGGGTAGGGGGAAACATTATAGGAAAAGGCCTAACCTACATGCGGCGAGCGAAAACTGTGGAATATTTATCTTCCCGAAGTCGAGCAAATTAAATAGACAGGCGAGCTCCCTTGTTAAATCTGAGATATTACGATTTACATGTGATATAAAAAGTTTTAAAAAGTTGTTAGGCGACCGACCGCTTCTCTGAAAAAAGTCTTTCTTGGACATACACAAAAAGCGAACATACATTTTCGCTTTTATACATATAGATATCATTTTTTACGTGCTTGTTAGTTTTTCGTTCATTATAATAAGTGACATAAGTATAGTTTTATGTTTATTTTATATGCAGATACATTAGTCATCGAAAAGAAAAGTGAGATACAGCAAAAGAGAGTATCCTCCCCTATCTTTAGGAGCAGACAAAAGGAAAAGTTATGTTTCAAACACGAGGGATACAAATAAAGACTTGCGCCACAACGCTTAAGTATCATGGTTCAAATGCTTCCCGAACTAGACGAATATCCCATATATATATGATGATTGCAACGTCTTGTAAGACGAGTGCCACTCCCCCAGGCACTAAAAGTCCATGAGCCGAAAATGACTTTAGTCCTGCCGGCAAAGTTCACACGCTCAAACAGACATGACACTGAAGACGGTCACTAATATACATACATATATATACATGCACGCATACATACATATATACACATACATACACATACACACATACATATAACACACATATATGCATACATTTTTTTTTTTTTTAAATTACATTTTCACCCCAAACAAGGCACATTGCCACTTTGGTGTAGGGGGCTACTATCAGGGGAAACAACTACTGGGGCACTATGTAGGGATTTGGGCAGCAAGATGTTGGTTCACGTTGCACTTGAACTTCTGCATGTCAGTACAGTTGGGGAAGCAATGACCTGGAATGGAATTCCAAAGTCTAGCAGTTCTGGGGAAGAAACTACTGGAGTAGAAAGATCTTTTACATCTAGGGATCTCTACAGTGTGGGGGTGGGATTTTGCAGCTTGTCGGGTCTGTCGAGGGTGTTCACGTCGTGGGGGCACAAGTGCTTGCAGTTCATCAGAGCATTCACCATTAAAATACTTGTAGAACAGGCAGAGGGATGCAACGTTTCGTCGATGGGACAGAGGCTGAAGCTTAGATGCCAGTTTAGGGCCTATCAGATTTGCGACTCTCTTTTGAACCCTGTCAAGGAGCGAGAGACTAGTATTTGTGAATGCAAGCCTCAAGGGAGGAGGCAATTTGGATTTATTTGACCTTAAGCCTGGTTTAAGCTTATTTTTAGATTGTACTGTCATCATATTTTTTAATGAGTTTCAGTTAGGTTAGGGGGAGCCGAACAGGAGGTTATGCAGAGAAGTTTTTCATATATATATATATATATATTTTTTTTTTATTATTATTTATTCATGTTAGCTTAGGTCTAGGATAACATTAAAGTGTGAATAGGTGTTAAGAATTGAACTACGAGTTGTGCCCAAACTATATTTTAGATGTCAGCAGGGCTTGCATCACAAGTAGACCATCAGCTGACCTTCCATCAACTAGGACTGTGGCCTCAGGAAAGCCTACCGGGGATGAATGCAGGGTCCCTTTCCATGCGCAACATGGCACTGCAAACATCCCGATATTATACAACTGTTGATGGAGCAGCCGCTCTAAGCGCTACCAAAGAGTTAGGCCCCCTGTACTACCAGTCGGAAACAGCAGCCAGGAACTGTCAATCCGTTACCCTCAACCCGTCAGAGGAAGGTCAACCCAATCTAATTGCTCAGGCATATATGGTACTCAAGCACTCTCAAATGCCCAGCTTTAGGGGTGGGGTGTGTTGGGAGTGGGGAGACGGCGTTCATTGCCCTAGACAAGAAACAAGATCTACCACTGGGTGTTTCTGTCGAATCACTGTGATAGTATCTTTGCGCCTGATTAATAGGCAAAGAAGGAGTATGGAAGCCGGGCGATAGACAGAACCTATCTACTCCTTAAGCAATTTAGGTTTGCAAACCGGTAATTTGTTTGAGTCACCAGCTCTAGGAAGGTTGTCATCCAAGACTGAAGAGGCCTCCCTCCCTTTTGGTTTAGTTTCAGAGTTTTCCTTCTCCTAGACGGATGATCTGGAAAGATCTACTGGGTCCGTCACCACTGAGAGGGTTTGCTCCGTGCCTGGGTTCTAATCCAGGTATTTCTGCGACCCCACGTGGTTAGTTAATGTTACTGGGTTAGTTTGTAGAGGTTATATATCTGCTGAATAGTTAGTTTGTAGAGGTTATATATCTGCTACATAGTTACACTCCTCAAAGTGAATTAGGGACATTGTTATTTCATTGTTACTGGATAAAGGGGTTGAGTAGAGCTCATGCAGTGTAAGCAACTATGATTGTAAGAAGGCTTGTTAGGAGATAATGTGGTTTGAGGCTTTCCCTTTATATATATATATATATATATATATATATATATATTTATTATTTATTCATGTTAGCTTGGGTCTAGGATAACATTAAAGTGTGAATAGGTGTTAAGAATTGAACTACGAGTTGTGCCCAAACTATATTTTAGATGTCAGCAGGGCTTGAGATGCGAGTGCAATATAGTACGGATAAAACAGTAAGTTTTGAGTCATATGTAATTTGGTAAATAGATATATGGGCAGGTTTTAGTTGGTGCGAATAAAGTTGAAGGTACAAAGTGAGTTTCTATTATTGAGAGAAGATAATTTCAGCTTTCAAGTAAGAGTTATGGACATTTAGCATAGCAAGGAGCATTGGTTCAGTTTAGTATTAGCGTTGCAAAGCTATCTAAGAGGAGACATAGTTGTGTAATGCAGTGCGGTGTGCTTTGCTTCCGAGTACATACTTTGGCTGTTAAATACCTAACTGGAATATGCATGTCTAATAGGTAGAATTGTATAGATGTTTAGTGATGACTAAGCAGTTAGCATGTGAGGGTTAGGGGCTGGAAGTTAAGGATTCCACTACAAACGCTGTGAAATGTAGGAGTTAAGTGGCGGTTTGGTGGGAAGGAGCAGTTTGTTAGAGTGGCAGGTAAGGTTTTTTTTTTTTTGCGCATGCAGGTTAGACAGAGGTAATCGTCTTGGAGGTAAAATGTATATTGGGATTTCGTAGTTAGCAGTTAGGTGTTTTTTTCCAGTTACAAGAACTAGTTCATGGAGATTCGGAATTCGTATTCTGTATTTATAGGCAGACATTAAGGTCACGCACAGAGCATAGCATCCACTCAGGAAAATTAGCCTTAGTATCACAGCTAAGATACTGCATATTTCAGTTACGAATAGTGAAAGTTAAATTGGGCGGCACTTTTTTTTTTGCACCTTACCATGGCTGTTAATATTAAGTATCGTACTTAAATAAAGTTCTTCTGTCATCTAAATAAGCTAAATAGGGATTCCTCCTTCCCACTACTACGTCGATGTGACATGGTAAAAGAAAGAAAAATTTGTCAGGAAATTGTTTTAAAATAAGTGAATCAAGAATGGTCAAGATGTGTGAGAAATAAAAATAAAATAAAATTACATAGAATGATATGAGCACAAAAAAAAAAGAGGGTTAGATTTGTTTGGCTTAAAAAAATACATACACAATACATAATACACATACATATACATACATAAACATGCACAAGACGGTCAATAGCATACATATATATATATATATATATATATATATATATATATATATATATATATAAATGCAAATATACAAATATATACATACACACATACATATCTGTAGACATACACACATATATACATATATACATACACAATGCATACGACACATACATACATATACATACACACACGCATATACAAATACATACACACATATGCATACATATACACGTATGTACACATATGCACATATATATACATACACTTACCTACATATACATACACATACATGAATATGCACTCATACACAAATATGCACATACATACACATATACATGCATACATATACATACACACATGCATATATGCACATACACACATGCATATATACACATGCATACAAATAATATATATATATATGTATATACATACACACATACATATATACATACATATACACATATACATACATATACACATAGATATACACACATATACATACACCTGTACATGAACATACATACACCTATACATATATATATATATATATATATATATATATATATATAATGATAGCAGATCAATTATTACATGCTTCCAACATTTCAGGCCTACACACGTCACAACTTTTCCATGGCTGAGGGAGTATCTATGCGCAGATGATGTTACAGAGTTTTAGCTTTGTACGACAGCTAAATCTCTCTCTCGGTTCAAAATGTTGACATCCAGCAACAAGCAAGAGCAAGATAGCCAGCAACAAGTCAAACTGCAGACCAGCTTAATGCGGGTACTGGTCTCCCGCTTTATGTTTTTTTTTTTTTTTGCTTTTTTATCTAAGATTTGCTTCTCCTAGAGGGGTTGCTTTCACCACGGCTTACGGGAGCCCTCTCCACCCCATATACACATGACAATAAACACATGCGTACATACAGATGTACGCCAACATACGTATGCATGTGCACACATGCAACCATAATCACCTAGAGGCACACAAATACGCACATACATACCTATGCCTATACATACGTACACGCACATATACATATATACATGTAAAATACACATGAAGGAACATTCCAAAATCATATGTATGATATATATATATATATATATATATATATATATATATATATATATATATAGTTTTTTATTATTATTTCTTTATGTAAATACAGTCATATCTTGTTACGATGTGCAGACCGTTTCGATCATAGTTGATCTCATCAGGCAAGAAAATTTAAAAATTAAAAAGGTTTCAAACCATTTATAATTTTAGAGGAGAGAAAATACACAATGCCTTGACTGACGTGAACAAGGTTAATGTTCTTACGATATTATGACTTTTACAAGGAATGGTACACTTTCTCCAAACGATGTTACCTACAGTAACAGCACGAAGCTGGATACTCAACCAGACTAGATGAATTCTTTTTAGGGAATCCGGTAAGATCAAGAGACCACAAGAAAGATATGCTATAACATATTTAAGTGGCCAATTATGGAGAAGAAAATTATGTTCTCAACTTCTTTACGAACTCGGTGTTTGAGAAGTAAAGGAGAAGTTTAATAGAATATTCGAATATCTATGTATCTCATATAGAAATCAAGTGTTAGCTCCCAAGAATGTGCCTCTTGATTTTTTATAACCCCGACTGAAGTAAAACGAAACACTCGTGATATTAGAATGATTGCTTTTTTTTTTCTGAAAATGTATATTTTTAAAATTCTGAAAATGTATATTTTTAAAATTCTGAAAATGTGTATTTTTAAAATTCTGAAAATGTATATTTTTAAAATTCTGAAAAATAAAACTAAATATTAAAAAAAAACAGTAATGAATGATAAAGCAAAGGATTGTCAAAAGAATTAGTGTATTAATGAATACAAAGTTTTATTGTCCTTTTCATATCTTACGCACACAAAAAACAGAAACACGTCGTAAGAGTTTTTATTTTATCTTAATAGATATACGTTCATTCAAAATTTATTTTTCAATATTTCAAGAAAATAAACTACTAATTCATTATATTGTAATAGTTCTAACTGTAGAATAAATTATTAATTTAAATAAATCGAAATATGTGAATAAGTGCCACTTAGTAATTATATTTTGGCCGTCATTGACAATTTTTGTTTAAAAAAATAGAACAATTGAATTAGTTGCTTATCTAATGAAAATTAACACAATCAATTTCTGTAAGTGTATATTATTGAACTAATTATCGGGTTGGGTTGAATATGTAATTAATGAAATTGTTTAGAATTTCTTTTTATGTAAAAAACAGAAACTAAAATGCTTTAATCCATTAGTATGCAGAATTAAATATCATCTTATTAAATTTACAGCACTTCCTAAAGTGTTTCACGGATATATGAGTACATTTCATCCCCATTTAAAAATTATTCCATTTATTCCAAACAAAATGCTTCTTTCAAATACGTAGCCCCCCCCCCCAAGAATGTAGAAAACTGATTTACTCTCTATCCATTAAGTCCTATCTCCCCACTCATGTCACCGTGTTCATTCTTTAGCAGGTATAAATATTTTTACGCCTATTTTTTTATTTTAATTTTATTTTTCAATTCATCATAATTCCAATACAATGCGTTATACTTTAAAATAAAATAATAAACGCTCTCTCACATTTATTTACATTCATAACGACATCCAGAATGTATTTGAACAATAAGTAAATATCGGAATATTTGATTTTCAAGAATACTGCATGTCTATTAGAAATAATACTAATTATTCCCTTTAAAACTTGATCAAATTAACGGATAAAAAAAAATTTAATTTGGGAATCTTAAGTAGGACGGCCCTCGGTGTTTTGGGGGTATTATGGTGAATGAGAACTTTAGCTAGGATTAGCATAGATCAACTAAAAATAGTGACGAGAATGACTATATATTTTTGTACCTAATTTTTTGTATCGTGGAATTTTTTTTGCGAAACAAAAAATACACACCTCAAATTCAAAATAACATCTTCAACAGACTACTACGACCAGCCTACGTTATCCTTAAATTTTTCTGTTTTACTTTTTTATTTGCTACGTCATTATAGATGTTGTTTATTATATACAAAGCATTGCTATATATCCTATGTTTTCTGTTAAAAATAAGTAATCTCTACAGAACTAGAGCCACATTTTTCCGACACTTACATAATAATCTTTACGAAACACAGTAGACTTCCTTTATGAGATTCACATAAATACGCAAACGTTATGCTATAATTCTCTTCTAGTAAATACAGTTTCGAAACAATTCACTGAAAAAATATAAAAAAGGCAATATTAGTCTCCACTATTTAGCTTATAAATAACTAAACATATTTATAACATAGAAAAAAATATCGGTCACAATGAGGCAGTCTTACATTACGACACAGGGTTACGTGGGCCACGGAGGTGAAATTAGTCACGCATCGATATACCCTCCCTTTTCTCTAGTGCATTTACCCCGCAGTTTCATACTTTAGTTATTCTATTTATAACTTCCCACGACTTATTATTAATCTAAAAAATATACAGAAATAACTTTTTACGAATGCTTTTTTTATGTATAAAACAACAGGAAAAGCATTTTCTATATAAAAAAAAATATTACCTTTGAATGAGATCTTTCTTTGCAACAAATACAAAATTATATTATTTTCCGTTTTATTAAAAGACATGCAAAATTATTTTTTACGGGATAAAATTAATAAATTTTAAACCTTACTATTTAAACTAAAAACCTACAGAAAAATGTTTAATAGCTTTTTATTATATATATATATATATATATATATATATATATATATATATATATATATATATATATATATATATATATACTTGTACTTTTTTGTAGAAAAAGAAATCCCATACAGTGCTCTATTATTAGGGAAAAACCTTTCTCGAAATAAGAGCAATATATTTTTTTGTATAATGTAGAGTCGGCTGAAGAGAGCCTGAGGCGGACATTAAGAGCAGTCCTCAACTACCGGGCTTGAAACCGTCGGTACCGACTACCGACATAAATGTAAATTCCTGTATATATTATACAATATAT
The DNA here is from genome assembly GCF_053919585.1 of Euprymna scolopes. Classification (NCBI taxonomy): domain Eukaryota; kingdom Metazoa; phylum Mollusca; class Cephalopoda; order Sepiida; family Sepiolidae; genus Euprymna; species Euprymna scolopes. The sequence continues at coordinate 105,384,697 of NC_136492.1, forward strand.
ATATATATATATATATATATATATATATATATATATATATATATATATATATATATATTTCTTCAGTGGTGGAAAAAAACGGACTAGAGTTCTCAATGTGTAGCCAGAGCAGTATATAGGAAATTTATTGCTGTGAGGTCAGAATGAATTTACATATTGTTTCCGCTAGGAAGATATCCTTTGAAGATGAGGAGAGATACCAGCAGCTTCGTCAGAATTCATATCCCCATCTTCAGAGGATAACTTCCTAGCGGAAACAATATGTAAATTCATTCTGGGCTCACAGCAATAAATTTCCCCTCTCTCTCTCTC